>NC_069500.1:365196443-365533943 GCF_027579735.1 Bombina bombina
GATTGAAAAGAGTATTGTATCTTGTGCAGCAGATAGTGACATGACAGTGCTAAATAAATGTGGTGTGAGCATCAGATTGAATGAGAGAACAGCACTTCCTATTATCTGACCTCCTGGCCAGCCCCTGACTACTACTCTACTTGTCATATAGTGTGTTTTCTATAAATTGCCTTTTGCTTTTGAAGTACTCTGAATGTCACAGAGTGCAGTTTATGCCTCCTGTGACAGTTTATGGCTTCATGTAATTCATGCCCCTCTTCACACTACACCATATCTAACAGGAAGAGAGAAAAGAAATTGACTTCTGGAAGTGCAACTACAGAGCCCCTCAGAAATGACCTAGTAGCTTAGAAAATGTGGACCGTTCCATAGGTCAGAAAGTCTATACAACCCTGATATTCTAAGATTTTAGCCTCTAAATCAAGTGTTTTACTTTTATCATTGGTGCTTTGAGCCTAATAGAATTACTATCAACCTTTTTGGGGTTCTAAAGCAGGATGGATCTCGGTGCCTTGCGCACTATATTGCAGCAGTGCTTCCAGCAAGTTGTGTTTTTTAATTGTACACTGTCTCTAAATCATTAAAGTTAAAACTACATACATACTACTTACAAACCTGTCCTGAGGGCTCCCTAACAAGCCTCATTGTGAGGATATCTTAACTGGAGCACAGGTGAAATAAGCAGCTGATTAGTGAACATGGTTATTTTACCTGCTCTCTTCCAAGGTAATCCTAAAAATCTGCCCTGTTGGGGAGGCCTGAGAACAGGTTTGAAAACCAGTGTGCTAGATAGAATGGTGTATTCAAAGCAATGATTAGCCTAAAAATAATGTGCCCCTCATATAACAATATGCCCCACATACAATAATAATAATATGCAGGCCCCTCATATAATAATATGCTCATCGTTTAACAATAATATGCCCCTCGTCTAACAATAATATGCCCCTCATCTACTACTAATAATAATAATATGCCCCTCATCTACTACTACTACTAATAATAATAATAATATGCCCCTCATCTACTAATAATAATAATAATACGCCCCTCATCTACTACTACTACTAATAATAATAATATGCCCCTCATCTACTAATAATAATAATAATATGCCCCTCATCTACTACTACTACTACTAATAATAATAATATGCCCCTCATCTACTAATAATAATAATAATATGCCCCTCATCTACTAATAATAATAATAATAATAATATGCCCCTCATCTACTAATAATAATAATACACCCCTCATCTACTACTACTACTAATAATAATAATATGCCCCTCATCTACTACTACTACTACTAATAATAATAATATGCCCCTCATCTACTAATAATAATAATAATAATACGCCCCTCATCTACTACTACTACTAATAATAATAATATGCCCCTCATCTACTACTACTAATAATAATAATAATATGCCCCTCATCTACTACTACTAATAATAATAATATGCCCCTCATCTACTACTACTAATAATAATATGCCCCTCATATAACAATAATAATATGCCCCTCATATAATAATAATAATAATAATAATATGCCCCTCATCTAACAATTATATGCCCCTCATCTAACAATAATATGCCCCTCATCTAATAATAATATGCCCCTCATCTAACAATAATATGCCTCTCATCTAACAATAATATGCCCCTCATCTAACAATAATATGCCCCTCATCTACTAATAATAATATGCCCCTCATCTACTAATAATAATATGCCCCTCATATAATAATAATATGCCCCTCATATAATAATAATATGCCCCTCATATAACAATAATATGCCCCTCACCGTGCCCCCCTTATAGCCCCCCATAAGGCTCAGCAGAGAACATAGTGAGTTTGCCATCAATCCTCCAGCATACAATAGAGCTTCACCATATGTATAATAATAATATGCCCCTCATCGATCTACTAACATTAAATAATATGCCCCTCATGTCATATAATAATAATAATAATAATATGCCATTGCCCCTCATATAACAATAATATCATGCCCCTCATATGTATAATAATAATATGCCCCTCAGACATCGATCTACTAACAATAATATGCCCCTCATGTCATTATCATATAATAATAATATGCCTTTGCCCCTCATAGATCTCCCTCCTCTGCTGCTCTGCGACGCGGCTGTGCCCTCCTCCCCTTCCCCTGCCCTTCCCCTGCTGGTCCCAGTCCGACTCCCACACTGACACACACAGTCCCAGAAGGTCCACCACTGTCTGACAGATAGTGACCAGACTCACTACTCACCAAGTCTCCAAGTCTCTACTCGTTGTCGTCGACAGTCGACTGACTCCTCACCTCACACTCCAGTCCTACCTCGCTGCCGGCTGCAAATTGGCCCCACTGTGCTGACTGACAGTGACTCTGACTGACAGGCTGCCTTCGGTGCTCCGCCTATTCCCCTCTCTCAGCACCGCACCAGTCACTGTGAAATTTGCACCAAAAATGTAAATAAATGGCGGCAAAAATTTTTTATAAAAAAAAATTAAAAAAAATTTGGATTTTTTTTTTTAACCAGTGCCGCAGGGCCCCCCTGACTGCAGGACCGTGGGCGGCCGCCTCGTCCGCCTTGCCCAAAGGCCGGCCCTGATTTGAACTGCTCCTACACACAAACCTCTTTTGGTTTCAGTGAACACACTGTCTGTGCTGTGTAAGAACACTTCAAATACAGCCCCCCCTCCCTGCTGATAGTGCCGACGAGTTGCGTTGTTGGCTGAGTTTTACAGAAGCCGCATTTCATATTATTTCCTATGGGAGACACATCACCACTCATGGCACTTCACTGTTCAACCCGAATATTTCAACATACTGACGGACTGCGAGCCTGGCAAACCCAACTAGGCCGTTTTACGCCGGTCTGTCAATGTTTTGAATATTGGGACCTCTGTGAGTCTCCTCTCATGCTGGTTTTAATGTTTTTCTAACTAAAGCACTAAAACATTTCACCTTGAATGTAGCTGCTTTTTACCTAGGCTGTCTTTCTCCATATATATATATATATATATATATATATATATATATATATATATATATATATATATATATATATATATATATATATATATATATATATATATATATACAGTATATATACTTTTTTTTTGGATAATGAATAATACATATTGCAATGATTTCTATGAAATCATTAAATCATCACCAATCCTCCCCCAAGTATCACAGTGGGTGCGAGACACTGTGGCTTGTAGGCCTCTCCAAAGTTTGGTGGTGGATTGGTGATGATCTGGGAGTGCTTCAGCAAGGCTGGAATCGGGCAGACACATACAGTAAATAAAACCACGTACAAGGTTATCCTGGAAGAAAACGTGTTTCTTTCTGCTCTGACAATGTTCCCCAACTCTGAGGATTGTTTTTTTCCCAGCCTGACAATGCTCCATGCCACACAGCTAGATCAATCAAGGTGTTGAAGGAGGACCACCAGATCCAGACCCTGTCATGGCCAGCCCAATCTCCAGACTTGAACCCTATTGAAAACCTCTGGAATGGGATCAAGAGGAAGATGGATAGTTAAAATACATCAAACAAAGCAGCTAGGAGGGGTATAAAGTCACCCAACAGCAATGAGAAAGACTAATGGAGAGCATACCAAGATGCATGAAAACCGACTGTGATTGAAAATCAGGGTTATTCCACCACATATTGATTTCTGAACGCTTGCTAAGTTAAAACATTAGTATTGTGTTGTTTAAAAGTTAACATGAACTTGTTTTATTTGCATTTTTCGAGGTCTGAAAACACTGCATCTTTATTGTTATTTTGACCAGTTGTTATTTTCTGCAAATAAATGCTCTAAATGACAATATGGGAGACAGGTTGTCAGTAGTTTATAGAATAAAAGAAAACAGAAGAAAATGTTCATTTTACTCAAACACATACCTATAAAAAGTAAAAACTGATCATTTCGCAGTGGTCTCTTAATTTTTTTTCCAGAGCTTGATAGATAAATAGATAGATTAGACAGTATATAGATAGATAGATTAGTTAGATATAGATAAACTAAAAAACTGAATGCCTGCTACAGTCTTTGTAAGAATGTAATGTAATCCCTGTTTTTCATGTCTTTTTCTACATATATATATATATATAACATAAGACTAATTACACAGCAGAGAAAATATTGTTATGATATATATATATAAAAAAGCAGCATTCACCAATACAAATATTCTGCTTGATTCTAATATTCCTTTAACACAATATTTTTTTTTAACGTGCTGAGTTTTTTTTTAGAGATACAATATAATCCAGCAGTTTATGAAGTTTTGTTCTTTAAAAAGACAGGGAGAAATGGAACCTCTCTAAATCTACTTCCTGCTTCCGTACAACTGACATGTACACAATATGATTTTAGCTTACATCTCAAATGAATGATTTTGTCAGTATTAACAGCCATTTTGTGACGTATGAGCTCAAAGCAGCTAATGTGACTGCCAGAGAATAAAAGAGAACAGAAGATGGATGTCAGCAAACAGCAATCAATGCATAATCTTCTCTTTTTGTAACCTGTATGCGGGTGCATTTGCATGCATCACATTCAACTGTCTTGCTGACTTTTATAGCAGTAAATAGGTCAGCGCTTATCACCAGAGAACATATCACTGCTTAAGTGTTGGATTTCAGCATTTTCAGAAGATCTAACTGCTACTGAACACTAAATACAAACGTAGAAATTGCAAAAATATTTCAAAGGGAGTAACATAGTGATCTGCATTTTAAACATTTTTAAACATTAATTCATAAAAATGTAAAAATGTAAAGTGGCATTGTAATTTAAAAAAATCTCTAATTTATTAGAACATTTCATTTTAACTGTAGTGTCCCTTGAAAAAAAAATGTTTAACATCCACAGGGGGATTAATAACTAGTTAATGTTACACTTATAGGTATCTATCTAGATTGTAAGTTCCCACGGGAACAGGGCCCTCAATTCCCCCTGTATTTGTCTGTAAAATTTTGTGTCTTATCGTATTGTTTCTCCACTGTACTGTTATCCTTGTACCACTGTACTGTTATCCTTGTACCCATGGGCAGCGCTGCAGAATCTGTTGGCGCTTTATAAATAAAGAATAATAATAATAAAGCATCACAGCTCTTGAGTAAAGAACAGACTTTGCCAATTAGGAGTGGCAAACACATGCAGCTGCCAATTACAGTTCTTTTATTTTTTCTATTTACATTTACCTTTAAATTGCCTAAATATAGTCAAAAGTAAGAAACGTTTCCAGAGGAATATAAAAGTAACTTATGTTTACAATCTAGAAACAATCTTCTAAGTGTTTTGGACTCATTATTATATAAAGAAATGATCGTTTAAAACCAGTCATAGCAGATTTAGTTTCTGAGTTATAGTATAATTTATTCAAATGTATGATAATTTGAATTACCAGTATTTATTTATTTTATTCAAGAAATTTGGCAACTCAACATTTCTAAAAATAATAGGATGGTCCCTTTTTAAGGGGTCTATTCTGCTGTTCCACCTTGTATGTGAGTCTGGGCACTATGCCCTATAATGTCCAATACTTTCCACTTAGTGCTTAGCATCCCATCTCCATAATTAATCATATCCCTACTCGCCCACACACACAATAACCAGTACAGGTCAGTTTTATAGCCAAATGGACATAAATCCTGCTTTTATTTTATACAGAGTGTTATGGAAGGGAGAGATTATGTGTGTGTGTATATATATATATATATATATATATATATATATATATATATATATATATATATATATATATATATATATATATATATAAAATATATGTATATATATATATATATATATATATATAAAATGTATAGCCGGTGGCCCAGCACTCCGTCCACAACAGTGTAGCGATAGCCTGGGTGCTATCCTCAAATTAGTATGTAGAATAGTATTGTTATTGGAGGGCACTCACATGACTTATTGAAAAAATAAATATATAACTTTATTTTCAAATAGGTTCACATTAGTAAAATGTCGACGTTTCAACCCATTTAGGGGCCTTCTTCAAGACAATTTTCATCGTAATAAGTGCAAGCAGCATATCACGCACCAGCGTTCAATGCCGGGCTCCCAGTGAGGATATCCTCACTTGGAGCCCAACATTCAACGCTGGTGCGTGATGTGATGCTTGCACTTATTACGATGAAAATTGTCTTGAAGAAGGCCCCTAAATGGGTCGAAACGTCAACATTTTACTAATGTGAACCTATTTGAAAATAAAGTTATATATTCATTTTTTCAATAAGTCCTGTGAGTGCCCTCCAATAACAATACTATTATATATATATATATATATATATATATATATACATATACAAAACACGGAAGAGGACTGCACTCTCAGACTTGACTGGGTACACATCCCATAACCCTGCAACATGCTTAGCCCTGGGTGCTAATAGCACACTTAGGAAGCTGTGCTTTCTCCAGAATCACAGGCAGTTAACCCCAGACAAGCCTGGGTGCAAGGCCCATAGGGAAAATTACAAAATTATTTAATACAACACACAGAGAAAGTCCAGCACTCGCTTACAATTACTTAGCTAAGATTAAAAGCAAAACTAGAAGAATTAGTTACCGCATCTGGCCAAATGGGTGTACATGTGTACTTATGTATTTAAATGTGTATATATGTATTAACAGACATATATTAAAATATAAAAAATAAATACATATGTATACATATATAAGTGCATTGGAGCCCTTTGCAGTCAGGTAGCTGAAAACATGTAAAAACATAATTTATGCTTACCTGATAAATTAATTTCTGTCATGGTGGTGAGAGTCAACAATCCATTACTCCTGGGAATTACTTTTCCCTACCACAAGGAAAAGGCAAAGATTCCCAAACCCCAAGAACTCTATAAATCCCCTCCCACCTTACCAGTACCTCAGTCAAATATATAGTTCAGCACAAAGAGGAAGGAAAAGTAAAAAGAGCAAACAAAATAGAAGCAGAAAAAAAAGAAAAGGAAAAACCTAGAAAAATAAAGGGTGGGGTCACGTGGACTCTCACCACCATGAAATAAATTAATTTTTCAGGTAAGTGTAAATTATGTTTCCTTTCATACAGGTGGTGGGAGCCCATGATCCATTACTACTGGGAACTAATACCCAAGCTGTGAAGTACACAAATAATAACAGAAAAGTGTGGGATCTTTTTTCACTGTGAAAACAAATCCACAACCCCAATAGAATCTAGAAAAGACAATTAAAAATAACCAACAGGCAAAAATAAATAAATCTGAGACAACTGACTAAAGGACATCCTACCAAAGGCTGCCTCACAACAAGCAAAGGCATCAAAATGGTAGAAAAAATATGTAAAAAATACCAAATAGCTGCCTTGCAACATTGGTCCATTAATAAAACATTCTAATAAAATGAGCAGAAATCCATCTAGATGGATGCTGAACAGCTTCCATAAAAAGCTATATAAAACAGAAGACAGCAACCAGGTAACAGCAAAACGTTTCTACCCTTTCATAGAAACAGCAAAGGGAAAGAACAAGCAAAAGTTTGTCTGAAAACCTTAGTACTGTCAACATAACTCTACAAAGCTATAACAGAATCCAAATCATGAAGCTCTCACTCTGAATAATTCTAAGGATTAAGAGAGACACAAAGACAGAACAACACAGTTTCAGCTAATGTTATCAGAAAACACAACCTTATCCTAAAGAAAAATAAGATAAGGAGGTACACAAGGAAAAGTATAAACTCTTCTAGCAGATAAATAAAAACGCTAAAAGAAACAAAACTTCTAGAAAGACATTTATTATCCACCTGATGCATAGGTTCAAAAAGAGGAACCTGCAAAATCCTCAAGACCAAATAAAGGTTCCAAGGAGGAAAATTGGACATGACAGGAAGATTAGCAATCTTTTACGGAACATAACTAAAAAGGGCAGAAATCTGACCCTTAAAAAAACTGGTGGATAAACCAAGAATTAAAGGGCTTCCAGGCCTTTAAATAATAACTTCCTCTAACTAAACAAATAGTTCAAAGACAAAGAGAGATTATGATCCTCTCTCTGCCATCAAGCCAAGAGATTTAGAATCCAGATAGAAAAATGGACCTTAAAGTAGAAGGTCTGGATGCAAAAGAAGCTGCCAATGAAAGAAACTGGACCTCAGAACCAAATATACATAGCAAATTCTAGAAGAATAATGATACAGCCAAATGGATACTCAAATTTAAAGAAAGTACCCTGATGTGCTAGCAGCAGCAGGCTGATAACCCTGGGTGCATCAGCTCACCCTCTCCTGGTTCCAGGAACAGGCCGGGTCAAGAGCAGGAGCCACAGGAAGTTGGAACCAATTTATAGCTCCACAATGAGCAAAAAATATGCTATCACTTAGCTTAGTTTAAAAAACAGTTTATTAAAACCATTTTAAAAACAATACGCAATCAGTGATTAAGGGCATCGGTGCTGACCCCTTACATGCAATGCATTTCTCGGCTTAATGAACAGCCGTTTCATCAGGTGTCAGGGTGCCAGGAATCAGACTGAGACAAAAAGTGCAAAAATAATCACACCTTTATTAATAACAAAAATAATAAAAAGTCTACTAGTCAAATAACAAGCCAGGAGCCAAAACCAGAGCTGGTAGTCAGACGAGCCGAGTCATAAGCCAAAGCGAGTAGTCAGACAAGTCGGAATCAGGAACAAGGAGAACAGCAATGTCAGGAACAAGCCAGGGGTCAGGAACCAGAAGAGACGTCAGACTAGCCAGGTAATGCACAGGAACTCACAAACAGGTCTGAAACAACGCAAGGGCAAAGCATACTGAACAGAGGCCCTTTAAATAATAAGTGATAACATCACAATTCTGAGACTGCAACCTGTCTCACACGGATGATGTACAACAGTCTGGCAATAAGAGGACGTGCAGGAAATGAGCAGCATCACACACTCTGAACCAGATTCAGCAAGAAAGGTGAGTAAAATGGCTGACAGCAGCACATGGCAAACAAAGCAGTGAAAAAACCCTGACAGTACCCTCCCCTCAACTACCCCACCCCTGCGGGAGGACAAAAGGCTTATTGGGGAAACAGGCATGGAAGGCACGGAGGAGGGAAGGAGCATGAACATCAGAGGAGGGAACCCATGAATGCTCCTCTGGACCGTAACCCCTCCAGCGAACCAAATACTGTATGCGTTCCCTAGACATACGAGAGTCAATAATGCTGCTGACCTCATATTCTTCATGGTTGTCAACAAAGATAGGACGGGGACGAGGCAACACAGTGGTAAACCGATTACAGACCAATGGTTTCAAGAGGGAGACATGAAAAACATTGGAGATGTGCATTGCAGGAGGAAGGTCAAGAGCGTAGGACACAGGATTGACCTGTCGGAGTATTTGAAAAGGACCAACATAACAGGAAGCCAGTTTATTGGAAGGCACACGAAGGTTCAAGTAGCGGAAAGACAGCCAAAGCCTCTCACCAACCTGGTAGGAAGGCACGGGCAGACGCCTACGATCAGTGTGGAACTTTTGATGCTGCATAGAACAATGAAGGCAATCCTGAATCTGCACCCATGTGGAACGGAGTTGCTGGAGATGCTCCTCCAAAGCCGGAATTCCCTGAGACATGAATGAATCGGGCAACAAGGATGGTTAAAACCCATAATTCGCCATGAACAGGGATAACTGGGAGGAAGCATTAATAGTACTTTTATGAGCGAACTCTGCCCATGGTAACAGTTCAGACCAATTATTGTGGTGATCTGAGACATAGAAGCAGAGAAACTATTCCAGAGCTTGATTAGACCGTTCCGCAGTCCCATTGGATTGAGGGTGATATGCCGAGGAGAAGGAAAGCTGGATCCCCATTTGAACACAAAAGGAACGCCAAAATCTGCAGACAAACTGGCTACCCCTATCTCCTTGGGTAACCCATGTAAACGGAAGACTTGGGTAACCCATGTAAACGGAAGACTTCCCGAGCAAAAATTGAGGCAAGCTCCTGAGCAGTAGGCAACTTCTTCAAGGGAATGTGACATTTTAGAAAAACGGTCAACCACCATTAGGATAACAGTATTGCCATTGGAAACAGGGAGCTCGACAATGAAGTCCATGGAAAGATGTGTCCAAGGACGCTCACCATTAGCAATAGGTTGAAGAAGACCCACAGGTAGACATCGAGGAGTCTTATTCTGTGCACAGACTAAGCGGGAGGCAACATACGTAGCAATATCAGAGCGAAGACCTGGCCACCAGAATTGTCAAGTGACAGACCAAAACATTTGGTTCTTGCCAGGGTGACCTGCGGCTTTAGGATAGTGGTAAGTGTGCAATAGTTTAGTTCAAAGATTCTCAGGTACAAAGCACTTTCCACTAGGTTTCTCAGGAGGTGCATTGGTTTGTGCAGCCAAGATCTCCTACCCCAGGTCAGGAGGTATAACTGGAATAGGTACAGACTCCTCCTTGGACAGAGGCAAAAATTGATGAGAGAGTGCATCAGCCTAACATTCTTACTATCAGGCAGGTAGGAGACCACATAATTAAACCGATTGCTTCGGATAGATAAAGCAAATTCTTGTGGTCAGTAAAAATGAGCACTGGTATGCTAGTACCCTCGAGAAGGTGCCTCCATTCCTTGAGTTCCAAAATTATGGCCAGTAATTCCCTGTCACCAATTTCATAATTGCACTCCACCGGAGACAATTTCTTATAGAAGAAACCGCACGGATGCAAGGAACCGTCAGGCGTAGGACGTTGAGACAATAGGGCACCTACTCCAATCTCAGACACATCGACCTCAAGAACAAAAGGCAGGACAGGGTTAGGATGAGCCAGAACTGGAGCGGCAGCAAAGGCAGTATTAAGACTCTCAAAAGCCTTATTGGCAGTAGGTGACCAATGGAGTGGATCATTCTCCTTACGGGTCATGTCACTGATAGGTTTGACCAAGGAAGAAAAGTTTTTAATAAACTTCCTATAGTAATTGGCAAAGCCCAAAAAACATTGAATAGAGTGAAGACCAACTGGGCGAGGCCACTGCAGACAACTTGTCAGGATCCATGGAGAACCCTGCAACGGAGATTACATAGCCTAGAAAGGTTACTTGAGTCTGATGGAACTCACATTTCTTGAGTTTACAAAACAAGCCGTTCTCACGTAGTCTCTGAAGTACCTGTGTAACATCAGAACGATGAGCCTCAAGAGTTGGTGAGTGTATGAGGATATCATCTAAGTACACCACAACACACTGTTGCAACATATCTCGTAGAACATCATTAATAAATTCCTGGAAAATAGCTGGAGCATTACATAGGCCAAAGGGCATTACAAGATACTTATAATGCCTGCTCCTAGTGTTAAATGCTGTTTTCCATTCATGGTCCTCCTTAATCCTAACGAGATTGTATGCTCCTCTCAAATCAAGTTTAGAAAAGACTATAGCACCCTTGAGGTGGTCAAAGAGTTCCGTAATGAGCGGAATAGGGTAAGCATTCTTAATGGTAAGACGATTAAGACCCCTATAATCGATGCATGGACTTAACTCGCCACCCTTTTTCTTCACAAAGAAGAAGCCAGCCCCTGCAGGAGAGCAGGATTTGCGGATGATCCCCTGTGACAGAGCATCGGAAAGATACTCCTCCATAGCACTATTCTCTGCAACCGAGAGAGGGTAAACACGGCCCCGAGGAGGAATGGCTCCGGGTTGCAGGAATATAGCACAATCGTAAGACCAGCGAGGAGGCAACGTACCGGCACGCACCTTGTCAAAAACGTCTTGGTACTTTCGGTACTCCTCAGGCAATTGAGATACCGAAGAAGTGCACAGGACTTTGACTGGTTTCCGAAGACAAGTGGAACTACATTGCGGAGACCACAACAACATTTCGGACCTATGCCAGTCGAGACTAAGATTGTGCTTTTGGAGCCAGGGATAACCCAGAACAACCAGAAAATGCGGAGAGGTAATCACCTGGAACTGGAGGGTTTCAAAATGGAGTACCCCAACAGCCATGGATAATGGAGTGGTTACGTGAGTAACGAGTGGAGGCTGAAGAGGCATGCCATCAATGGCCTCAATAGTAAGCGGAACGGACTGAAGGCAATACAGGAATGGAGTGCTGTGATACAAAAGCACTGTCAATAAAATAGCCAGCAGCACCGGAGTCAAACAAGAGCCTGGGTGACTATGGAGGAGTCCACCCAGGAAAAGACAACCGTGGCCAAAGGTTTCTCCTTTAGCGGTTCCGGGGACGAGTATAAACCACCCAAGGTCTGCCCCTGACAGGACCTTAGGTGCGAGCGTTTAACCGGCCGTGTAGGACAAACAGGGCCGCCATCAGGTGGTGACAGGGGTCAATCGTGTCAGGGGCCCAATGGGCCAGGGGGGCCCCATAAGGCAAGAACTTTTTTTTTAATTTTGGCAGCCACCAGTTGGTACTACAGCAGAGTGCTAATTGAGCATGGGAATGTTATTACAAGGAGTAAAGTACGGCAGATCACTTTCAGACAGCAGATCACTTTAATTTGAAGAGGAGGTAGGACTTACTTAGCAAATGTTTTTTATTTCTTTGTGCAATTTCGGATTGTAACTTCAGTGTGGTAGTAGTTGTATGGTGGGGCCAGGGGTCCATAAAAACACATTTTTTTAAATCTATAACTGGATAAAGAAAGGCGCCAATAGGGTAATACCGTCAACGACCCAAGCAGAGTGAGGGGAGGAACTATACTCACAAACAGAGCGGCACTATGGCGTGCCTGAAAGAGCAGACCGGGACCTCAGCGTCTCCCGGAAGACCAACGTAGGCTGCAGCAAATCCTCGGTCCTGTATTGCGTATGACCAATCGGGATCCAAATATGGAAACACACCTTCCTCTCTGTGTTCCGATAATCTGGATACTTGCAGGGGGAAACGAGTCACCGTTAACAGTGTATATGACTCGGATCACTCGAACCAGCAACAGTCCAATGTAGGAAAGAGGGGAGAAATAACTCCAGCAGGGTAAAGGTAAAACAATTTTATTAAAATGTTTTAAAAACAAGCAATGCGTTTCTCAGCTACACAGAGCCGTTTCATCAGGCTATAAAACATGTTCTGAAAAGCCTGCTGCTTAAAAACCTCCTCTAACCAACCAAAATGCTTCAGAGTCTACACACCCCTAAAGAGGCGGCTTGCGTCTCAATTTACAGCTGTCAGACACCACAATAAGCTGGGTGCATTTACGTTCAACTTCAGCTAAATATTACTAGCAAAGTAGTATCATTCACTCTTCAAGCTACTAAAGAGAACTGATATTAGTATTTAGGTGCCACGATAGATCCATCATTTCCCTTCTCGTGGGTATTACTTAGTGATCCATTTAACTATAGAAAAATATATATCGGGAATAAATAAACAAATGAGAAATCAATGTGGCGCCTAAGCTCTAACAATCCAGATAATATTAATTATTTAAGCCCGCTATGGATTTTTCCTATTGGATATTACATTTGCATTCCGGCATAACACTATTGAAATGCATGATACATTTGATTAGAAACAAATAACATCATAAAAAAACTTGCACAACAATAATCTCATAGCAACAGGCAAAATGATGATATTGCAATTTTCATACAATCTCAAATATATGAACCAGCAAAAAAACTCATTCAATTAAACAAATACATTTCATACAGTATATGTGCAAACAATAATAAATATGAAAAAGAAATATAATTTAATTATTTCAGACTCCCTTAATGACAAACTCTGAATCTATCAAGAAAAAATCAAGACTGTTAACTATTCAAAACAGTCATTGTTAGATGACTAAGTCAATTATTCCGGTACAAGAGCAATCTAAATTAGTTGCTCATTCTACAAGGGGAATAGATTAATATATAACGAATGAGTAATAGTAAAAAAATAAAAAAATGATAATAATTCATAACTCCCATACTACATAAAAATTAATACTTAAAACAAGTTAATGGTTCTTACTAATAATATAGAATATACAGATAATGAAACTAAAACTATACTAGTCTTGAAAGGCTGCGAGGTCAATGTTCATATTGAGACCAAATGGATGTAGGGTGTGAAGCCTATAAATCCAGAAGGTCTCCCTCTGTCTAAGCCTAAAGAAACGATTATAAAAATTGGATCTAGGGATGTGCTCTATAGGGGTTATTTGCAAACAATGTAAATCACCACTATGTTTTGTATTGCAGTGTCTGGGCACACTATGAAGTTTGAAGTTGGTTTTAATATTTCTGAAGTGTTCTGACCATCTCACACTCAGACGTCTACAAGTGCGCCCCACATATTGATACCCACAAACACAATAGAGCAAGTAGATCACATAATTTGATGCACAAGTCATCCGACTGCCCATTTTATAGATTTTGGACGTCACATTAGATTGAAAGGTGTTAACATTATGTGTTATATAGTTACACATTTTGCATTTTTTATGGTTACATTTGTAACTACCTTTTCTTTGTGTTTTGCATATAGTATTATTATCCATATTATTACTTAAATTAGTTTGGTTATTCCTATTTTTGACTATTTTGCTAGGTGCCAAGATCCTTTTTAAATTAGACGCTTTTCTATACACAATAGTGGGTTTCGAATCTAGCAATGGGCCCAATATCGGGTCCTTTAGTAAAATTTTCCAATGTTTAATAATACTCTGTTTAATATTGTTATGGTTACAGTTATATTCGGTAATAAACAGGGTCCAATTACTAATGCTGTCCTGAAATTGTATATTGGCTTTCTTTTTCTCGAAATATTGGTTTCTGTCATCTTTTTTGGCTCTTTCATAAGCACTATCAATAATATGTGCTGGATATTTTTTCTCTTTAAATCTATCTTTGAGAATCTTGCTCTGTATCTCGTAGTCTGTTAAGCTACTGCAGTTTCTGCAGACCCGCTTAAATTGTCCGTATGGTACATTTCTTTTCCATGGGAGATGGTGATTACTTCTAAAGTCTAGGTAACTATTACTATCTACTTGTTTGAAATGGGTGCTGGTACATATCCTGCCATTATCAAAGCTTAACTTTAAGTCTAAAAACACAACAGTATTAGTATCTATTGTGCTTGTACATTTCAGGCTTTATTGTTACTATTAAGGTGTCTTATAAATTCCTCAGCTAAAAACCTATCGCCCCTCCAAACAATAACCAAATTGTCTATATAACGGCCATAGTATACCAGGTTTGCCCCAAAATTAGAGTCATATATATATTGTTGTTCAAAAGACCCCATAAAAAGATTGGCATAACTAGGGGCGAACCTGGTACCCATGGCCGTCCCTTTCACCTGAAGGTAATACTCGTCCTGAAAAATAAAATAGTTATGATGTAGAATGAATGATATTAATGATAAAATAAACTGTTTCTGAGTATCTGGCAAGTAGATATCTGTCTCTAAGAAACCAAAGACAGCCTGTATTCCAAGATCATGTGAGATGTTGGAATATAACGCTAGAACGCTAGATCAGATCCTGTGTGATAGTGATATGTTCAAGTTTATTAATTAAATCTGAGGAATCTTGTATATAGGAATCTAAACCAACTACATATTTTTGTAAAAAGAAATCGACATAAGACGAGGCATTATCTGTTAAACTGCCTATTCCCAATATTATCGGGCGGCCAGGGGGACATTTAGGGTCTTTGTGCAACTTCGGCACGTGGTAATAAAAACCATGGTTCGGTTCAATGGGGATGAGATAATCATTCTCTTTTCTAGTAACAATTCCTTCCACTAAATCTCGCAGAATCCCAGATATTTGGGGGTCGGGTCAAATGTCATTTTAATATAATAATTCTTATCATTCAGGATCCTCCCCGCTTCTGTAAGATAGTCGGTCAGATCCTGAATGATGATCCCTCCACCTTTATCGGCCTGTCTGATCATGATAGATTTATGATTTCTTAAAGTTTCTAAAGCACATTTCTCATTCCAAAAGAGGTTACCTTTTCTACTACTGCCTTTTGGGATCTGATCAAATTCATCATGGACTAATTGTCTAAAAATCTCTATATGAGCATTATTTGAAAGTTTAGGGGCAAAATTGGATTTATTTCTTAAACTTGTGTGAACAAAATCTACACATAAATGATCAATTAAGGATTCAGGTTTGTATACCGGAACTATTCGGTTTCTGAGCCTCGAGTCCATAGCCTCTGTCAGAATTGTTAAGTTCAAATCATTTTTTATTTTTTTCTCTGCAAAAAATTTCTGCATCGAAAGTTTTTGAGTGAATCTTTTAAGGTCCATGAAAAGTGAAAACATATTGTGTGAATTTGAAGGACTGAAAGACAGTCCCTTCCCCAGGACCCTAATTTCATCGTTGGTCAACGAATGGGAAGACAAATTAAAGATCCCACTGCTCAGGGCCTGTAGTCGTGCCTTTTTGAGGGCTGTATTTCGTCCTCTACATCCTCGTTTATGTGAGGCCTTTTTCCTTTGTATGAGGGCGTGAGGCTGACTACCGGCTCCAAGTAGCTCACAATCTTTTTCTGTTTCCATATGGGTTGTCTGGGGCGCTGATCTAAAAAATGATGTGAGGTTGTGGGTTGTTGGACATTATTAGATGCAATACATTCAGGGTGCCTAGTGTCAAACCCTTGGGGGTCTGAATTACTCAAGGCATTGAACCTATTAGAGGTGTTTGCGGCTTGAGGTAGCTGCCAGTTTTCAAACACCGAGGACTCTTTGCTAGGTATTATTGTTATTACCATACCGTATGTATTGAGACAGTATCAATGATTACTTTTGTTTGTATGTTTGGGTTGGTATTGACAAAGTATTAACCCTTGCGGGTCTCGTAATTTTCTCTGGCATTTAGGTTTTGTCAGTGAATTTTTATCTACCCCTAGTGAGAGATTTATACATTTAAATATATTAGATTCAAACGTGGATGGGTGACCAATCCCACTAGTGTTAACCTCCATAGTATATTTTTTAAGGTTTTTACAATAATTTAGGTTAATTCCCATTTAGTGAGGTCACTTTATGCACAGAAAGTAGTATTAGCCACTGCTAATCATTTATATTTTTTATTTGGACCACATTAGGTGAATAAACATTTTTTGATACATTAAGATTTACCAAGTTTTAGGTGATTCAACACCTTTAATATTGGATCACTATTTTACATCGTAGATACAAATTTACTATCTTACACACTGTGTTCACTTAACGATCACTTAGACTAATTTTATTTGATGCATATATATTTAATAATTATTTGCAACTATACGTATTTCAGAATCATATTGCACTAATTTATTTACTCTAGATTCGACCACTAATTATTACTGGTGGACTGTTGTAGATTCACTTTTGATATTGCAGGGTGACTCATATGTTCAGTGAGCACCTTTATTTTAGATGATTGTCTAGTATCGGTATTTCACTTATTTTATTATTTGATCAATTTAGTCAAATGGGGAGTTCTGTTTCACTTTTAGGAGCTTTCTTGCTTGATTAATTTGCACCATTTTTAGTTTTTCAGGTTTCTAGTTAATAGCACCTTCAATAAGATAATTTAGAGTGCATAGGAATTTTGTTGTGTTTGATTGAATCACTTTTATTAACTTTTGTTTTTTTAATAACCTCATTATGCTTTCTATTAATGAAAGACAAATAAGAGGCTATTATTAGTTTCACATGTGGGATCAAATGATGTGGCCCCCAGTGAAGATGTTTCAATTGACAATATGCCCATCCACACCCTATTTGCTAAATTAGAGGATTTAATTAATGATGAATGTAGACACTGGTTGGATGCAGAGATGCTCCAAAAATATGTAGATTCAAACCAAGTGCCTAGAGGCCTCAGAATTTTCAAAAACTGTTCATTTAAGGATGACCAGTCCCTGAATTTGAAGTGGGAGGAAACTCTCACCACTTGTTCGGTAACTCTCATGAAAATCCTGATTGCATATCGCAAGTCTTTGGTAGATAAAATTTCAAAAGAAATATAAATTGTCCAACAAAGTTTGTATAAATTTAAAAACTCCAAACAATACGAAGAACTTAATGGTTTAGTCTTACAGAAAACTGATAACTATCAAAAAGAACTGATGGAAATAAAAAAAACGAAAACTAGCCAGGGATAATGATGATTACTTAAAAGGGGAAGTCTATACTTATAATAAAAAGAAAACACAGATAGAAACCCCTAATATGACGAATCACATCAATGAAGAACAGGGGATGACACCCACCACACCTATACTTAACCACTACCATGAGGGCAGTTGGACAGTGGTTAATCACCACAAAAATAAGAATAAAAATAAAAATAAGAACAAAAACAAAACTAATAATTGGAGTGGTAATAACATCAGACAAATAATGAACCATCAGGACAGGGACTATAGACAAAGCCAACATAATCAGCAAAGGCCTCCTGACTATTATCATCAGGGACAAAATCGTAGTTGGTAATATAATTAACCAACTCTCTCCACTAATTATGGGCATAGTAGGGATATAATCAATACTATAATAGAGAAAGAAACTCTTATGAGCAATCTAACCGTTATAAATCAC
This sequence comes from Bombina bombina, assembly GCF_027579735.1. Taxonomy (NCBI): domain Eukaryota; kingdom Metazoa; phylum Chordata; class Amphibia; order Anura; family Bombinatoridae; genus Bombina; species Bombina bombina. The sequence goes on from NC_069500.1 coordinate 365,215,021, forward strand.
ATGTAAATGATCAATGGTATAATGCTAAATCAGCTTCTAAAGATCAGCCACCCTATACAAGACCACCACTAGGGGGGGGGGGCAATTCTGACTCTCCTCGAGATAGAAGAGATTTTGGCTATATTGAGGCGAGTACCTCTAATAGGATCAATGCCTTGAGTAATTCAGACCCCCAAGGGTTTGACACTAGGCACCCTGAATGTATTGAATCTAATAATGTCCAACAACCCACAACCTCACATAATTTTTTAGATCAGCGCCCCAGACAACCCATATGGAAACAGAAAAAGATTGCGAGCTACTTGGAGCCGGTAGTCAGCCTCACGCCCTCATACAAAGGAAAAAGGCCTCACATAAACGAGGATGTAGAGGATGAAATACAGCCCTCAAAAAGGCACGACTACAGGCCCTGAGCAGTGGGATCTTTAATTTGTCTTCCCATTCATTGACCAACGATGAAATTAGGGTCCTGGGGAAGGGACTGTCTTTCAGTCCTTCAAATTCACACAATATGTTTTCACTTTCCGTGGACCTTAACAGATTCACTCAAAAACTTTCGATGCAGAAATTTTTTGCAGAGAAAAAAATAAAAAATGATTCAAACTTACCAATTCTGACAGAGGCTATGGACTCGAGGCTCAGTAACCAAATAGTTACGGTATACGAACCTGAATCCTTAATTGATCATTTATGTGAAGATTTTGTTCACACAAGTTTAAGAAATAAATCCAATTTTGCCCCTAAACTTTCAAATAATGCTCATATAGAGATTTTTAGACAATTAGTCAGTGATAAATTTGATCAGATCCCAAAAGGCAGTAGTAGAAAAGGTAACCTCTTTTGGAATGAGAAATGTGCTTTAGAAACTTTAAGAAATGATAAATCCATCGTGATCAGACAGGCCGATAAAGGCCGACTATCTTACAGAAGCGGGGAGGATCCTGAATGATAAGAATTATTATATTAAAATGATATTTGACCAGACCACCAAATATCTGACGGCCATGGGTACCAGGTTCGCCCCTAGTTATGCCAATCTTTTATGGGGTCTTTTGAACAACAATATATATATGACTCTAACTTTGGGGCGAACCTGGTATACTATGGCCGTTATATAGACAATTTGGTTATTGTTTGGAGGGGTTTTTAGCTGAGGAATTTATAAGACACCTTAATAGTAACAATAAAGGCCTGGAATGTACAAGCACAATAGATACTAATACTGTTGTGTTTTTAGACTTAAAGTTAAGCTTTGATAATGGCAGGATATGTACCAGCACCCATTTCAAACAAGTAGATTGTAATAGTTACCTAGACTTTAGAAGTAATCACCATCTCCCATGGAAAAGAAATGTACCATACGGACAATTTAAGCAGGTCCGCAGAAACTCCAGTAGCTTAACAGACTACGAGATACGGAGCAAGATTCTCAAAGATAGATTTAAAGAGAAAAAATATCCAGCACATATTATTGATAGTGCTTATGAAAGAGCCAAAAAAGATGACAGAAACCAATATTTCGAGAAAAAGAAAGCCAATATACAATCTCAGGACAGCATTAGTAATCGGACCCTGTTTATAACTGAATATAACTGTAACCATAACAATATTAAACAGAGTATTATTAAACATTGGAAAATTTTACTAAAGGACCCGATATTGGGCCCATTGCTAGATTCGAAACCCACTATTGTGTATAGAAAAGCGCCTAATTTAAAAAGGATCTTGGCACCTAGCAAAATAGTCAAAAATAGGAATAACCAAACTAATTTAAGTAATAATATGGATAATAATACTATATGCAAAACACAAAGAAAAGGTAGTTACAAATGTAACCATAAAAAATGCAAAATGTGTAACTATATAACACATAATGTTAACACCTTTCAATCTAATGTGACGTCCAAAATCTATAAAATGGGCAGTCGGATGACTTGTGCATCAAATTATGTGATCTACTTGCTCTCTTGTGTTTGTGGGTATCAATATGTGGGGCGCACTTGTAGACATTTGAGTGTGAGATGGTCAGAACACTTCAGAAATATTAAAACCAACTTCAAACTTCATAGTGTGCCCAGACACTGCAATACAAAACATAGTGGTGATTTACATTGTTTGCAAATAACCCCTATAGAGCACATCCCTAGATCCAATTTTTATAATCGTTTCTTTAGGCTTAGACAGAGGGAGACCTTCTGTATTTATAGGCTTCACACCCTACATCCATTAGGTCTCAATATGAACATTGACCTCGCAGCCTTTCAAGACTAGTATAGTTTTAGTTTCATTATCTGTATATTCTATATTATTAGTAAGAACCATTAACTTGTTTTAAGTATTAATTTTTATGTAGTATGGGAGTTATGAATTATTATCATTTTTAAATTTTTTTACTATTACTCATTCATTATATATTAATCTATTCCCCTTGTAGAATGAGCAACTAACTTAGATTGCTCTTGTACCGGAATAATTGACTTAGTCATCTAACAATGACTGTTTTGAATAGTTAACAGTCTTGATTTTTTCTTGATAGATTCAGAGTTTGTCATTAAGGGAGTCTGAAATAATTAAATTATATTTCTTTTTCATATTTATTATTGTTTGCACATATACTGTATGAAATGTATTTGTTTAATTGAATGAGTATTTTTGCTGGTTCATATATTTGAGATTGTATGAAAATTGTAATATCATCATTTTGCCTGTTGCTATGAGATTATTGTTGTGCAAGTTTTTTATGATGTTATTTGTTTCTAATCAAATGTATCATGCATTTCAATAGTGTTATGCCAGAATGCAAATGTAATATCCAATAGGAAAAATCCATAGCGGGCTTAAATAATTAATATTATCTGGATTGTTAGAGCTTAGGCGCCACATTGATTTCTCATTTGTTTATTTATTCCCGATATATATTTTTCTATATTTAAATGGATCACTAAGTAATACCCACGAGAAGGGAAATGATGGATCTAACGTGGCACCTAAATACTAATATCAGTTCCAGTGACGTGCAGTGACGTCAGAGGCTGGTGAGGCAGTGGCTAGGGTACACCTTCATTCTTTAGATATCCTTTGTTGAAGAAATAGCAATACACATGGTTGAGCCAATCACATGAGGTATCTATGTGCAGCCACCAATCAGCAGCTACTGAGCATATTTAGATATGATTTTCAACAAAGGCTATCAAAAGAATGAAGAAAATTAGATATTAGATGTAAATTGGAAAGTTATTTAAATTTGCATATGGGTTTCATATGGGTTTCATGTCCCTTTAAATGATGTCTTGGAAAACTGGTCAACTTAGTAAACATCTGATTTTAGTCCAAAAGGATTGTAACAGAAACTCTTGCCAGATAACACAATGCTTGCTCTGATTATGAGATCTAAAAATCCATGCCCATTAAAATATGTTTAAAACATACTTTTTACTTTAATGCTGCAAATTATGCTTATAGATTCTTTCATTATTCAGTAAATATAAAAATGTCTTGATCCAGTGGCGGCTGGTGAAATTAAAAGATGGTGGGGTACTTGACCCCACCCCTTTAAATAAAGCCACACCATCAGATGGCACTACCAATTCATTAATTAAATAAATTAAAGGTAGACAAAAACACAGAAAAGCACTCGAGGGGAAAGGGAGAGAGAGACGGGGGGAGAGAGACACAGAGGGTTAGAGAGAAAGAGAGAGAGAGACACAATCACACACAGAGGGTTAGAGAGAGAGAAAGAGAGAGAGAGAGACTTAATCACACACAGAGGGTTAGAGAGAGAGAAAGAGAGACACAATCACACACAGAGGGTTAGAGAGAGAGAAAGATAGAGAGACACAATCACATACAGAGGGTTAGAGAAAGAGAGACACAATCACACACAGAGGGTTAGAGAGAGAGAAAGAGAGACACAATCACACACAGAGGGTTAGAGAGAGAGAAAGATAGAGAGACACAATCATACAGAGGGTTAGAGAAAGAGAGACACAATCACACACAGAGGGTTAGAGAGAGAGAAAGAGAGACACAATCACACACAGAGGGTTAGAGAGAGAGAAAGATAGAGAGACACAATCACATACAGAGGGTTAGAGAAAGAGAGACACAATCACACACAGAGGGTTAGAGAAAGAGAGAGAGACACAAACACACACAGAGGGTTAGAGAGAGAGAGAAATAGAGAGAGACACAATCATACACAGAGGGTTCGAGAGAGAGAAAGAGAGAGAGACACAATCTCACACAGAGGGTTAGAGAGAAAGAGAGAGAGAGACAATCATACACAGAGGGTTAGAGAGAGAGAGACACACACAATCACACACAGAGGGTTAGAGAGAGAGAGAGAAAGAGACACAATCGCACACAGAGGGTTAGAGAGAGAGAGAAAGAGAGAGACACAATCACACACAGAGGGTTATAGAGAAAGAGAGAGAGAGACACACAATCACACACAGAGGGTTAGAGAGAGAGAGAGAGAGAGAGAGAGAGAGAGAGAGAGAGAGAGAAAGAGACACAATAACACACAGAGGGTTAGAGAGAGAAAGAGAGAGAGAGAGACAATCGCACACAGAGGGTTAGAGAGAGAGACACAATCACACACAGAGTGTTAGAGAGAGAGGAAGAGAGACACAATCATACACAGAGAGAGAAAGAGAGAGACACAATAACACACAGAGGGTGAGAGAGAAAGAGAGAGACACAATCACACACAGAGAGTGAGAGAGAAAGAGAGAGACACAATCACGCACAGAGAGTTAGAGAGAGAAAGAGAGAGAGAGAAACACAATCACACACAGAGGGTGAGAGAGAAAGAGAAAGACACAATCACACACAGAGGGTTAGAGAGAGAGACACAATCACACACAGAGGGTGAGAGAGAAAGAGAGAGACACAATCACACACAGAGGGTTAGAGAGAGAAAGAGAGAGAGAGAGACACAATCATACACAGAAGGTTAGAGAGAGAGAGAGAGAGAGAGACGCAATCACAGACATCCCAACCTGCAAAAACTAATTTCAGGGAGGTGGCTTCACCCGCTACTGAGCTGCCCCCCGTATATATATTGGACACCTTGAAACCTTAAATAAGATAGAGACTTATCATTAAAGTAGCTTCTCACTAAAGTCACATTAAAAAAAAAGTAGCTTTATTGCACAACCACATACAACAAACCTATTCTCCAGTGATCGCACACTTTTTGGAATGCTTAAATATTTTAGAATACTAAGTTTAATTACGTGCAGTAAAAAAGGTGGTATTTGTGGTTTTATGTTATTAAAATCAGTGGGGGCTTTTTTGGTTACTGATGCTTTGAGGATTCTATAACGTCCCAGCAACTAAAAGCACTCCTTAAGGAAACACTTTTCCGGATTTAGGCCACATTGGATCATGGTACTTGGAGTTTCAGGGAGATTGCATTCCATTTGCTGGCATCAGGGAGCCGCTATTACAATCAGGGAGACTCCCTGAACTTCACGGAGAGTTGGGATGTCTGCAATCACACACAGAGGGTTAGAGAGAGAGACACAATCACACACAGAGGGTTAGAGAGAGAGAGAGAGACACAATCGCACACAGAGGGTTAGAGAGACGCATAAGGGATGAGAGTCAGAGAGGGAGGAAGAGAGAGAAAGAGACCATGGGGGAGAAAAACACATAAGGAGAGAGATGGATAGATAGAGAGAGAGACACACACACAAGGGGGGGGGGAGGGACCACTGCATTTTAAAGTAATAAAACAGCAGAGCTACAGAGAGTTCAGAAAATGAGTCTATAATTTAGTGTGAAGTACAGAGGCAAGCTGCTAAGTTAGTGGGTGTAAAGTTTGAGTAAACAAAATACAAAAAGGACCCTGCTGTAAAAGAGTAAAAAAACACTAAACCACCTTCATTAAATTATCATTTTCACTAACAGAATCCCTTTCAGTAAAATCTTACTTTAATAAGATGTGGCTGAAACACTGCTCTCTCTGCCTCTCTTCCTGCTCTGTAAGGATTCAGGAAGTGACAGTGGCACATTCCACTGCACTTAGAGGTGAAGAACAGAACTCTCTTTTTCACTTTTGCAAAGCTAGCAGGTTTACAGGACAGCAACAAAATATATGAAAGTTGTTTTTTTCCGTTTTTGTTTTGTTTTATATGATTTAACATCCAGCCCCAACCCTAAGTTCCACTTACTAATGCCTCTCGCTGGATTGGTTCAGCCCAAATAGGACTGCCTCAAATAAGCAGTTAATGGGCCATGCAATGATCTTAACCACTTGCATCCAGTAGATGGCGCAGCATGTTATGTAATGGTGGGCAGACCTGCTTGTGCCTCTCCATTGCACAACATAGAGCTGTGAAAAAAAAAATGCTGGGGGGAAAAAAATTTTTTTTGTAATTTTTAAGCCAATAAAAAAATATATATTTTTGCCCATATGAGAGGTGAAGCACTGCCTCACCTGCCTCTAGTGACTGCACATCACTGATCAGTTCTCTTTAGTAGCTTGAAGAGTGAGTAATACTACTTTGCTAGTAATATTTAGCTGAAGTTGAACGTAAATGCACCCAGCTTATTGTGGTGTCTGACAGCTGTAAATTGAGATGCAAGCCACCTCTTTAGGGGTGTGTAGACTCTGAAGCATTTTGGTTGGTTAGAGGAGGTTTTTAAGCAGCAGGCTTTTCAGAACATTTATTATAGCCTGATGAAACGGCTCTGTGTAGCCGAGAAACGCGTTGCTTGTTTTTAAAACATTTTAATAAAATTGTTTTACCTTTTATTTCTCCCCTCTTTCCTACATTGGACTGTTGCTGGTTCAAGTGATCCGAGTCATATACACTGTTAACGGTGACTCGTTTCCCCCTGCAAGTATCCAGATTATCGGAACACAGAGAGGAAGGTGTGTTTCCATATTTGGATCCCGATTGGTCATACGCAATACATTCTGGACTGAGGATTTGCTGCAGCCTACGTTGGTCTTCCGGGCGAGGCTGAGGTCCCGGTCTGCTCTTTCAGGCACGCCATAGTGCCGCTCTGTTTGTGAGTATAGTTCCTCACCCTCCCCTCACTCTGCTTGGGTCGTTGACGGTATTACCCTATTGGCGCCTTTCTTTATCCAGTTATAGATATCTTCTTCATTCCTTCACGTATCAGAAGAGCTGCCTCCCTTCGGACGTTTTTGGACGGACCCCGACTGCCTTGTCCTGTGCACACCTCCATCAAGAGTTTTTCCTCTGACTTTCACTTACATTTTTTTTAGCAGCAGTGTATTTATGATTATTTGACAATGCTGTAGAAATTCTATATTCAAAACCATGCAGAAATGTTTACTCCTCAATACACAAATGGTAGGTGCCCTTTTTACTGCCCCTTTATGCAAGGACTTTCCAGATGCAAGTAGGCATTTTATCTAAGTATTTTACATCTGCATAAAATGTTATACTCTAGTCTCAGACTAAGATTGCTCAGTGTTTGAAATGAGAAAGGTTAATTTAAAACTGTTCAGTTTATACTACAGCTGACTTAATTTTGAAATACATACCAACAAGCCTAAATCCTGAATTTAATATGATCTAATGGTATGAGTACCACAGCTTATGGTTCCACCAAGACCATATAGAGTACAGCATTTTCAAAATCCATAAGTATAGCTGACAGATGGGAACATGTGTACACTATATTTGAAGTGGTGCTCTTGGTTGGGGAAAATGGGGAAAAAACAAACAAACATATGTCAACCTTTTAAAAGTACTTTTCTTAATTTATCCATGAGGGTGTGTGTTTTATGTGGGTGTCTCTGTGAGGGTGTGTATGTCTGTGGGTTTTCTGTGGATGTCTCAGTGAGGGTGTGTGTATGTATGTCTTTCTGTGTTTTATGTGGTTTTCTCTGTGTGTGTGTATGTCTGTGTGTTTTCTGTGGGTGTCTGTGTGTGTATGTCTTTGTGTGTTTTCGGAGGCTCTCTCTGTCGGTGTTTCCTTGGGTGTATGTGCAAGTTTGAGTTTGTGTGTGTGTGTGTCCATTGTCTGTTCTTTTTTAGGACATTTTGACCTTACTACTGATTATCCACATCTTTCTACAGACTTTGAGACTAATGAGACCTTTCCGGAAGTCACCTAATTCACCATTTAACCTTTAAATGATTGTTTAGGCAGTTCAGGGCCCTTCCTTTCAGCCACTGCATGCTGTTGTCATTATTTAGTTGTCATCTTCCTTTACAAAAAGATCATCAGAACTCCATATTTTGTTTTCTAAATCTCCTTTTTTACAAAACTGTAGTCTACCTCTCTTTCAATATAAACAAGTGCTGAGTGTCTGGGTGTCTGTGTCTGAGTGTGTTTCTTTGCGTGTCTGCTAGAGTGTCTATATGTGAATCCTTATGTGTGAGTGTGTGTGTGTGTTTTAGTGTATTTGTGTGTCTGTGTGTTTGTATGTTACTACCTTTACAACATTTCCAAGTTTAAATTGACACTTAAGAATAAAGTGCATATATGTTTTAGTCACTTGGTCAAAAATTGCACATGTCAAAGGAGGGGGGGGGGGAGCCCTGGTCAATGGTTAAAGGGCCACTAAACCCAAAATCTTTCTTTCATGATTCCGATAGAGAATAGAAATTTAAACAACATTCTAATTTACTTCCATTATTTATTTTGCTTCATTTTTTAAATATCCTTAGCTGAAGAAAAAGCAATGCACATGGTGAGCCAATCACACGATGCTTCTATGTGCAGCAACCAATCAGCAGCTAGTGAGCATATCTAGATATGCTTTTCATCAAAGAATATCAAGATAATAAAACAAATTAGATAATATAAGTAAATTAGAAAGATGTTTAAAATTGCATTCTCATTCTAAATCATAAAAGAAAAAATGTGAGTGGCATGTCCCTTTAAGTCAGGGGCCCCAAAATTTCTAGTGGTGTCCCTGAGGACAAAACTTTTAAAGGTGGCCCTGTAACCCGCAATAGAGACAGAGCCCCTCCCTCCTTCTAAAGGCCCTCTCCGCCGAGGAGAGACACGTAAATCCCAACTGCATCGGCACAGCAGTATCTGGTGACTCGGGACCAGGAAACATGGGAGGAGAAGGAGGCATGGGTGGAAACTACAATGTAGGAGACAACGGTACAGGAGGCTTCCGCAAGCGCTCCTTGAAAGATGGCCTCTCTCTGAGTCTGATGTCAATTAGGATTAAAAAAGACACCAAAGCCTCTGGTAAATCTCTGGCAGCAACTTAGTCTTTAATCACATCAGAAAGCCCATGAAAGAAGGCGGCAACAAGGGCTTCATTATTCCAACCAACCTCTGCAGCAAGCGTATGGAACTCAATGGCATACTGAGCAACAGATCTTGTACCTTGCTGAATGGACATGAGTCGTTTGGCAACAGAGGAGGAGCGAGCCGGAATATCAAATACCCTTCAAAAGGAGGCCACAAATTCAGGGTAATTAGAAATCACAGGTTTATTAGTCTCCCACAAGGGATTAGCCCAGAGAGTAAAGAGATGAGAAATCCCACCTTAGCTCTGTCAGAGGGAAACGCTTGAGGTAACATCTCAAAATAAATGCCCACCTGGTTAAAAAACCCTCTGCACTGATTAGGATCGCCTCCATAACGCTGAGGTAGAGGTGCAGAACCGGACATGCTCCTGGTAGGACTAGGTACAGCAGCGGAAACAGGAGCAGCCATAACTTGTGGGACACTTTGGTCCAAATGTGCAGTGCGAGTCAGCAGGGTTTGCAGGGCTAGTGCAAATTGATCCAAGTGGTGATCCTGTTCATCAATCCTGGAAATTATTGTAGGTAAAGGTGGATTATTAGCACCATCAGGATCCATGGCCCTTGCGTAATGTCAGGGTGCCAGGAATCAGACTGAGACAAGAAATGCAAAAATAATCTCACCTTTATTAATAACAAAAATAATAAAAAAAAAGTCCACAAGTCAAATAACAAGCCAGGAGTCAAAACCAGAGCTGTTAGTCAGACGAGCCGAGTCAGGAGCCAAAGCGAGTAGTCAGATGAGCCGGAATCAGGAACAAGCAGAACAGAAATGTCAGGAACAAGCTAGGGATCAGGAACCAGAAGAGACGTCAGACTAGCCAGGCAATACACAGGAACTCACAAACAGGTCTGAGACAACGCAAGGGCAAAGCATACTGAACAGAGGACCTTTAAATAATAAGTGATGACATCACAATTCTGAGACTGCAGCCTGTCTCACACGGATGATGTACAACAGTCTGGCCATAAGAGGGCGTGCAGAAAATAAGCAGCATCACACACTCTGAACCAGATTCAGCAAGAAAGGTGAGTAAAATGGCTGACAGCAGCACATGGCAAACAAAGCAGGGAAAAAACCCTGACATCAGGCATATAGCACCATATGAAAATAGTACCCTTGTTAATACTAAAGTAGCCAATCGAATTATAAACCGCCCACTCTGGGCGTATTATACACATGTGGTATAATTAACAGAATAACAAACCCTCCAGTGTCTAAGAACAAACACATAATATATACATCATGTACCTGTTAACCCCACATTAAAAATATATATATTGTTAAAAATATCATAAAAATGTTATAATGTTTAATAAAATATTATGAACTTTAATTTCACCAATACTACTATGGAGATATTGAGAAAACTGGTTGTAAATGTTTATGTTTATAATAACCACAATGGAGACTTGATTCGCAAGTTTAATGTTTATTGAATTTACAAAAATTGTATTAAAAGTAAAACTGAAACACAATGTATTGCAACATATAAGTATGTTATAAGACTGTTAAAAATTAAAAAATTTCAACAATATATATATATATATATATATATATATATATATATATATATATATATATATATATATATATATATATATATATAATAAAAAATATCATAAAATGCCAAATGGCATATGTCGATGTTTCTTATTATTTGTCCACACTTAGTTACTTCACCAGGATTCTTACTTAACCCTTTAGTGATCACAGCACTTTTCCATTTTCTTACTGTTTGGGACCAGGGCTATTTTTACATTTCTGCGGTGTTTGTGTTTAGCTGTAATTTTCCTCATACTTATTTACTGTACCCACACATATACTGTTTTTTTCTCGCCATTAAATGTTCTTTCTACAGATACCATTATTTTCATCATATCTTAGAATTTACTATAATTTTTTTTATAAAATATGATGAAAAAATGGAAAAAACACACTTTTTCTAACTTTGACCCCCCCAAACTCTGTTACACATCTACAACCACCAAAAAACACCCATGTTAAATAGTTTCTAAATGTTGTTTGCGTTTAGCTGTAATTTTCCACTTACTCATTTACTGTACCCAGACATATTATATACCGTTTTTCTCGCCATTAAATGGACTTTCTAAAGATACCACTATTTTCATCATAATTTTCTATAACATTTTTTATAAAATATGATGAAAAAATGGAAAAAAACACACTTTTTCTAACTTTGACCCCTAAACTCTGTTACACATCTAGAACCACTAAAACACACCCATGCTAAATAGTTTCTAATGGCTAGATTACGAGTTTTGCGGTATGAGTGAAAAAGCAGCGTTAAGGCTCTTTTTCACTACCGCTGGTATTACGAGTCTTGCAACGTAACTACCGCAGCTTTCAAAAAGTCTTTTTTCAATAGGACTTCCTTTGCGCCGGTATTACGAGTCTGCCTGGGAGGCGAAAAAAGTGAGCAGTACACCCTAAAACGTCAAGATCCATACCGTAAACTAAAAGTCAGTAGTTATGGGTTTTACGCTACAAAAAACCCCTCATAACTAAAGTTCTAAAAAGTACACTAACACCCATAAACTACCTATTAACGCCTAAACTGGGGCCCTCCCGCATTGCAAACACTAAAATAAAATTATTAACCCCTAATATGCCGCTCCGACATCGGCGCCACTAGAATAAACATATTAACCCCTAAACCACCATTCTCCCACATCGCAAACACTAGTTAAATATTATTAACCCCTAATCTGCTGCCCCTAACATCACCGTCACCTACCTACATTTATTAACCCCTAATCTGCTGCCCCAACGTCGCCGCCACTATACTAAATTTATTAACCCCTAAACCTAACCCTAAGTCTAACCCTAACACTAACACCCACTAACTTTAATGTAATTAAAATAAATATAAATAAAACCTTCTATTAATAACTAAATAATTCCTATTTAAAACTAAATACTTACCTGTAAAATAAACCCCAAGCTAGCTACAATATAACTAATAGTTACATTGTATCTAGCTTAGGTTTTATTTTTATTTCACAGGCAAGTTTGTATTTATTTTAACTAGGTAGAATAGTTACTAAATAGTTATGAACTATTTACTAACTACCTAGCTAAAATAAATAAAAATTTACCTGTAAAATAAAACCTAACCTGTCTTACACTAACACCTAACGTTACACTACAATTAAATCAATTACACAAATTAAATACAATTAACTAAATTACAAAAATAAACAAATATTAAATTACACAAAATAAAAAAATTAATTATCAGATATTTAAACTAATTACACCTAATCTAATAGCCCTATCAAAATAAAAAAATCCCCCCAAAGTAAAAAAAACCCTAGCCTAAACTAAACTACCAATAGCCCTTAAAAGGGCCTTTTGCGGGGCATTGCCCCAAAGAAATCAACTCTTTTACCTTTAAAAAAAATAAAAACAACCCCACAACAGTAAAACCCACCACCCACACAACCAACCCCCCAAATAAAATCCTAACTAAAAAACCTAAGCTCCCCATTGCCCTGAAAAGGGCATTTGGATGGGCATTGCCCTTAAAAGGGCATTTAGCTCTTTTTCCTCCCAAACCCTAATCTAAAAATAAAACCCACCCAATAAACCCTTAAAAAAGCCTAACACTAACCCCCGAAGATCCACTTACAGTTTTTGAAGACCCGACATCCATCCTCAACGAAGCCAGCAGAAGTCCTCAACGAAGCGGCAGAAGTCTTCATCCAACCGGGCAGAAGTCTTCATCCAACTGGTCTGAAGTCTTCATCCAGACGGCATCTTCTATCTTCATCCATCCGGTGCAGAGCGGATCCATCTTCAAGACATCCGGCGCGGAGCATCTCTTCAATCGACTTCTTCTTGAACAATGAATTCTCCTTTAAATTATGTCATCCAAGATGGCGTCCCTTGAATTCCGATTGGCTGATAGAATTCTATCAACCAATCAGATTTAAAGGTGAAAATATCCTATTGGCTGATGCAATCAGCCAATAGGATTGAGCTTGCATTCTATTGGATGATTGGAACAGCCAATAGAATGCGAGCTCAATCCTATTGGCTGATTGGCTAGAATTCTATCAGCCAATCGGAATTCAAGGGACGCCATCTTGGATGACATCATTTAAAGGAGAAGTCATTGTTCAAGAAGACGTCGATTGAAGAGGATGCTCCGCGCCGGATGTCTTGAAGATGGACCCGCTCCACGTCGGATGGATGAAGATAGAAGATGCCGTCTGGATGAAGACTTCTGCCTGGTTGTATGAAGACTTCTGCTGCTTCGTTCGTTGAGGATGGATGTCGGGTCTTCAAAAACTGTAAGTGGATCTTTGGTAGTTAGTGTTAGGCTTTTTTAAGGGTTTATTGTTTGGGTTTTATTTTTAGATTAGGGTTTGGGCAGAAAAAGAGCTAAATGCCCTTTTAAGGGCAATGCCCATCCAAATGCCCTTTTCAGGGCAATGGGGAGCTTAGGTTTTTTTAGTTAGGATTTTATTTGGGGGGTTGGTTGAGTGGGTGGTGGGTTTTACTGTTGGGGGGTTGTTTGTATTTTTTTTTTACAGGTAAAAGAGCTGATTTCTTTTCAACAAATGATACCAAGACAATAGAACAAATTAGATAATAGAAGTAAATTAGAAAGTTGTTTAAAATTGTATTCTCTATCTGAATCATGAAATAAAAAATTGGGTTTCATGTCCCTTTAACTGACAACAGCTTCTCTTGGCTCAGAGCTGAGGTCTCCCCCTTCGTAACCGGGTGTGTGCAAGTTGTCCTGGGAAACCTGCACGGTTCTTTCAAATTGTATCACAAGCTACTGTATGAAAACAATACAGTAGCTTGAACAAAAGGACACTTGTATAAAAAGTGTCTACATACAAGTGGTACCCTTTGTTCATCAGGGATAAAATCAGGTCCCAGATAATCTTGCCAATGGTTCCCAGATGGTCTAGGCAGCCTAGAGGGTCAAGGTGGATATCCTTTCCCTTGTACACCCGGAAGGCCTGAATATACCCAGTCTCGCTCTCACAGAGTTTATACACCTTTACTCCATACCTGGAGCACTTGGAAGGAATATACTGCTTAAACCCCAGCGTTCCCTTATACTTCATCAGGGATTCATCCACGCACATATTCCTTCCAGGTGTATAAGCCTCTGCAAACCTGGCAGTAAAGTGGGTAATCAGGGGCGGATTTTATACAGTCTGTCAAACTGGGGATGCTCCCAAGGGGGGCACAGGCAGTTGTCGCTGAAGTGCATGGAATGCAGAATCATTTTATACCTCTTCCTTGACATACTCTGGGAGAAAATGGGGTTAGAGCAAATGGGGCTACTGCTCCAGTAGGAGCGGATGGAGGGTTTCTTTATGATGCCCATCAGCATAGTCAATGCCCAGAATTTTTTTAATTCTGGCACATCGATGGGGGCCCATTGCTGCTTTGTCAAAAAAGTGTCAGGCTTTGTAGCATGATGGGCATATAAATTAGTTTGGGGCGACAATGTTCCCCAATACATCATCGCCCAGAAGCACCTCCATAAACTGTTGGGGGTTAAATCCTACCACATCTACATTGATGCCAGGATTTGTAGTGAAGGGTGGGATATCTGTCCTCTGGTGATGAGGCGTTACCCACTCTTCAGCAGCAATGGCAGCTGGAGCAACACATGCATCTCCTTCTGGCAAGGGGGCTAGCAGCCACAGATACATCACTATCAGTTGCGACTGTATCTAATAATGTATCTGAGCAAATGGCAGTGTCAAAATTGGGGTCTGAGTCAGACATAGAGGCGTCTGACTCTGACGCAAGGATGGCATATGCCTCCTCAGCACTATATGTTCTCTGTGACATGATTTATTTTTATCTGTCACAGAGAAAAAAAATTACTAAAAAAAAAAACAAAACAGCGAGGCATCGCTGCAATACTGTTTGAGCTTCCAGCGTTCTCGGTCGCCAAGGGGTTAAGGAGCGATTTGCATCCAATCCCTGTGAGTCAGTGCATTATACTTGTGTAATGCCCACATTACTACGATCTGTAGTTACAATTGTAATTGCGCATCTTATCAATGTCTTAAGTTTCTCAATGATACTTTATATTACTAACCCATTTACAAACAATCTACTTACTTGCCCATCGACAATTCGTCATATGACCTTTAGTGGCCAATAAGGTGATGGGGGCGGTGAATATTGTGATTACCCAACCAGATGATGTAAACTAAGTGTCATAACTATTTGTGCACAATGTTATGCGAGCGGAATATCTCCGCTGTAAAATATATAAAAACTATTGTTTAAGAATATGCAAAGTGCACGGATAGTAACTACTGGAACTAAATAATATTGCACATTCAGGATTGCCAAATATGCAACCCATGATAAAGCCCTAATGCTGTGTTAACCCAATCAAGGCTGTGTTGTAGGATGTGACTAAGTATAGCAACGGGCTGTCGGTGCAAGTGAAGTAAATTTAGGATAAATGAAGTGTGTGGGATATATGTGCATAGGTTTCTTACATCAAGTGTATATAATGATGACTGTGTATAATAGAAAATGGTGAACCTTAAATAAAAAAAGGAATCTATGAATGAAATGTGGATACTGCTCTTGACCCGGCCTGTTCCTGGAACCAGGAGAGGGTGAGCTGATACACCCAGAGTTATCAGTCTGCTACTGCTAGCATATCAGGGTGCTTTCTGAAAAATGTAAGTACCCATTACTGCTTGGATCTGTTTTGGTTGATCTACACATGAGGCTCCCCTCTATATATTCTGCTTTATGGTATCATCTGGACAGCATCCACCATCATCTTATCCCCTGGGGAAGATTTATATGACTTTTTCTGTTGGTGCACAGCACCTGTCCCTGTTTGGAATCATTGTACTATACCTTGTACATTTGCATATTCATAATAATATCTGCATTTTTTCACTGTATTTTTTGAGCGCCCCCTCTGTTCTTCTCTTTTATAAATTCAAGCTGAAGCAATCAGAATCACCAAAGCTCTTTCTGCCAAATCTAGGAAAAAAGACCACTAAACTACCAGAGCATCCAAAAACACAGTTAAAAAATTCCTGGACCTTGCATAGTACCTGGAAATTTATCTTTCAACTGAGAGGCCATCAGAACTATCTCTTGGCGACCCAAAAGATCTATAATCTTATAGAACATAAACAGATGGAGGAGGCAGAGTTAGCCAGCGGTGGGAGCGGGCGCAGAGTCTCTTAGCTCCACACGTCTTGAGAGAAAAAGCCCTAACAAAACAGTTTAACTGCCTTTTTCAAGGCACCAATTGGGGTATTATTGTTTGCCTGTGGTACCATCTAGTCCCCGGTCTACTTGGAAGCAGAGGTGGTGAACCTGACAGATCTCAGGAGCAATTGGAAGAAATCACTTAGCGCCTACTACTAAATGAACCCTTAGCTCTGATGGGTGACCCCTAGTGGTCAGAGTCGTTTAAGGAAAATCAGAAAATCAGAAAATATCAAAGCGCCAGCTGACCGGCTTGGGTTAAAAAATGTGAAACCTATTCCTTCACAGTAAAGTTAAAACAGAGTAGTTTATTTAAAACAATATATTAAAAACAATATATTAAAATATAGCTTCTAGGCACCTTTTGTAGTAAAAAAGTTGGTGTTCCTAAGGCAGATGGTGAACAAATTTGGTATACATATAGTGGATTATCTTGCATACATTCACATGTTACAATTAACAATAAAACAATAAAACAATAAAAGGTGCCTTCGAGATGAACAATAAAAATAAAACAAATGGTCCTATAGCAGTGTTACCTGTTGTAATTATGGATAACTTAAGTAGGGTAACTTAGAAACATCCAGAAATAAATAAATAAACTCCCCTATAGCAGAGCTACCTACTATAGTTTTCAAACTGGTTTAGGGTTTATACAATAAAGCATACGGTTTTGTAACAATGTTCCCTGCTAAAATTCTTACACAGTTCAAAACAGACCGGTTAGGGATATCTCTAATCCGGTTATGCTCAAAATTGCTTTTACACACAGATATAACCAGAGCAGTGTTGTCCCTCTGGAGATGTATTTCTAAACAAGTTGAAAGTGGGCTATGGCCCCAAAACGTACTAGTTCCTTTGGTGCTATTAGCTGAAAGAATAGAACTGATCTACTGTACCTCACAAGGATCAGAGACCGTTCTCCGCTAGCGGATTGAAAAGAGGATGTGTGCTGATTACACGCTAAATATGTGACATGATAATTTGTGATAAAAAATTTAAATTAGAAAATTCGATTGTTGCTAATTAACAAATCCCAGATGCAGAAAACTATACAGATAATTCAAAAATTAGTGATACTAATAAACATAGTGAGACAATATTTCTAACCAAAAATTCAGCAGTGAAAAAAGGTGTGTAAAAAACAAAACTTTAAAACACAAATGACTCCCAAATGGTAAAGTGTACTTCAAAAGATTCCTCAGATATCACTAGTGACCAGCAGGATTCCAGCCGACAAAATATATATAACAATTAACCAAAAGATAGAGATTACAAATAAGGTAAATCCGTAAATAGTCAGTGTTAAAGTGTTCCAGGTTACGATAATCCCTCTTTCTGTGGTTTAACAGTCTGTAGTTTAACAGTCTATGTGAGGTATTTATTGCCTGTAGCGGGGATCGGGCTTCAGCGTCAATAGACAATTTTCAGCTCCAGCGTCACCCGAGTTTATATTCCTTCAGTCGACGCGTTTCGGTCAAACATAGACCTTTTTCAAGCTTGAAAAAGGTCTATGTTTGACCGAAACGCGTCGACTGAAGGAATATAAACTCGGGTGACGCTGGAGCTGAAAATTGTCTATTGACGCTGAAGCCCGATCCCCGCTACAGGCACTAAAGATCTCAGGAGCAGTTTGTCCCCGGAGGCCCCCGCCATTCCAGAGCTGACTTACCAGCCGGGTTTGTCTTTGACTCCCTACGACGAAGAAGCAAGGAGGAAGAATCTTGGAGAGGGTTCCCTGGCCCCGGTGACCATACGGGTTTAGCCCCGCTGATTGACAGTGCTGCTAAGTCAGGCATGGATACTGACTTCTGTGCAAAATGCCATCTTAAGAAGCTGCAGCCTAAATAACGGTCGCTAACCCATTATCTGACTCTGGAGGACCCCCGTGATTGTGACATCTGGCGATCCCTCACCTAATCATCAGCACCAACCGGTAACTCAGCATGGGGGAAATAGATCTGGGCCCTGACAGGCGTGCTCTCTCTCTAAAGTATACTGCTTAGCCACGTGGAGTTCCACCTGGGGCCCATACACTTTAGCCCAGCACCACTATACCAAACCTCAAGCTGAGCACTCTCCACGATTCCCAAAACTGGCACTCCTCCTTAATAGCCCACTTAAAAACCTCTTCCACAAGCCTAGGATTATTGGCCAACAGAAACACTTTAGGAAGTACAACTTAAACGAAATTGTTTTCTCCCTCTCTTCCCCCCTCTCCAGCTTAGCTTGTCTGAGCTGGTTAATATCCATTTCCCCTTTCCCCCCCTCAAGTAGGACTTATCCCCTTTCCCAGGAGAGAGAAGGTGGACCTGTAGTCGGGTACCAACTGGGGTGATATCCTTCTCACGCTATGGGGGCTCCAAAGTGAATCAGCTTAAGCTCAAACCATATCGCAATGCAAACTGCGTGCATCAGCTCCAGAATGGACCATTAAAGAACAAAGAATGAAGAAACAAAAGACCATTCAGAATAAGGAGGCATTTCGCATTCGCCCTTCACCACCATGAACTCACTCTATCCAAAACTCAATTGAAACTTTCTTCTTGGATGTAAGTTTTTCTGACCAAATAGTGACTCTTAGGTGTATCACAGTTTGTTAAAAGGGATACCACCTTAGTTAGTAGTTATGTTAACAAAGTTGTATGTTTATAAGGTACTTAAGATATCACAGAGCGGGACTGGCGTTTTCAGCTCTCTGTTTTGCTCCCTGCTTCTCTTCTCCCCTCCCTAAGGTAGCCCACTCCATCAGCCAGAGGAACTACTTTTTTAATTCACAAAAGACTAGCTCTCGAAAAAATTTAGGTACTGAAAGATCCTCAGGCTAGATACATAATTTTAGTCTCCTAATTAGATCATGTTACCCACTCTAGTCTTGGTTTATCTTCCCAATTCACACCAGCCTACATGTCTAAGAAAAATTCTTCAAACAGTGGAACAATATAGGCAAGGAAGAGTAATAATTGCGGGCGACTTCAATATGACTTGGGACAGCAAAATAGATAGAAAGACATCCTCCCAACTCACTGTGAATCATCATGCCGAACACTTAGCCCATACATTTAGATCCCTCATGTCCCAATTTGGTTACTATGATATATGGAGAGCCCTACATCCCAAAGATAAAGACTACACCCACTATTCCAGCCCCCACAAAACATATTTACTCAAGCGTTCCGACATTGATCTATGCCCCTGATCAGATCACGAACAAGTGACTGCTGACATTTACTCCACAAATACCAATAAACCCAAAACTACCTGGCGACTAACCCACCAAATCCTTACAGATATCCCCTTTAGAGAGGAGCTCCGTAAAGACATAATTGAGCTGATACATTTTAATGATAATCTTCAGATCAAAGACGACACTCTGTGGGGAGAGCTTAAGGCCACCAAAAGAGGATTCATTATACGTAAACAGGCCAATATTAAAAAACTATCGGGTCTATCTCTAGCTCAAGCCTTTAGTAAACTCAGTCAACCTTTCCACTCAAATTTCAGAACTTAGAGATCATATCAGCTCCCTGGAACTACGTAGAACGCAGAGCAACTTGTTCAAATTAAAACAATTATTTTACCATAAAAGTAACAAAGCAGATACCATGTTAGATAATATATTACGTCACCAAACCTCCGTTTCTCGAATTCTTCAAATCAAACAAGATAACACGACTATTTGAATTCCATCCCAAATAGGGGAAAGTTGCGCTACATATTACTCGAAATTATATAATATTGAACAAAATGAAAACTACAGTCCAACCCCACCGAACGCCACGTATGAGTACTTGTCCTCCCTAAACCTCCCTTCACTCTCTTCCGAACAGCGAGAGTCTCTCTCGTCTCCTTTTACTCTACCTGAAATTAAACAAGTGATCAAAAACCTTAAACCTTTTCAATCTCCGGGCCCCAACAGTTTCCCAGCTCACTTTAAGATTTACCACAGGAATTGTCCCCCCTCCTTCTTAGGTTCTATCATTTGGCAAAGGAGGAAGGTAATTTAAAAAAAGAATTTTTAGAAGCTGCTATTATAACCATCTCTAAACCTAATAAAGACCCTAATCTCTGCTCAAGCTATAGACCCATATCCTTAATCAATGTAGACATAAAAATCTATTCTAAATTATTAGCAAATAGGATTTCCAGACTTCTCCCTCTCCTCATTAACCCAGGCCAGGTTGGTTTCATGCCTTATAGAGAAGGCCCAGACAACTCCAGACGCCTCCTTAATATTCTATGCGAATCTACAAGATTAAACAAACCCTTCTCAGTCATCTCCTTGGATGCTGAGAAGTCTTTTGACCAGATTAAATGGGACTACCTCTGGGATGTCCTTAATGTCTTAAAATTTCCTCCAGAAGTTGTCTCTGCAATTCAAGCTTTATATTCCTCTCCCACAGCAATGGTTAGGGGTCTCGGCTTTCATTCCTCTTCCTCCAAATATCTAATGGTAGTAGACAATAGTGCCTCATCTCACCCCTCTTATTTGCATTGGCCATTGCACCTCTCGCAGAACAGATTAGGACGGACCAAAAATTAGATGGCATCACACTTTATGGTAAAACACACAAGATAGTGTTATTTGCTGATGACATTACTATATTTTCGGCAGACCCAGCTAATGATATCCCCAGACTTATGGAAGTCTTAGAGTCCTTTGGTAAACATTCCTCAACTTAACTTATCTGAAACTGAAATATACTCCTGGGGCTATTCCAGCGTGGACACCCAATCAGAGACACATACAGCTTCTCATGGACTGATGAATATGTAACACATCTAGGGGTAAAGATTTCCAATAATATCCCACAGATGATTCAAGACAATTATATCCCTCTTTTAGCGGAATTAGGAAATCTAAAACATAAGTGGAAACACAAATCCATATCTTGGATGGGCCGCATAACTTCTTTAAAAATGTGTTTTCTCCCTAGACTTACTTATTCTGATGTCTCCCCCTTAGAGTCCCCAGCCACCTACTATTACAGTTTCAAAGTGAATTCACCAAATTCATTTGGCAGGATAAAATCCCACGAATAGCACATAAAACCCTACAGTTTCCCAAACACCTGGGGGGCCTGGCCTCCTCTTCGGTGACAAAATATTATGCAGGAGCGATGCTCACTAACATTTCACAATGGGGGTCCTTCAATCCTCCAGTAAATGGAGGGAGATTGAACAAGCCTCACTCCACTACCACATCCACCCTTTAGATTTAATTTGGACCCCGACCCATTGTCACAGAGACCTTAAATGATCTAACCCCATCATACTGGAATGCCTTAATACTTGGGACAAGCTTAGACACCAAGCTTTGATATCACCCCACCCATCACCCATAACCTCAATTGCAGGTCTTCTTACTGGCCTCCCTGAAACTCATCCTAACAGATGGGCACATTTAGGCATAAAACAGGTGTCTGACCTCTGGTCCCAATCCCCATCAGATAAATTAATTAAACTGGAACATTTGGAAAATCCAACCAATATCCATTTTGAATTCTTGCGACTTAAAAGTTTCCTTACTAGTTGTGGATTTACTCCCTCATCACAAAGACCCTTCACCCCTTTGGAGTCCTCCTGGCTTAAAGGGACATAATACTCATATGCTAAATCACTTGAAACTGATGCAGTATAACTGTAAAAAGCTGACAGGAAAATATCACCTGAGCATCTCTATGTAAAAAGGAAAATATTTTACCTCACAATTTCTAAGTTCTGTGTAAAAAGTTATACTCAGCTGCTCCCAGCTGCAGGTAAAAAAAAATTAAAAAAAATGAAGAAATGAACAGCAGCCAATCTGCAGTGCTGAGGTCATGAACTCTTTTACTGTGATCTCATGAGATTTGACTTAACTCTCATGAGATTTAATTGTAAACTTCCATACACTGAATAGGGAAATAACATGAGAGTACACAAGGCTCATCCCTTCGGTTGTCCCGGGACAAGCATACTGATATGCTGCTTAGAAGTCCTTTACAATGGGATGTGGCTACTGAGAAACTTTTGAGGTAAAATATCTTTCTTTTTTACATAGAGATGTACAGGTAATATTTTCTAGTCACCTTTTTACACCTATACTGCATCACTTTCAAGTGTTTAAACATTTGGGTATTATGGCCCTTTAATGGAGACAGACTTCGTAAACCCCTGTCTATTCATTACTACCTACTAGAAGGTACCTCTCCGCCCGAGCTGGCTCCTCACTTGCATAGATGGGAAACACTTTTGAACATCACCATTCCCTCTCAAACCTGGCAACTTACATTGACACTTACAAAAAAAAAAATTACATTGTATTACGATATATGAGACTTACTATAAAATTATCTCACACTGGTACTTTGTTCCCACTAGAATTGCCAGAATGTCACCTCGCTTAGGAGATTCGCTCCACATTTGGTGGTCATGCCCCAAGATCAATCCTCTCTGGTATACGTGCTTCTTAACCCTTTCCAAACTAGGCATTAAAGTCCAGAAATATTCTGTCCTAGCCTTACTGCACATAGGTACTCACAAATTTCCCAAACATCATAGCCTCCTCTGTATAAACCTTTTCTCTGCAATCAAAACTTACATAGCCATGTAACTCTATGGAAAAAAAAATTGACCTTTTTGAACTCGCAGGATTCATGTATAACTTATTTGTTAGACCATTTGTCTAGGGCCTGTGTGCCCTAAGTCCACATTTCTATATTCGGACATGTGTGCCCCTATGTATCCCAAAACTGTTATCTCTACTGTTGATTTCGATGTATACAGCAATAAAAAAAAAAGAACATAACCAGATGAAGATACATTCTCTTCCAGACAAAAAGCTGCTTGCCTGTTGTTCAGTCCTGGAATGTGAACAGCAGAATTTAAACAGCAATAAGCTTTTGCCCAGGAAAGAATTAGTAAATTCCCTTGATGATTGACAAGCTACAACGTAACAGTCTAATCTGAAAACAGAGAAAAGATTAAATTTTTAATAGAAGCCAACTCTGAAGGCTGAAGGGCCTTGGATATTGCACATGGTTTAAAACATGAATTGGTAACTTCACCTCCCAATTAGACCAAACTCCTTATGCCTTCTAAAACCCCCAGTCGGCCCACCATCCTGAAAAAAAACTTGCATCTGTAAAGATTACAGACCAAGAAGTATGAACAAAAGAAGCCCCCAGCATAAAGAGCTAATAGTTCAGCTACCAAGACAGAAACAAACTTGTTCTGGAATGTAAACAAGTCCTCCAGACAACAAAGTATGGTCCCTGTATCATAGGAAAATATGCAAAGCTGAACAGGGCTCATATAAAAGCAAGCAAACGGAATAGCAACCAAGGCTGAAAACATGAGACCTGACTCCTCCATGCAAAGAGCAACTGAAGGAAATAAAAACAGAGACTGAAGGTTCTAACAGGCAAAATCCAGATTAAATTGTCTTTGCTCTTTTAAAGAAAGTCTCATAGAAACTATTTGCACCTCCAGAAAAGCAACCTGTATCTGAGGCACTAGTAAAATAAAATAACTTTCCAACCATCAAGATGGAGCTTCAACCAAGATATCAAACAGATCAGGAAAAAGTGCAATACCCGAGATCTGATTACAGAAAAGAGGATATCCAAAACCTTGATGAATATTCTGAGAGCTGTAAGATCAAACAGAAGAACAAAAATTGAAAAAGCTTGTCCAAAAAACAAACAAACCTCAGAAAGCAATGATTTAATTGAAAAAAAGAACATAAAGGTAAGCATCCTTAAAATCTGTTGTGGACATAAACTGAACTTGCAAAATAGTCTGAATAGTTTCCATTTCGAAAGTAGGAACTTGAAAGACTTGTTCAAGGTATCTAGATCAGAATTGGTCTGATAATTCCCTACTAATTAGAAACAATGAATAGGTTGGAGTTCTAATTTACCTGAGTCTTTACAGGGAACTTTGGAACATAGGACAGAAAAAACATCTCTAACCCAAGGAACTAGAACAGATTAAAACCAAGCTTCCAGAAAAAGGAGTAGCCAACCCCCTACCAGAGCCTCTGGATCGAGGACAGTATCTACATGCAGACTTGGATAAGGAGAGGATATTAAAACTGCAGGACCTGTTCCAGATAACCTAATGGGAAATGACCATGTCAGCCTTCTCCAGAGCATATAAATAGGCCTGGTAATTGGCTTTGCAGCCTTGCAAGCAGAAGAATAATGCTCACATTCAGTTAAAAGCACTGAAGCATTTACAAATACTATTCTATTATTTCCAGACGGAACCAGATGAACTCCGATAGTGGGTAGAGGAAATTTCTGAGCAACAAAAACACAAATCTGAGCTTTAAAAATACCCTTGGACTTCTAGTCCTGAGAAAGGAAAGCTCCTTTCCCCAGAGCATTAATGAATGATGTTAAACAAGACATTACAAAAGAAAGCATTTGCGCATTTAAGCAACATAAAATCCTACTGACAGAATCCTGAGAAATCTGCCCAGAAAGACTATATAACCAAAAGAACAAGCAACAGCCGTATCAGCAATAGATATTACTGGACTGAAAATATTACTTTCTTGCAAATAAGCCCTCTTAAAGAAGGATTATAACCTCTTATCTAAAGGAAGTATCTATAAAGGAAGAACAATCTTCCAAAGGAATGTAGTACATTTAGCCAGAGTAAAAATGGCCCCACCCACTTCGGTAATAGCTTCCCAAAACAGAATAAGAGAAGTCTGAAAAGGATACAAATTCTTAAACCTGGAAGAAGAAATAAAAGGTATACCTGGCTCAGTCAAATATCTGGATAAAATCACAAAAACTGCAACAGATACAAGAATTACACCAAGGGAATTAAACCAAGGGTCTAAAAAACTATCTATACGCTCAGGGGTAAATGTATTAAATGTCGCTGTCGACATTTATAATTGCACAAGCATTTCTAGTGAAATGCTTGTGCAATGCCGCCCCCTGCTCACTCGCGGCCAATCGGTCATGTCATGTATAAGGTGAGATATCATTGGAAGCTACTAAATAGTTATTAACTATTTACTAACTACCTAGCTAAAATAAATACAAATTTACCTGTAAAATAAAACCTAACCTAAGTTACACTAACACCTAACATTACACTACAATTAAATAAATTAACTAAATTAAATACAATTAACTAAATTAAATACAATTACCTAAATTACAAAAAAAAACCCCCACTAAATTACACAAAATAAAAAACAAATTACAAGATATTTAAACTAATTACACCTAATTTAATAGCCCTATCAAAATAAAAAAGCCCCCCCCCCCCCAAAATAAAAAAAACCCTAGCCTATAGTTTAGTTTTTTTTTTTAAAGGGCCTTTTGCGGGGCATCGCCCCAAAGAAATCAGCTCTTTTACCTGAAAAAAAATACAAACAACCCCTCAACAGTAAAACCCACCACCCACACAACCAACCCCCCAAATAAAACCCTAACTAAAAAAACCTAAGCTCCCCATTGCCCTGAAAAGGGCATTTGTATGGGCATTGCCCTTAAAAGGGTATTTAGCTCTATTGCGGCCCAACCCTAACCTAAAAATAAAACCCACCCAATCAATAAACCCTTAAAAAAACCTAACACTAACTAAGGGAAATGGATAGGACTGAGCTGGTTGTTAATGGTTCCAGCAGTGGGAATGGGGAGGATTCAGATGAGGAGACTCCAGGATGTAGCTGGGTCACAGTAAGAGGGCGAAGTAAGCGGAAGAGACAGGCCAGTTCTGAGCTGGTATACCCCAATAGATTTGCAAGATTAAGTGAAGATGTTGGGGATATCAGTTCAGGGGTGGCAGTGTCAGAGAGGGCCGTGTTGCCTAGTATAGTGAACAGTCCTTTAGCTTTGGAAGAGGAGCATACTATGGTGGGCAGTCCTTCAGTCATGGAAGAGGGGCATACAAGTCAGGGCCAGAGGCAGATGTTGGTGGTAGGAGACTCTATTATAAGGAAGGTTGATAGGGTAATTTGTCATCCAGACCCTTTACATAGAACAGTTTGCTGTCTTCCAGGGGCTCGTGTTAGGCATATTGTGGAGCGTATTGATAGATTGTTAGAGGGATGCGGGTCTGATCCTGCAGTCATGGTGCATATTGGTACTAATGAAGAAATCAGTGGGAGATGGAGAGTCCTAAAAAATGACTTCAGGGAGTTAGGTAGCAAGCTTAAAGCAAGGACCTCCAAAGTAATATTTTCTGAGATATTACCAGTGCCGTGTGTTAACTCAGTAAGGCAGAAGGAGCTAAGGTCTGTTAATTCATGGCTAAAAACATGGTGTAAAAATGAGGGGTTTGACTTTTTAGAACACTGGGCTGATTTTTCACTAGGGTACAAATTGTACAGTAAGGATGGATTGCACCTGAATGACATGGGTGCAGGTGTGTTGGGGGAAAGGATGGTAGCACGTTTAGAGAACCTTTTAAACTAGGCAAAGGGGGGGAGGGTCAATTAGAACAAAATAGAACAGAGAGATCAGTGTCTGAATATGTCACTCCCTTAATATCTCAAGGAAGGGATGACTTAAGAAATGTCACATTAGAAAGTATAGAGGAAAGTACACCAAGTAGCAGCAGAAAGCACATGAAAATTAAATGTATGACAACAAATGCAAGAAGCATGACAGGTAAAATGGGGGGAGCTGACGCTCTTAGTTGCAGAAGAGGACTATGATGTTATCAGTATAACTGAAACTTGGTGGGATGATTCACATGACTGGGCAGTTAACTTAGAGGGGTATACATTATTTAGGAGGGACAGGAATAATAAAAGGGGTGGAGGAATCTGCATGTATATTAAACCTGACCTTAAACCTACAATAAGGGAAGATATTTATGATACAAGTGACAATGTAGAGACCCTGTGGGTTGAAATAAAGAGTGGGGGGAAAAATCCTAAAAAAATATTACTAGGAACATGCTACAAGCCTCCCAACATTAGTGACCCGGAGGAAACTCAACTACTTATCCAAATAGGTAAGGCTGCTAATAACAGTGCTGTAATTATGGGAGATTTTAACTACCCTGATATAAACTGGGCCAATGAAACTAGTAATTCAGCTAAGGGGGATAGATTTTTAAATGTTCTCAAGGATAACTTCTTGTCACAATTAATAGAGGAGCCAACTAGGAGTAAAGCTATATTGGATTTAGTGCTATCAAACAATACAGATATAATATCAAACATAGAAGTTAAAGAACATTTGGGTAACAGTGATCATAACATGGTCACATTTGAAATCTCTTTTCATATGCAGTGTTTTAAAGGCTTAACTAAGACTTTTAATTTCAAGAAAGCAAAATTCAACGATTTAAGGAAATCATTAAATAATATAAATTGGGACAATGTATTTTCTAATAAAAATACAGAGGATAAATGGATAATATTTAAAAATTTGTTAAATAAATATACATATCAATACATACCATATGGTTATAAAAATAAAAATAAAAAAACTAAGCCGTTATGGCTAAATAAAAATGTGTTAAAAGAAATTAGGAAAAAACGTAGGGCATTTAAATTATTAAAAGAAAATAGTACAGACTCAGCATACAATATTTATAAGGAATGTAACAAAGCATGCAAAAAAGCAATCAAATTAGCCAAAATTGAAAATGAAAAATTAATTGCCAAGGATTCTAAGTCTAACCCTAAAAGGTTCTTTAAGTACATAAATAGCAAAAAATCTAAGAAGGATAATATAGGTACATTAAAATGTGTGGAGGGTAGCATGATAAATAATGACAGGGAGAAGGCTGAGGTACTAAACCAGTTTTTTTCTTCAGTATACACAAGAGAGGAACCATTGAATGATACTTTGGAACAGAATAGAACATGCCAGTCCATACCACTAACTGGGTTTTGTTTAGAGGATATCAGGAAAAAACTAAAAAATATTAAGGTAAATAAAACTCCAGGCCCAGATGGAATACACCCAAGGGTGTTAAGTGAACTTAGCACTGTTATAGACAAACCTTTACTCTTAATTTTTCAAGACTCATTATCCTCAGGCATGGTACCCCAGGATTGGCGTAAAGCTGATGTGGTGCCACTCTTCAAAAAGGGAAGCAGGGATGATCCAGGAAGCTATAGACCAGTTAGTCTGACATCAATAGTGGGGAAGATATTTGAAGGGATTATAAGGGATTATATTGATGAGCATATTCGTGTAAACAAGATTATGAGTTCTAATCAGCATGGCTTTAGGAGAAATAGATCATGTCAAACTAATCTAATTAGATTCTACGAGGAAGGAAGTAAAAATATAGATAAAGGGGAATCAGTTGATGTGATATACTTAGATTTTGCAAAGGCATTTGATACAGTGCCACATGAGAGATTAATGCACAAAATTAAGGGACTGGGAATAGCTGAAAATGTTAGCTCATGGATAAATAACTGGATAAAAGATAGGGAGCAACGAGTAGCAGTAAATGGATCATACTCAGATTGGACAAAGGTAATCAGTGGAGTCCCCCAGGGATCAGTACTGGGCCCTGTTCTTTTTAATATTTTTATAAATGACTTGGAGCAAGGATTAAATAGCGACATCTCTATTTTTGCAGATGATACTAAGTTAAGTAAGGTCATTAGGTCAGAGCAGGATGAACTCTCTTTGCAAAGGGATTTGCTAAAATTAGAACTATGGGCAAGTGAATGGAAAATGAGATTTAATACGGAAAAATGTAAGGTTCTACATTTTGGAAGTAAAAATAAGCAGGCTATGTATTTTTTAAATGGGACAAGACTTAGCCAAACACAGGAGGAAAGGGATTTGGGAGTAGTAATAGATAACAAGCTAAAGATGAGTGCACAATGCAGGGCAGCTGCTTCAAAGGCTAATAAGATACTAGCATGTATTAAAAGAGGCATTGATTCAAGGGAGGAAAGCATAATTCTGTCATTATATAAAGCCCTGGTAAGACCTCACCTTGAGTTTGGAGTGCAGTTCTGGGGACCGATTGCTAAAAAAGATATTGCAGAACTAGAAAAAGTTCAGAGAAGGGCCACAAAGCTAATAAGGGGATTGGAGAAATTAACCTATGAGGAGAGGCTAGCCAAACTGGGTCTGTTCTCTTTAGAAAAAAGGCGCTTGAGAGGTGACATGATTACTTTATATAAATATATTCAAGGCCCATATACAGAGATGGCAGAAGCTCTTTTTATTCCAAGAAAATTGGTTCTGACAAGAGGTCATAATTTAAGGTTGGAGGAAAGGAGATTTAATCTCCTGCAACGGAAACGTTTTTTCACTGTAAGAACAATAAAATTGTGGAACTCATTACCAAAGGAGGTAGTGAATGCCAATACCATAGATACATTTAAAAATAGTCTGGATAAATTTCTGTATATAAACAAAATTCATGGATATGATTGCTAGTATTAAATGGGTCACATTTTAATGGGGTTATTTAAGCTTAACTGGAGCTTTTTGTAAGTATTTTAGATTTGTATAGGTTGAACTCGATGGACTTCAGTCTTTTTTCAACCTTATCTACTATGTTACTATGTAACTATGTTACTAACCCCTGAAGATCCACTTACAGTTTTCTCATGTGCTGCTGGCAGCCATTTTACTCACCTCTCTTCCTGACTATGGTGCATTGTGGGGGATGCTGCTCAATTCCTGCACTTCCTTTTATGGCCAGACTGGTGTGCATCATCCATGTGAGACAGGATGCAGTCTCAGAATTGTGATGTCATCACTTATTATTTAAAGGGCCTCTGTTCAGTATGCTTTGCCTTTGCGTTGTCTCAGACTTGTTTGTGAGAGTTCCTGTGTATTACCTGGCTGCCTGACGTCCTTCCTGGTTCCTGATCCCTGGCTTGTTCCTGACTCTGCTGTTTTCCTTGTTCCTGATTCCGGCTCGTCTGACTATTCGCTTTGGCTCCTGACTCGGCTCGTTTGACTACCAGCTCTGGTTTTGATTCCTGGCTTGTTATTTGACTTGTGGACTTTTTATTATTTTTTGCTATTAAGGGTGTGATTATTTTTGCACTTCTCGTCTCAGTCTGATTCCTGGCACCCTGACATTACGCAAAGGCCATGAATCCTGATGGTGCTAATAATCCACCTTTACCTGCCATCATTTCCAGGATGGATGTACAGGATCACCGCTTGGATTAATTTGCACTAGCCCTGCAAACCCTGCTGACTCGCACTGCACAATTTGACCAAAGTGTCCTGCAAGTTATGGCTGCTCCTGTTTCCGCTGCTGCACCTATGCCTACTAGGAACATGTCCGGTTCTGCACCTCTACCTCAGCGATATGAAGGCGATCCTATTCAGTGCAGAGGGTTTTTGAACCAGGTGGGCATTTACTTTGAGATGTTACCTCAGGCGTTTCCCTCTGACAGAGCTAAGGTGGGATTTCTCATCTCGTTACTCTCTGACACAGCTCTTGCCTGGGCTAATCCCTTGTGGGAGACTAATAAACCTGTGATTTCAATTTACCCTGAATTTGTGGCCTCCTTTTGTAGGGTATTTGATGTTCTGGCTTGCTCCTCCTCTGCTGCTAAACGACTCATGTCCATTCAGCAAGGTACAAGATCTGTTGCTCAGTATGCTATTGAGTTCCGTACACTTGCCGCAGTGGTAGGTTGGAACAATGAAGCCCTTGTTGCCGCCTTCTTTCATGGGCTCTCTGATGCGATTAAAGACGAAGTTGCTGCCAGAGATTTACCAGAGGATCTCGAGGCATTGGTGTCTTTTTTTATCCTAATTGACATCAGACTCAGAGAGAGGCCCTCTTTCAAGGAGCGCTTGCGGAAGCCTCCTGTTCCGTTGTCTCCTACGTGTTCGTTCCCACCCATGCCTCCCTCTCCTCCCATGCCTCCTGGTCCCGAGTCACCAGGTACTGCTGAGCCGATGCTGCTGAAATTTAAGTGCCTCGCCGCAATGGAGAGGGTCTTTAGGAGGAGGGAGGGGCTCTTCCTCTATTGTGGGTTACAGGGTCACCTTTTGAAGTCTTGTCCTACACGGCTGGGAAGCGCTCACACCTAAGGTCCTGTCGGGGGCAGACCTTGGGTGGTTTATCCTCGTCCCCGGAACCGCTTAAGGAGAAACCCTTGGTCACGGTTGTCCTTTCCTGGGTCGACTCCTCCATAGTCACCCAGGCTCTTGTTGACTCCGGTGCTGCGGGCTATTTCATTGACAGTGCTTTTGTATCAAAGCACTCTATTCCTGTTTTGCCTTGGTTCTTTCCGCTTGCTATTGAGGCCATTGATGGCAGGCCCCTTCAGCCCGCACTCGTTACTCCGAAACTGCTCCGTTGTCCATGGCTGTTGGGGCTCTCCATTTTGAAACCCTCCAGTTCCAGGTGATAAACTTTCCGCATTTTCCGGTTGTTCTGAGTTATCCCTGGCTCCAAAAGCACAATCCCAGTCTTGACTGGCGCAGGTCCGAAATTTTGTCATGGTCCCTGCAATGTATTTCCACTTGTCTTCGGAAACCAGTTAAAGTCTTGTGCACTTCTTCGGTTTCTCAATTGCCAGAGGAGTACCGAGAGTTCCTAGACGTGTTTGACAAGGTGCGTGCCGGTACGTTGCCTCCTCACCGGTCTTACGATTGTGCCATAGACCTGCAACCCGGAGCCATTCCTCCTCGGGGCCGGGTGTACCCTCTGTCTGTTGCAGAGAATTCTGCTATGGAGGAGTATGTTGCTGATGCTCTGTCGCGGGGGATCATCCGCAAATGCTGCTCTCCTGCAGGGGCTGGCTTCTTCTTTGTGGAGAAAAAGGGTCGATTATAGGGGTCTTAATCGTCTTACCATTAAGAATGCTTACGCTATTCCGCTTATTAAGGAACTCTTTGACCGCCTCAAGGGAGCTAGGTCTTTACTAAACTTGATTTGAGAGGAGCGTACAATCTCGTTAGGATTAAGGAGGGCCACGAATGGAAAACAGCATTTAACACCAGGAGCGGGCATTATGAGTATCTTGTAATGCCCTTTGGCCTATGTAATGCTCCTGCTGCTTTTCAGGAATTTATTAATGATGTCCTACGAGATATGTTGCAACAGTGTGTTGTGGTGTACTTAGACGACATTCTCATACACTCACTCACACTTGAGGCTCATCGTTCTGATGTTACACGGGTTCTTCAGAGACTACGTGAGAACAGCCTGTTTTGTAAACTCGAGAAATGTGAGTTCCATCAGACTCAAGTAACCTTCCGAGGTTATGTTATCTCCGTTGCAGGGTTCTCCATGGATCCTGACAAGTTATCTGCAGTTCTGCAGTGGCCTCGCCCAGTTGGTCTTCGGTCTATTCAACGTTTTTTGGGGTTCGCCAATTACTATAGAAAGTTTATTAAAAACTTTTCTTCCTTGGTCAAACCTATCACAGACATGACCCGTAAAGAGAATGATCCACTCCATTGGTCACCTACTGCCATTAAGGCCTTTGATAGTCTTAAGACTGCCTTTGCTGTCGCTCCAGTTCTGGCTCATCCTAACCCTGTCCTGCCTTTCGTTCTTGAGGTTGATGCGTCTGAGACTGGAGTAGGTGCCCTCTTGTCTCAATGTCCTACGCCTGACGGTTCCTTGCATCCGTGTGTTTTTTTCTCTAAGAAATTGTCTCCAGGGGAGTGCAATTATGAAATTGGCGACAGGGAATTACTGGCCATAATTTTGGCACTTAAGGAATGGAGGCATCTTCTCGAGGGTACTAGCGTGCCAGTGCTCATTCTTACTGACCACAAGAATTTAACTTATCTATCTGAAGCAAAACGTTTGTCGCCCCGACAGGCCAGATGGGCGCTATTTTTGTCTTGGTTTAATTATCTGGTCTCCTACCTGCCTGGTAGTAAGAATGTTAGGGCTGATGCCCTCTCTCGACAATTTTCGCCTCTGTCCAAGGAGGAGTCTGTACCTACTCCTATTATACCTTCTGACCATATTTTGGCTACCATACGTACTTATTTGACTTCTCCCTTGGGGGAGGAGATCCTGGCTGCACAAACCAATGCACCTCCTGAGAAACCTAGTGGTAAGTGTTTTGTTCCTGAGAATCTTCGAACTAAACTTTTGCACACTTTCCACTATCCTAAAGCCGCAGGTCACCCAGGCAAGAACCAAATGATTTGGTCTGTCACTCGACAATTCTGGTGGCCAGGTCTTCGTTCTGATGTTGCTGCGTATGTTGCCTCCAGCTCAGTTTGTGCACAGAATAAGACTCCTCGACATCTTCCTGTGGGTCTTCTTCAACCTATTGCTAATGGTGAGCGTCCTTGGACACATCTTTCCATGGACTTCATTGTCGAGCTCCCTGTTTCCAATGGCAATACTGTTATCCTTATGGTGGTTGACCGTTTTTCTAAAATGTCACATTGCATTCCCTTGATGAAGCTGCCTACCGCTCAGGAGCTTGCTTCAATTTTTGCCCGGGAGGTCATCCGTTTACATGGGTTACCCAAGTAGATAGTGTCGGACCGGGGTAGCCAGTTTGTCTCCAGATTTTGGCGTTCCTTTTGTGCTCAAATGGGGATCCAGCTTTCCTTCTCCTCTGCATATCACCCTCAATCCAATGGGGCTGCGGAACGGTCTAATCAAGCTCTGGAACAGTTCCACCATTGCTATGTCTCAGATCACCACAATAATTGGTCTGAACTGTTACCTTGGGCAGAGTTTGCTCGTAATAGTGCTATTAATGCTTCCTCCAAGATATCCCCGTTCATGGCGAATTATGGGTTTCAACCATCCTTGTTGCCCGATTCATTAATGTCTCAGGGTATTCCGGCTTTGGAGGAGCATCTCCGGCAACTCTGTTCCACGTAGGTGCAGATTCAGGATTGCCTTCATCGTTCTATGCAGCGCCAAAAGTTCCAGGCTGATCGTAGGCGTCTACCCGCACCTTCCAACGAGGTTGGCGAGAGAGTTTGGCTGTCCTCCCGCAACTTGAACCTTCGTGTGCCTTCCAATAAATTGGCTCCCCGTTATGTTGGTCCTTTTCAAATATTCCGACAGGTTAATCCTGTGGCCTACGTTCTTGACTTTCCTCCTGCTATGCGCATCTCCAATGTTTTTCATGTCTCCCTCTTGAAACCATTGGTTTGTAATCAGTTTACTACTGTGTTGCCTCGTCCCCGTCCTATCTTTGTTGACAACCATGAGGAGTATGAGGTTAGCAGCATTATTGACTCTCGTATGTCCAGGGGCCGTGTACAGTATTTGGTTCACTGGAGAGGCTACGGTCCGGAGGAGCGTTCTTGGGTTCCCTCCTCTGATGTTCATGCTCCCGCCCTCCTCCGTGCCTTCCATGCCTGTTTCCCCAATAAGCCTTTTGTCCTCCCGTGGCGGAGGGGTCGTTGAGGGGAGGGTACTGTCAGGGTTTTTTCCCTGTTGTGTTTGCCATGTGCTGCTGGCAGCCATTTTACTCACCTCTCTTCCTGACTATGGTGCATTTTGGGGGATGCTGCTCAATTCCTGCACTTTCTTTTATGGCCAGACTGGTGTGCATCATCCATGTGAGACAGGATGCAGTCTCAGAATTGTGATGTCATCACTTATTATTTAAAGGGCCTCTGTTCAGTATGCTTTGCCTTTGCGCATCGTGTTTCCTATAAAGGACCAGATTATGAGTGGAGCTTTAACAGTTACATGCGAGCAAGATCGGGGTTTATCTGGGCTGTATGCGTGTGTAGGATGTAGCGCTCGCATTACAAGTTGAAAGTAAATGCAATCGCTGGAGCGCAACTGAAGTTAACATACATTGGGCTAGCATGACTTTAGAACTCTGGTTAACTGTTTTGTGAAACAAAAAAGTATTACAAAAATACATTGAAATGTACAGTTACACTCATCATAACACTATCTAAAAAAAATCTACTCAGAAAGAAGCATTTTATCCACCTCTGGTATATACTAGTAGTGACAGCTCTGTAAAGATTTTTTACTGCATTTACTCCATGTGGACCGTTTTCTCCAATAAGGTTCAAACGGCATTTAATAGAGAAAATCAATAAGCAGTTTTATACAAACTCCACTTGGCGATCTCTAAAAAGGGCAATAAATTAAGGGGCAATGTAGTAAGATTTTTTAATAAATACATTCCTAGACGGACCGTTTTCCCAAAAAAGTTCAAATGACATCTATTAGAGAATATTGATAAGCTGTTTTGTACAAAAAGGGCAGTAAATATAAGGACAATGTAGTAAACATGCAACATAAACCCTTTAAATGCCAATAGAAACACAGTTTTATCAAAATCATTATTTTCTGGAACAAAAAAGTATGGCGTATTATAGGAATAACCGTCATTCAAAGTATGTATTGGGGCCTATTTATCATGATGAGAGTGGACATGATCCGATATTGCGGATCATGTCCGATGCACATCGATAAATGCCAACAGCATACGCTCTCTGCATTTATCATTGCACCATCAGTTCTTGTGAACTGCTGGTGCAATACCGCCCCCTGCAGATTTGCGGCCAATCGGCCACTAGCAGGGGGTGTCAATCAACTCGATCGGGTCACCTACAATCAAAACTAAGCCCATACATCAGATTCCTTGAAGGGGATCACCAACCATCCAAACTAAGCCCATACCTCAGATTCTTTGAAGGGGATCATCTACCATCCAAACTAAGCCCATAAAATACATTGGATTCTTTGAAGGGGATCACCTACCATCCAAGCTAAGCCCATACATCAGATTCTTTGAAGGAGATCACCCACCATCCAAACTAAGCCCATACATTAGATTCTTTGAAGGGGATCAACCACCATCCGAACTAAGCCCATACATCAGATTCTTTTTTTTTTTTTATTCGTTTTTTATTAAGACATTTGAAAAAATCAAAACAGATACATAGAGAGTAAATACATATAGCACAGTATTGTCAATGAGCTATTATCAACAAAGGGTCTACATCAGGAGGAGGGTATGCTTTAGTAAACGCAGTCCATTGTTCATAGTAACCCTAAGCCCTCCAGTTTGGCCGAGTCCGGTGTCATTAGCTAACACCAAGGAGAAGAAACCCATTCTCTTTGACCAGGTAATTTGAAGGGGATCACCTACCATCCAAACTAAGCCCATACATCAGATTCTTTGAAGGGGATTACCTAACATCCAAACTAAGCCCATACATCAGATTCTTTAAAGGGGATCACCTAACATCCAAACTAAGCTCATACATCAGATTCTTTAAAGGGGATCACCTAACATCCAAACTATGCCCATGCATCAGATTCTTTAAAGGGGATCACCTAACATCCAAACTAAGCCCATACATCAGATTCTTTAAAGGGGATCACCAACCATCTGAACTAAGCCCATACATTAGATTCTTTGAAGGGGATCACCTACCATCTGAACTAAGCCCATACATCAGATTCTTTGAAGGGGATCACCTACCATCCAAACTAAGCCCATACCTCAGATTCTTTGAAGGGGATCATCTACCATCCAAACTAAGCCCATAAAATACATTGGATTCTTTGAAGGGGATCACCTACCATCCAAGCTAAGCCCATACATCAGATTCTTTGAAGGAGATCACCCACCATCCAAACTAAGCCCATACATTAGATTCTTTGAAGGGGATCAACCACCATCCGAACTAAGCCCATACATCAGATTCTTTTTTTTTTTTTTTTATTCGTTTTTTATTAAGACATTTGAAAAAATCAAAACAGATACATAGAGAGTAAATACATATAGCACAGTATTGTCAGTGAGCTATTATCAACAAAGGGTCTACATCAGGAGGAGGGTATGCTTTAGTAAACGCAGTCCATTGTTTATAGTAACCCGAAGCCCTCCAGTTTGGCCAAGTCCGGTGTCATTAGCTAACACCAAGGAGAAGAAACCCATTCTCTTTGACCAGGTAATTTGAAGGGGATCACCTAACATCCAAACTAAGCCCATACATCAGATTCTTTAAAGGGGATCACCTAACATCCAAACTAAGCTCATACATCAGATTCTTTAAAGGGGATCACCTAACATCCAAACTATGCTCATGCATCAGATTCTTTAAAGGGGATCACCTAACATCCAAACTAAGCCCATACATCAGATTCTTTAAAGGGGATCACCAACCATCTGAACTAAGCCCATACATTAGATTCTTTGAAGGGGATCACCTACCATCTGAACTAAACCCATACATCAGATTCTTTGAAGGGGATCACCTACCATCTGAACTAAGCCCATACATCAGATTCCTGAAGGGGGATAGAAAAAAATCTACACAAATCCCCTTTACCACTGACTAAAATATAATGAATTTAGTGAATAGTAACATAAAAAACTATATATAGTTTTTATCTTCCACAAACACAAAAAAACTAACAATCTGGATTAGACAACATTTTTTAATAATTGGTTTGTTGTAATAATCAGTTTTTATAATAATCAGTAATATTTTATGGTAATATTTTTGATGTTGGTTAGAACTGATCATTATAAGAAACCAATGATTAAAACACTTTGGCTAATAGTTAGATTATATTTGTTATGTAATATTTAAACCTGTGTAAATTAACTGCAAAATGTAAAGCTTTCTTTTTCTATTGTTCAAGCTAACCCATAGTACAAGGTATAGTTTCCAAAAATTTGTAACATCAGATCACTGATCTGTGAAATTGCACTGCTTCTGTCACATGATGCAACGATACTTGTGCTACAAGATGGTGGCGCCTATAGTTGTACTCAGCAGTTTAATTTAATATTTCTGTTTCATTATCCCAGGTGAAGCACAGTAGATCAGAAAATTTACAAACTGACTTGTGTCAAAGGTGGCATCCCATGACAGTGCCATATTTAAAATTTGTCTATGGAGATTTCATAGCTTTATGCTGTTTTTTTGCCATTGTTAGCAGTGGTTGTGGCTGAAAACCCTGAACTCAATAATAAGTGGGGGTGTCCTAATACTTTTGACCATATAGTGTATGTAGCAGAGTTAGCCTTGATACATCTACAGTGTGCCTTTCTGAAAATAAGAAAAGCCAGAATTTTTAGAGCTAAATTAAACCAAAAAGGGTTAAAAATACAAGTAAAAAAATAAATGTATATTAAAACCTCAAGATGTTTACTGTCCCTGTAAGAAAAATATATATTTCGCCCATGGCCTAAGCAGATGTTTGTAGTTGTTCTTACGTTTAAAAAAAAATATTGAATAAGGTATAAAGACTTTGAAAAAATACAAGGTTAATTCACCTTCCCACTGACACTGTGTTGTGGGAGCTTTTGAATCAGAAGCTGATTATAAATCAGACTATGGGTGAATAATATAATTTGTCTCCCTCTGTGGTCTTTTGTGATAATGCTGCTCTCAACTTCCTGCAGTTCCTATCAAACAAGCAACTACAATGGTGCAAATGGGTTAAAACAAAGTGCTTGTCACATATAACTGCTCATTTGTTTTCTTACCAGCTATTGGCTCTGCATTAACATCATCTCTGCCAGTTTACCCCACAAACAATTGCTATCCTTCTAAGAATAACATGGTAAATTAAGTAAAGCTAATGAAATAAAATCATCATTTTCTTATTTTGTGTACATTTTGAGTATATAGTAACAAAGGGTATGCAGCTTAGTAAAATCAGGTAAAGCAATATTAGTCATTGAAGAAGGAGCTTTAGTGTCCATCAGACCTCTTTTGGGTCCTCATCAAGATTATATAATAAATGATATCAGGGCTTTATAAAGAAAGGAGAAAAAGGAAGGGGAATGAGAGTGGAGAAGAGAAGAGATAGTAAGAAAGAAAGAGGGGTCAAAGCTGGACAGTTAGTCAGTATGCTTGGCTCACAATAATTTAAGAATGTTTCCAGGGAGATAAGGGTTTGGAGCTTGTATATATAAGCTATGGGGATGAAAAGTGTAAGCTAATGAAGCTGAATTGTACAGGTAGGTATGGAAATGGCTTAACGACTATACTATCCTAGAGGCCATCTAGTGCAGTGATTTTTAACCTTTTTTTTGCCGTGGCACACTTTTTTTACATTAAAAAATCCTGTGGCACACCACCATCCCAAAATTTTAAAAAAAATCACACATTGTAGCCTAATACAGCATATATATATATATACACATACACACAAACACACACATACTGTATGCATTGTGCTGTTATGCCATGCCTCCTACAAACTACCCCTGCACTGGAAGTAAAAACAAGCAAAGTTTAAAAAATATGTCACACTGTTGTCAGTCTGCCGTGGCACACCTGAGGATCTCTCACGGCACACTAGTGTGCCACGGCACACTGGTTGAAAAACACTGATCTAGTGGATAGATAAATGTAGGCTTCCATATGTTTATATAGAAACGTATGTGTATAAACAGTTATAATGATTTAAACTTATGTTTAGCTGCTCTCTAGCGTAGCCTCTGTCAGATATAGACCAATGTTTGTTTTAGAATTCCAGGACAGGTGACTGTTATCTGATTTAGCAAGATACATAAATAAAATATCCAGAGATTGACTTTAAATTTACTCTTAGCAACAAATTATGTTTCTGACAGTGTGTATGTATTGGGTACTTGTAAAGCACGGCTAATCACCCGTAAGGGTCTCAAGGCGCTGCTCATTTTATCAACCTCGGAAGGATGAAAGGCTGAGTGGACCTCGCCGGGGATCGAACCTGCAACCCTTGGGTTGCTACAGAGCTCAGCCACAGTGCTTAGCATGCTGAGCTATCTTTCCAGTTATGCTTTGGATATGGACTTTGCACCTAGAGACGTGTACTTTGGGTGCTGTGCTATATGCTTGCATGCCATTTTTTGTTACAGTTACACTGCTGCTATTAACGAAAAAACGTCTCAACATTAAAGCAGTTACAATTAAGTTACTCTGTTTCCACCGTAATTGATATATAACCCCTTGCATTTAAATATATATTGACTTAATAGTAATATTATGGCTGAGGATATACCACTGGTTGTATTGTATATACCTTACTTAGATATTACTTGGAGCTTAAAAGCTGTCTGTAACCTAATATCTTATTTGCTATCACTGTTGACAGGATGGGTTAATTATCAGTGTTCTCTGTTCGCTAGTACATGCTACCCGTTCCTATGCTGGGGTTGATTAAGTCAATCTTTAAACAAAAGGTTGTAGCTCATTAGTTATTAAGTATTAACTGCTACATTGTAGTTGTCTTTATCGGTGCTCTAGTACTGCTGCTTAGAGGTTGTTATTGGTTTAAAACTACTAGTTACCATTGTCAAAGTTTAGGTTCAATATATATTTATATATATTCAGGAGAGCAGGTTTAAAAATTAAGGAGCCCCTGATGCGGCGTTTCTTTTACGCTTCCTCAGAGGGGATACGCGGGCCGGCAAAATACGTCCTTTTATTGTGTTGTATGTTCACACCTTCTTAGTTGTAATTGGGCTTTTGAGTCTCTTCTGATTGGTTCATTGAGGTGTCAATCCACGTCATATTCTGCGATGTATAACAGGTTAGTTTTCTGGTTGACATAACTTAGTATTATATGATCTGAGTTCCACTATAACTGCTTATGGTTTTGCAGCTGTGGCAGAATGATCAGTCTGTGTGTCACTGAGGGGAAAAAAACCTCCTTAGATCCTTGTCTTAATGATATATTTCCTGAACCTATTTAGTACATATTGCTCATCTCTTTACGTTTGTGTTATAACTTATATGCTTGATTTTCTCAATTACTTTATTCTCACTGTTTTTACATATGCCGTAATGGCTGTATTAACTAAGTATAGAAAGTGATTACAGTGTGATTGTTTGTTTAGTGATTACAGTGTGATTGTTTGTTTGCTATGCTCTCCGTGTACTAAGGAGTATATAGTTAGAGGGGTACATTGATGTTTTGTTGATCAGTAACATTGTTGATCCAGATGGGGATATTAAAAATAAGGTGTGTGTTGGAATAAATGTGGCATTTGGTGTGGCTTAAAATATAAATAAAGAGTGATATCATGTGAAATATTTTAACAATGGATGAACACCTTATATTGCGCATATAGTATCTAATCTATATGGCTTTACTATCACTTTTTCTCACCTGGGAAGATACCTATGT
The DNA here is from genome assembly GCF_027579735.1 of Bombina bombina. Lineage (NCBI taxonomy): Eukaryota > Metazoa > Chordata > Amphibia > Anura > Bombinatoridae > Bombina > Bombina bombina. Next base: position 365,256,517 of record NC_069500.1, read on the forward strand.
TAGTTGCATATAGGAAGTGATTTAAGATTTGCTTCCGACTTCGTGTATTACAGGGTGGGTGGTCGTTTGGGGTACATTACCCTTGTGTTAAAATGAATTATAAAAGTGCTTAGTGATTAACAATAAAAATAAATTAAATAAATTAAAATAAATAAAAATAAGAATAGTTTTTAGATCACCTAACTATTTAGATGACTAAGTAAAAACGGTCTATATCCTATCGATACCCTGTCTCCAATCTGACTCGCTAGTAGGGGATCGTTTAATAATATGTGCCAGTTGTCATTTATTATTTTGGTGACTTGTCTGATTTGAGGATTAAATGTTGTAATTAATCTTGGTTTATTATTCATTTTTTTCGGTCGCGGTTGTAAAAAGGTTTGGCGTTCCATTTTAATAACTTGTGTGTTTGCCCTTTTAATTGAGCGTTTACTGTACCCTCTGTCTTGTAATCTACTACTTAGTTTTTGTGCTTCCTGTTTATATACTGCTATGTCAGAGAAGTTTCTTCTCAATCTTGTAAATTCTCCTTTGGGAATAGCACTCAGGGTACTAGGAGCATGGGCACTTGTATGGTGTAATAGGGTGTTTGTGGCTGTGGCCTTCCTATAAAGCATAGTACTTATTTATCCTTGCTGATCCGCTTGAATCTCCAAATCCAAAATATTTACCCGTTAATAGCTGTATTCATAAGTCAGTTTCAAATTGAGGTTATTATTATTTAGGGTGACAATGAATTCTTTGAGTGAGTCCACTGAATCTTCCCAGATGAACAGGATGTCATCTATAGAGCGAACCCAAAGTGGGATGTGCTGGGTGTATACATCATTAGTGTCTGAGAATACCGTGCTATTCTCCCACCATCCCAAATACATTTGCATATGTAGGTGCACATGCTGTGCCCATGGCTGTACCCTGGATCTGTAGGTAGAAATGGTCTTTAAATGTAAAGTAATTATGATGTAAAATTAAATGTAGTAGTTTTTTTTTAATGAACTGATTGTGGTCGGTATTGTAAGTTGCATTTGAATTAAGAAAATTTGAGATTACCTGCCCGCCCAAGTGATGTTTAATATTGGTGTAGAGAGACTCTATGTCTGCTGTTACCAGGAATGAATTTGGGGACAGTGTTAGATTTTCTGTTTTTTTGGAGTACCTCCATCGTGTCCTTGACATATGAGGGCAGGGTGTATAGGTATTCCCTCAATCTTTGATCAATATATTGACTCATAGGATGTGGTTGAGTTAGAAATAGTTTTTCTGTTGTATTAATTATTTGGTCTTTATAAGCTTTATCTATCATTTTATTGTATCTTTCAAGATAAAATTGTGTTGGGTTCCCAAATAGTTTTTTATAACATTGGTCATTTTCCAACTGTTTCATGGCTTCGTTGAGATACATATCTTTATCCCACAGGACAATATTTCCTCCCTTGTCGGATGGTTTTATGATGGTATCTTGCCAAGTTTGAATCTCTTGCAATGCTTTTTGTTTGTGTCTGGTTAGAATCTCTTGCAATGCTTTTTGTTTGTGTCTGGTTAGATTAGAGGTAGATCTGTACTCAGGTAGATCTTCAATTTTTTGCATACTATTTAATTGAATACCTGTATTTGTGGTGACAGATTACTTTGAGGAACGTATTTAGACTTATTCCTAATTTGCTGTCTCCAGTGGGTATCAGGGCATGTATCTACAGTATTTTCTTGTAACAATTCTTGCAGATCTTGTAAGGCTGATTGATCTGACACTGTCCAATCGTCGCCTAACTCCTTCTTAGCATAGAGTTTTTTGAGTAGGAGTCTCCTAGTGAATAGGTTGATATCTTTAACCACTTCAAATTTATTTTTTATATGCACTGGGAAGCAAACATCTCTGAGGTACCCCTGTACTTAATAATTGTTACAACTTCAAATTTTAAATAGTGACTCGATTTAGTGGCTAGATCCTATTTGACCTGTTACTTTTAAATGACAAACCACTATTTGAGGGTCACTAAATAATAGCAGCACTCAGGGACAGAACTACTGCAGTCACAATGGTCGTGACTGCGACCAGGCCCTGGGGGCTGGCCACTCTGGGGGGCCCAGCATATTTGACCTAAAGTGTATGCGCACGCCTTTGTTAGGGGGGGGGCGCACACATGTTTTTTTTTAAAAGTGCAGGCAAGGTGTGTTGCATGGCGGCAGGGCTCTAGCCACTCTCCTACTGCAGGCGGCACCTGCACAGACAGGTCTGCCAGCACTGTGGTTTCCAAGCAGGCGGAGGGATCCAGCACTGCACAAAACCTCCCTCTTTAAAGTGACCGCCAGTCTCCATCACAAGGAAAGGAGGGGCATAGTGACAGTAAGCTCTGTGGGACAAAGATATAACCAACCAGCAGTGATCATGTTTACTCTAGTCCCCCTAATATATAGACTAATGTGAGGTGTATATAATGTACACCCTCACATATAGAACATAAAGAGAAGTATCTCTGATGTGGGAATATCAATACAAGTTTCAACATAGTTAAAGCAAAGATACATAACTGCCCTTTTGTGACTGCATTAGAATTACTTTAGTCTGACGGTTCTGTTTATCTGTTACAGTTTAGCCTTTAGCTACTGTAAATTCCTTTACCTGCCTGGGTTCTAATAGCACTTGCTATTGTGTGTGTGTTTCACAAGCTCTCTTTCTGTTAGTTGTGTTAATGTGTCTGTATCCCCATTTGTTTAAAAAAATTTTTTTAGGTGGGTTAAGCATCTATTGGAGGTGTGCACCAATATGTGTTTGATCTAGTTGCTGTTTCTGAATGTATACGCAGTTGCGCTTAGTTTATGTGTATATATATGTGTAGGGTGCTGGTTTAGGGTCCTTGTCGTGGTCCTGGGCTTGATCCTTTGGCGCCAAATGTAACTGACTTCCCCCAGTTTTGATTTGAAACATTACTGTGAATCTGCTGGCGAGTGCCAGGTTTTCTGTGTTGATAATATTTGTAATGCTTCCCTGCGGGCCTGTCACCCAGGCTGCTCTGGGGTTAACTGCCTGGGTTGCTGGGAACTTTGCAGCTGTCTGTCAGTGTACAGGGCTGTGGAGTTTGCTGTGGCTTAGGATGTGTACCCAATCCAGCCTGTGAGTGCGGTTTATTCCTGTGTTACATATATATATTAGCTCTACATAACTTTTCCCAATTTAGATTTAAATTAAGAAACAAACACATAAGGGGAAATGGTTTAAAATATCCTAAAGTGGGCCAAATCTGGCACATAAGCAATTATTTGAACCGACAAACCATAGTGTGTTCCCTCTATGTGTGTTATGCACAATATGTTAAGCAATGAGACATTCACAACTTTTGGAAATGTTACTTTTTTTTCTTTTTTTTTTGTATCTAGTTATAAACCCCTTTTATCCAAGAGGTATGTCAAGCATAAGAAAAACATCAGCATCTTTTATCTCTCTTTACTCCCCCCTCTCTCTGTACTTCCCCTCTCTCCCCTTGTACTTCCCCTTTCTCTCTCCATGTATTCACCCTCTCTCTCTCCCCTTGTACTCCCCCTCTCTTCCTCCCCTTGCACTGCCCCTCTCTCTCTCCCCTTGTACTCCCCTTCTCTCTCTCTGTACTCCCCCCTCTCTCCTCTTGTACTTCCCCTCTCTCTCCCCTTCTCTCTCTCCCCTTGTACTCCCCCTCTCTATCTCTGTACTCCTCCTCTGTCTCTCCCCATGTACGCTCTCTCTCTTACCTTGTACTTCCCCCCTCTCTCTCTCCCCTTGTACATCCCCTCTCTTCTCTTGTACTTCCCCTCTCTCTCTCCCCTTGTACTCCCCTATCTCTCTCTCTCTCTCTCTCTCTCTGTACTCCCCCTCTCTCTCTCCCCTTGTACGCTCTCTCTCTTACCTTGTACTTCCCCCCTCTCTCTCTCCCCTTGTACATCCCCTCTCTTCTCTTGTACTTCCCCTCTCTCTCTCCCCTTGTACTCCCCTCCCTCTCTCTCTCTCTCTCTGTACTCCCCCTCTCTCTCTCCACTTGTACGCTCTCTCTCTCACCTTGTACTCCCCTTCTCTCTCTCTCCCCTTGCACATCCCCTCTCTTCTCTTGTACTTCCCCTCTCTCCCCTTGTACTCCCCTGCCTCTCTCTCTCTCTCTCTGTACTCCCCCTCTCTCTCTCCACTTGTACGCTCTCTCTCTCACCTTGTACTCCCCTTCTCTCTCTCTCCCCTTGCACATCCCCTCTCTTCTCTTGTACTTTCCCTCTCTCTCTCCCTTTGTAACCCCCCCTTGCTCTCTCCCTTTTATCACCCTTTTTTACCCCCCCCCCTTTTCCTTTGTTCTACAAAAAAAGTAAATATATCAAAATAATGTTTTTTTTTGGTAGGGGGCCTTCATGGATTCTTGCACTGGGGCCCTGAGGCTTCTAGTTACGCCTCTGGCAGCACCTGATGGCTGGTGGCTATGAGCAGCTGTCAGTGAGCCTGTGGATACAGTTGCTATAATATAGGCACCAGTTTTATAACCCATTAAACCTAACTGAACTTTAATCCTAATCACTGCTGTCTTGAACCTCTAGTGCAAATTAAGTCTAACCCCAAGTGTTCTGAACCCCCATAAATATAACTGAGATCAATCACTCTGTAAACATTCCCAGTAGCACTATCTTAGCCTCACCGCAAATAAAACCTACCTGCATTAAATGGAACTCACATTACAATTAACCCTAACATTCTGTCCGGAACCCCCCAAAACTATTAACTAAAGCACACTGACCCAAACCTTGTCACAATAACCCTAACCACAAATATCCCTCAGCCCTAACCTATAATGGTTGACCCAATCCCTCCATAGCAATTAGCCCTAATTACAAGGTACTCCTCCAGCCTCTACCTATAAAGGCTGAAGCAAACCTTCTACCACAATTAAAGGGCCATTATACACTCATTTATTCTTTGCATTAATGTTTTGTAGATGATCTATTTATAAAGCCCATAAAGTTGTTTTTTTTAAATGTATAATTTTGCTTATTTTTAAATAACATTGCTCTGATTTTCAGAATCCTAACTAAGCCCCAAAGTTTTATTTGAATACCGTCAGCTACCTTCTCCAGCTTGCTCCTGTTTGTGTAAAGGGTCTTTTCATATGCAAAGAAGGGGGAGGGGGGAGTGTCTTATTTCCCACTTGCAGTGGGCTTTCCAACTACCTTTTCAACAGAGCTAAACTGAAAGTAAGTTTTTAAACCATTTTCTACAGGATTTTTATATCAGTATCTGTGCATCTTATTCTTAATAGTAGTGTCTATTACATGCAGTTATATGAAAATGAGTGTATACTGTCCCTTTAACTCTTTATCTCTAACACACTCCCATGTTAAACCCTTCCCCCACTTATGAGTATTTAATGTGGGGCAGTAGTAGTTTTGGTTAATTATGATGGGTGGATCAAGTAAATTATTATAAGTAATTACTGGAAAATAGTTGAGCTAAGGGTTAATCATGGTTGGGGGTTATAGAATGTACTTGAAGGGACCAGTGTTCCCTCTGAGGCACTGCTTTTTTAACCTGTCCTCAGACCTCTCCAACAGGCCAGGTTTTCATGATTACCTTGGATGAGAGCAGGTAAAATAACCATGTTTACTAATTAGCTGATTATTTCACCTGTGCTCCAGTTAAGATATCCACAAAATGTGGCCTGTTAAGGAGGCCTAAGGGCAGGTTTGAAACCCAGTGCTCTGAGGCCCAGCAGTAAAACAGTTAATAAGAGAACTACAGCTTGCAGCCTGCATTGTTTAGTGTTTGCTAATTGCTCTAATTAACTGTTTCACTGCCACTCACAAAACTGCCCTTATAGGGAACACTGGATGGGACCTGTGAGGATTATGGTTTATTGTGCCTGTGGTTTAAGGGACACTAAAACTCATCATATTCCTCATAATATGTTGAATTATGCATATTAAGAATATTTGTATTGTGATTTAATTATTTATTTTGTTTAATTGTGCTGCAATTTATCTCTAAAGCTGCCCACTGCTCTCACAGAGACTGTAGTATGTTCTGCTATACTGTATGTTACACAGTGAATGCTTGATACGTGTTTGAGCTCATTTATCTTTGTTACTAAGGGGCCATAGAAAAGGAAATAAGATAAACATACTCAAGAGGATTGTCAACAAGTATGTGCTTGGACTGCAAAATCATGCAATTTTTTTGCTATTTAAATGACAGTTTTAAATGCTTTGAAAATGTTTATTTTTGTATGTGTACATTTTGTAAAGCAGTTTATTCTTTTATATACTCTATGCATAGAAAATGTCTTTAGTGTCAATGTTAACTGCAATGTGGAAGTCAACTTTTAAAACACTAATGTATGGTGGCTGGTGACCCACTACTGATAGCAACAGTTCAACAAAACTCAGAGAAACAATGGGTCAAGTTCTGCGCACCTTTGGCTTTCCTAACCCTTTTATTCTAGCTATCAAGGCACTATATTCTAATCCCTTTGCAAGAGTCCGAGGTCTTGGGTTCTGCTTCTCAGAATTCCCAATACCTCACGGAACGAGACAGGGATGTCCTCTGTCACCGCTAATTTTTGCGTTGGTGATGGGACATTTGCTCAAGCAGTTCGCTGTTCCCCTCTCATCACCGGTGTTCCTATCACGACTCAAACTGAAAAAATAGTTGCCTAGATTACGAGTCTTGCGTTAGCCTTAAAAAGCAGCGTTGAGAGGTCCAACACTGCTTTTTAACGCCCGCTGGTATTACGAGTCTGGCAGGTACAGGTGTACCGCTCACTTTTTTTCCGCAACTTGAGCATACCGCATATCCCCTTACGTCAATTGCGTATCCTATCTTTTCAAAGGGATTTTCCTAACTCTGGTATTACGAGTCTTAGAAAAAGTGAGAGGTAGACCCTCTCCTGTCAAGACTGGTACCGCATTTAAAAGTCAGTAGTTAAGAGTTTTATGGGCTAACGCCGTAACATAAAACTCTTAACTAAAGTGATAAAAAGTACACTAACACCCATAAACTACCTATTAACCCCTAAACCAAGGCCCCCCGCACATCACAAACACTTAAATAAAAATTTTAACCCCTAATCTGCCGTCCAGACATCACCGCCACTGTAATAAATATATTAACCCCTAAACCGCCGCACTCCCGCATCGCAAACACTAGTTACATTTTATTTACCCCTAATCTGCCGTCCCTAACATCGCCGACACCTACCTACATTTATTAACCCCTAATCTGCCGCCCCCAACGCCGCCGCCACTATATTAAATGTATTAACCCCTAAACCTAAGTCTAACCCTAACCCCCCTAACTTAAATATAATTTAAAATAATCGGAAAAAAATTACTACAATTAAATAAATTATTCCTATTTAAAACTAAATACTTATCTATAAAATAAACCCTAAGATAGCTACAATATAATTAATAATTACATTGTAGCTATCTCAGGGTTTATTTTTATTTTACAGGCAACTTTGTATTTATTTTAACTAGGTACAATAGTTATTAAATAGTTAATAACTTCCTAGTTAAATAAGTACAAATTTACCTGTAAAATAAAAACTAACCTAAGTTACAATTACACCTAACAGTACACTATAATTAAATAAATTACCTAAATTAACTACAATCAATTACAACTAAATTAAATAAACTAAAGTACGAAAACAAACAAACACTAAATTACAGAAAATAATAAAATATTTACAAGAATTTTAAACTAATTACACCTAATCTAATCCCCCTAATAAAATAAAAAAGCCCCCCAAAATAATAAAAATCCCTACCCTATACTAAATTACAAAGAGCCCTTGAAAGGGCCTTTTGCGGGGCAATGTCCAAAAGTAATCAGCTCTTTAACCTGTAAAAAAAAATACAATACCCCCCAACATTAAAACCCACCACCCATACACCCAACCCTACTCTAAAACCCACCCAATCCCCTCTTAATAAAACCTAACACTAACCCCTTGAAGATCACCCTACCTTGAGACGTCTTCACCCAACCGGGCAGAAGTGGTCCTCTAGACGGCCAGAAGTCTACTCTTCTTCCGATCCGGGCAGAAGAGGACCTCCAGACGGGTAGAAGTCTTCATCCAGGCAGCATCTTCTATCTTCATCCATCCGGAGCGGAGCGGGTCCATCTTCAAGCCATCTGCCGCAGAGCATCCTCTTCCATCCGACGACTAACACTAAATGACTGTACCTTTAAGTGACGTCATCCAAGATGGCGTCCCTTCAATTCTGATTGGCTGATTGGCTTTTTTATTTTATTAGGGGGATTAGATTAGGTGTAATTAGTTTAACATTCTTGTAATTATTTTATTATTTTCTGTAATTTAGTTTTTTTTCCGTACTTTAATTTATTTAATTTAAATGTAATTAATTGTAGTTAATGTAGGTAATTTATTTAATTATTGTGTGGTGTTAGGTGTAATTGTAACTTAGGTTAGGGTTTATTTTACAGGTAAATTTGTATTTATTTTAACTAGGAAGTTATTAAATAGTTAATAACTATTTAATAACTATTGTACCTAGTTAAAATAAATACAAAGTTGCCTGTCAAATAAAAATAAACCCTGAGATAGCTACAATGTAATTATTAGTTATATTGTAGCTATCTTAGGGTTTATTTTATAGGTAAGTATTTAGTTTTAAATAGGAATAATTTAGTTAATAATAGTAATTTTATTTAGATGTATTTAAATTATATTTAAGTTAGGGGGGTGTTAGGGTTAGACTTAGATTTAGGGGTTAATAATTTTATTATAGTGGCGGCGACATTGGCGGCAGCAGATTAGGGGTTAATAAGTGTAGTTAGGTGGCGGCGACATTGGGGGCGGCAGAGTAGGGGTTAATAAATAAAAAGTAGGTATCAGCAATGTTGGGGGCAGCAGATTAGGGGTTCATAGGGATAATGTAGGTGGCGGCGGTGTCCAGAGCGGCAGATTAGAGGTTAATAATAAAATGCAGGTGTCGGCGATGTTGGGGGCGGCAGATTAGGGGTTAATAAGTGTAAGATTAGGGGTGTTTAGACTCGGGGTTCATGTTAGGGTGTTGGGTGTAGACATAAAAAGTATTTTCCCATAGGAATCAATGGGGCTGCGTTAGAAGCTGAACGCTGCTTTTTTGCAGGTGTTAGGAGGTTTTTTTTCAGCCGATTCTCCCCCATTGATTCCTATGGGGAAATCGTGCACAAGCACGTTTTACCAGCTCACCACTACCGTAAGCAACGCTGGTATTGAGGTGAGATGTGGAGCTAAATTTTGCTAACAGCTCACTTTTTTGCGGCTAACGCCGGGTTTAAAACAATCTGTAATACCAGCGTTGTCTTAAGTGAGCGGTGAGAAAAAAATGCTTGTTAACACCGCACACCATTACTGAAAAAAACTCGTAATCTAGCCGAGTATTATTTGCAGATGACACTGATCCAGTATCCTCAATGTCTGCTACATTTCACCTGATTACTTTAATAGAATCGGTTACTATAAAATTAATTTTAACAAAACAGAAGCATATGCCATCAATATAGCTGAACCTCCACTTGAGGAACTGCAAACTTTATATCCCTACACATGATCCCCATATCATCCAACATCATTTTGATCTCCTCCTCACCGAGCTAAAAATACTACTCCAGAAATGAGACTTCAAAGAAATTTCTTGGTTGGGTAGAGTAGCTTCGATTAAGATGTCCTTATTACCTAAAGCGATAAACCTCTATCGATGTATTCCGCTCAACATCCCACACTCTACTTTACATCAAATCTAAAGTTACAATTATTAACTAAATAATACCTATTTAAAACTAAAAACAAACTTACCTGTGAAATAAAACCTAAGCTAGCTACAATATAACTAATAGTTTTTAATATTGTAGCTAGCTTAGGGTTTATTTTTATTTCACAGGTAAGTTTGTATTTATTTTAACTAGGTAGACTAGTTAGTAAATAGTTATTGACTATTTACTAACTACCTAGTTAAAATAAATACAAACTTACCTGTGAAATAAAACCTAAGCTGCCTTACACTAAAATCTAACATTACCAAAAATAAAAAACATTAAAATTACAAAAAAAACCCACTAAAATTACAAAAAATAAAAAAATCTACCATTACAAAAAATAAAAAAGGAATATAATAATAATACCCTTTAAAAAAAAAAAACGCACCCCAAAATAAAAAACCCTAATCTATAATAGACTACCAAGGGCCCTTAAAAGGCCTTTTGTAGGGCATTGCCCTAAAGATAACAGCTCTTTTCATACAAAAGAAAAACAAACACCCCCTAACAGTATACAAACCCCCTCCCCCCAAACCCACAAAATAAAAATAAAGTAAAACCTTATCCTGAAAAGGGCATTTGAATAGGCATTGCCCATTAAAAATAAAAAATAGCTATTGTAAAAAGAAAAACCTAAACATTACACAAAATAACAAACAAATTATCCAAAACAATAAAAAATATTCCTATTCTAATACCCATTTTAAAAAAAAAAAAAACACCCCAAAAATAAAGAAACCTAATCTATAATAAACTACCAATAGCCCTTAAAAGGGCCTTTTGTAGAGCATTGCCCTAAAGAAAACAGCTCTTTTTAAAAAAAATAAAAGACCAACCAACATTACAAACCCCCACCCCCCAAACCCACAAAATAAAAAAAACTATCTAAAAAAACTCATCTACCCATTGCCCTGAAAAGGGCATATGTATGGGCATTGCCCTTAATAGGGCATTTAGCTCTTTTAAGGAATGCCCAACCCCTAATCTAAAAATAAAGCACCCAAAAAACCTAACACTAAGCCCTCTTTAGGTATTCTCAGTTGCTGAAGTCCTGCTTGAAGGATCTTCATCCCGGCGGCTCCATCTTCATCCCGGAAACATCTTCTATCTTCACCCCAGTGGCGTGGAGTGGGTCCATCCTGAAGACATCCGGCGCGGAGCATCCTTTTCAAAATGGCGTTCCTTGCATTCCTATTGGATGAATTTATTTTTGAAATTCAAATCAGCCAATAGGATTAGAGCTACTGAAATTCTATTGGCTGTTCAAATCAGCCAATAGAATTTCAGTAGCTCTCATCCTATTGGCTTATTTGAATTTCCAAAATCCAAAATTTCCAAGATTTTCTAAAATCAAATCAGCCAATAGGAATGCAAGGGACACCATTTTGAAAAGGCTCGCTTGCATTGAAGATTCAGTATATGGCGGCAACCGCATGAAGAAGATGGACCTGCTCTGCGCCGCCCGGATGAAGATAGAAGACGCCTCCTGGATGAGTTTTTTTTTATAGGTAAAAGAGCTGTTTAACTTAGGGCAATGCCCTACAAATGACCCTTTTAAGGACTATTGGTAGTTTTTTGTAGACTAGGGTTTTTTTATTTTGGGTGGGCTTTTTTATTTTTATAGGGCTATTAGATTAGGTGTAATTCTTTTTTATTTTTGATAATTTTGTTTGTTATTTTTCGTAATTTAGTGTTTGTTATTAATTTAGTATTTTTAATTTTTTATAATTAGATACTTTGTAATTTTTATAGTAGTGTTAGGATTTTTTAATGTGTATTTTAGTTTTCTTTAATTGGTAGTTAGTTTAATAGTTATATTAGTTTAATTGTTAGTTTAAATTTGACAGGTAAGTTTTAATAAAAAAAAAAAGGAATTTAAGATAGGGAATTGTAATTTTAATATAAAGTTAGGGGCAACTTGCCTTTTTTTGTTGGAAGTACTCTTAGACACCCAGCAACATGGCAGATGATATAGATTTCACCACTGGAGATGCTGGGGCATCTGCCCCTTTCCCCATGCAGTGCTCTGCCCTGCGCAAGAACGGGTTTGTGGTCCTAAAAGGACGTCTCTGTAAGATTGTTGAAATGTCAACTTCAAAGACTGGAAAGCATGGTCATGCCAAGGTTCACATGGTTGGTATTGATATCTTTTCTGGGAAGAAGTATGAAGATATTTGTCCTTCTACCCATAACATGGATGTCCCCAATATTAAAAGAAATGATTATCAACTAATCGGCATTAATGATAAATACCTGTCCCTTCTGAATGACAATGGAGATGTTCGTGATGATCTCAAGCTGCCAGAGGGTGACCTGGGAAAGGAAATAGAATCTAAATTTGAAGCAGGAGAAGAGATGCTGATCTCCGTGTTGCATGCAATGAATGAAGAATGTGCTGTAGCCATCAAGGCCATGACCAAATAAACTGGGATCCCAGGCACGAGCAATCTGCTATGGTCAAGATAAACCACAGATCTTAAATTTGGTTCTGATTGTCACCAAAGCTATGGCCTTCAAAACAACCTCAATTCTTTTTGAATTGTTTGCATATACTGCTGGATTCTAAAGTTGGTTATGCAAATTAACTGGCAATTTTCAAAATCACCTCAGTTTAAAACTAATTAGAAATGCTATAGTAGTTGTCTTTAACATTCCTATAGGTGTCCATTTTGAGGGTCCAATAAAACTGATCAAGCATCTTTAGTGAGTATGTTCTGTTGGGTCTGTTTTGCTCATAATGCATACAGATTAAATCAGATTTAGATAAATTAGGTAAAGGCACCTGGAATAAAAGGTAATTTCACTAAGCAGTCTAAACCAACCTTGATATACCTTATGAATACATAGACAAGAGCTTAAACTGCTTTAAAATAGCAAGTTTAAAATGTATGCATGTTAGACTCTTAGTACCAAGCCTGTATCTTGGTCAGTAGAGAAACTGGAGTGATTTGTAAATGCCAGTTGATATGCTTTCTTCCCGGTCCCAAACCTTAAAGTCCTGGTGGCCATGCAAAACTAAATTGTATTACCTCTGAACTCTCTCCTATGCCAATGTTGGCTTTGCATATTATAACCTTATCAAATGGTGTCAAAGCCTGCCTACAGTCTGGACAGGTACTTTGGGTGATTCTACATAGCAGGCATCTGGTACGAAATGAGGGTTAGAGTTGTTAATGCTACAGATTTTCACTCAAGGCCTTTGTCATCAGACTGAAAAAAAAATAAAAATCGAAAAATACACTTCAGTTGCTTTTTCTTTTATTGTATTTATCTTGAAATATTAAACTGAGTAAAGACCTTCCCAGGAATCGTTTTGCAGTGAAAAAAAAAAAAAAAAAAAAGTTAGGGGCAACTTCGGTTTAGGGGTTAATAGTTTAATGTAGTATATTTCGTTGTGGGGGGCTTGCTGTTTAGGGGTTAATAGATTTATTATATCGGCGGTGGTGTTGGGGAGCGGCGGAATAGGGGTTAATAACTTTAGTATCGTGGGGCGATGTAGGCGGACAGCAGATTAGGGGTTAATAATATTTAAATAGTGTTTGCGATGTGGGAGGGCGGCAGTTTAGGGGTTAATGACTTTATTATAGTGGTGACGATGTCAAGGAGCAGCGGAATAGGGATTAATACATTTTATTAGTGGCGGCGATGTCGGGAGGGTCTCGGTTTAGGGGTTAATAGGTAGTTTATGGGTGTTTAGTGTACTTTGTAACATTTTAGTTATGAGTTTTATGTAACAGTTTTGATGCGTAAAACTCATAACTACTGGTCTCAGATGGCAGTACGGATCTTGTCGGTATAGGCTGCAACCCAAGCTTTTTAGCCTCACCGCAAAACTCATAATGGCTGCACTATGGAAGTCCCATGAAAAAACTAAATTTTTACGAGTGCGGGACTGACGTTGCGTTACAGGCTAAAAGGCTTGCGGTACAGCTATACCGACAAGACTTGTAATGGCTGCGTTGCTGTTTCGTTTTTTTTAGCGTTAAAAGGTGAACGCACAACTCAAATTCTACCTGTATATTTGGCAAAATAAAAAAACGAGAGTGGCACACAGTACACTCCAGAGAGGATATTCTGGAGGAGACATTGCATTACCTAATATCTTTACATACTATGAGGCAGCTAGCTTGTCTCATATAACAGAAAGGGGCCTTAAAGGAGACAAACTGTGCTGGTATTTAAAAGCAGCAGCTATACCTAAGAATTTGGAATTGGCTGATATTATATGGATACCTAACTTTCAAAAAGCTGTCCCTTATCGGGGGGCGGGGCCAGCTCTCATACTGAATGGTCGCAAGCTATTGTAGCTCCGGCAATATTTTACAATTAAATATATACAGGACTGTTCAACTTATCTTAATTTGGGCAAACAATACGCCTTATGACTCATGGAATTGGAATAAGTAGTCCAGTGATTGAGTGACCTGAGCGAGTGAAGAAAACCCTTATTGTTTTACAGAGCTTTGCACTAAGGCTGCTGAGGAGCAGCCATTCTCCAGCCCACGTGGAGACAGAATGTCGGAGCTACTAAATATTGAGTACAGTCTACTGGATTTGTTAAGTAACAAGTTATTGGAGGTTGAGCACGAGGTAACCTTAGCTCTTAATACATGGGCTGATAGTCATATGCTGGCAGCTGGGAGAAGTGGGGCTCAGATGCGTGAGCTGAATCACGATTTTCCCAGGAGGCTTGAGGTAGCTGAAAATAATGGACCCCTAAACGCTATGGAGGTTGAAGTTACAAGTACCGGGTGTGTTGCTTATCCAGAGTGTACACTATCGTTTGATGACCCAGCCACGTGGATAGACGGTGAAGAGGCAGAGCTGCGCAGACCGTGCCGACAAGACAGCTAGATATGGAAAGTACCTAACTGGTATGAACAGCCTTGTCTGCCTAATGTGCCCTTGGAGCTTGGGGATGCCCAGATTACCTGGGAGACACCCGCCTCTAGAATGGCTGAAGATAGAACCGGGAAAGGCAACCCTGCTGTTGAGTCTGGCCTGATTATACAGGAAACATCTGACGCACTCCGGCCTTTTTCAGCGCTACCAGTGATATAAAACAAAGAAGAAAAAACAGGCGCACAAGGCACGATTCAAGTGTAAACGTTTAATAACAAAGTGACACACGCACAATAATGATTGCACTTACTAGATAAAAATAAATGATATGCATTAAAACAACACTCCTTGGGTCTGCAGCTCCTGTAACAGTGGCATAGATGGTCCTTCGCCTTACAGCTCTTAGTCAAACAACATCAGGTATTGGTAATCCGGATCCTTAACCTGAGCGTGTAACCGGCTTCTGTGTACAGATTGTTCTGCTTCCCAAATAGAGCGATAGTTTGTAGTGACTGGCCTGACGCGTTTCCCCCGACTTCGGCCGGGCTTTTTCAAAGGCTTGGTGTTGTTGAAAAGGCGCCTTTTTGTTTTAAAGGCACGGTGGCCAATCAAAAAGGAGGTGGGAATTTGTTTAGCCAATGCTAAGAGGGGGTGTGTAAAACCCAATGAGTCTAACTTCGCTGTGATCGTCAAAGAGCAATGTTCACAGTTGTATTAACAAATTGATACAAATTACTTAAAAGGGTTACCATAGTAAGTATACATATAACACTAACATATTTGGAACACAAGTGACGTGAAAACTGAAAAATAAACTAAAAAAATAAAAATAAAAAATGGATGCGTACTTTGCAGTAAAACATTTGTTAGAGCAGTGCTTTCCAAACTGTGTGTCGGGACACACTAGTGTGTCGGCAGCAGTGTGTAGGTGTGTCCCAGCTTCAGAACAAATTTTTTTAAATTTAAAATTTTTTTTATATTTTTTTTTTGGTTTCTGACTTTCCGCCTGCCTGCTATGCATATCACATGGTTGACACGTGATTGATACCTAGTGGGTCACAGATCATCTTAACTAATTGCCGCAGCTCAGTGGGAACTGAAACTATTCCCATTGGCGGCACATTGGCTCCTGACTGCACGTGTAGTCTTCTTAATTGGCTCGTGACTGCATGTGTAGTCAGCGAGTGGGACAGCAGTGTGTTTGCAACATGGGCAGTAGTCAGTTGGACTCACAGAGCTCTGAGGGCGGCAGCTTAAACGCTGAGCTGAAGTCAGAAGTCAGTGTTTTTTTTTTCTGCAACTAGCTCCCAGTAGTGCATTGCTGCTCCTGCTCTTGATATATGGATAGGAAGTGGAAGCTTAAAAATGCTTGATGATGAGATGGGAGTGTCTTTATCTAATATTCCACCAAATATTCCGAAACTGTGTTCATCCCATCAACCTCATACAACCCATTAAAATAGTAAGTAGCTATTGGTGTTATTAAACTTTTTTTTAATTCTTGCACATACATACTGTTACTTGTAAATACATTTCGTAATTATATAATTTATGTATGTGTCCGTATCTTTTAAAAAAAGTTAGTTTAACCTCCTGTTTGCTGGTACAACTGAATTACTGTGTCGCGAAATGATGTAGGTCTAAAAAGTGTGTCACCAACATGAAAAGTTTGGAAAGCTCTGTGTTAGAGGGTGATAGATACACTGTAATTCTTGCTTAAAAACTGTCGTCAAGGATAAAAACATAGAAATATCAATTGATTATTCGTAATTTAGTGCAGTTATTATTAGGGAACAATTTAAATTTACTCTTTATATAGTAAAAATTGCATATGGATCAATTCATATTGTAAAAGAATCTATTTATATAAAAAACCTTTAAAATAACCAAAAAGGAATATGCTCAAAATCGTATGTATTAAAGGAATAATGATTCTTAATGGATTTTAATTCTACTTGCTAAAAGCATATAATATTTTGATAGACTGTCTGTTATATATATCTCTCATAAGGAGATTTGATAAAAAAACCCTTGATTCAAAAATTATTTAAATTATCTGGTGGGGACATTTATAGTCTCTAGGTTTTTCTGAAGGAGTTCCGTGTATTGAAAAACAAATAATACCTGCAGGAACAGTAAAACACCTATTATTCAGAATTGGATGTATGAATATATAGGTAATACCTCTAAATAATAACTTTTTACACTTAAACATTTTTAAAAAGTTGGGATAAAAATTCCAATGTTAAAAATTCCAATGTTAAAAAATTCCAATGTTAAAAAATTCCAATGTTAAAAAACCCCTGATACCTAAAAGAACAATAAAAAGATTTTCTAAAGAGAAAACGAACCTTACTTGAAAGAACATTATTCCACCCATTAGTGTCTAAGTGGATATATATAGACCAAATTTATATTTAATTTAATGTAAAAACACTAAAAAGCTAAAATTCATCAAAATAAAATTGAAATAACGTTAATAATTATGATAAACATAGTAAAATGTTAAGCAAGCATTCCTGAACAATTTATACAAATGCTGCCACATCAATATCAATATTTAATCCTAGGGGTTGTAATGTTTTTAATTTATAAATCCACCTGGTTTCTAATTTTCTTAGTGTCAAAAGTCTATTGGGTTTTGTATGAGGCACCTGATCTATTACTTGTACTTTCAGAGAGCTGGGATTGCTCCCATGGCACTCTAAAAAGTGTCTTGGAACACTGTGGTTGTCCATTTTTTCTTTAATATTATATATGTGTTCGTTAGTCCTACGCCTTATCTTCCTTTTTGTGCGGCCCACATACAAAAGGCCACACCAACATTCTAACAAATACACGACATAAATTGAATCACAATTACTCTTAAAATTAATAGTATATGTTTCTGTGGACTGACTATTATGAAATGTTGGTGCTTTGTTTATGTGTTTGCACATATTGCATCTTGATTTTCCACATTTCATGGTCCCCTTCCAGTTGGTTAGCCAATTATCAATTTTTGGATTGACATTATTTCCTAAGGAAGGTTTGATCTTACTGGGGGCTAGGATGTTTCTTAGACTCCTGCCTTTTTTATACGTGAAAGTTGGCTTTTCTTCCAGATGTGGACCTAAAACAGGGTCTGATTTTAAAAGTGGCCAGTGTTTCTTGATTATGTTTTCTAGTATTTTAGAGCCTTGATTATATGTAGTAACCAATCTTGTAGGATTACTATTACTAAGTTGTGATCCAATTAAAGTATCATGCAACATGGTCCCTATTGGTAATGAATTAACAATAGATTTATTATCATTAAAGAAAGTTCTTCTATCCCTATCAGCTACTTTCAATTTTGCTTGTTTTAAAACCTCTGGATTATAACCTTTATCCAAAAACTTTTTCTTTAAAATACTAGCTTCTATATCATAATCTGAGTTGTGAGTGCAATTTCTCTTGATTCTTAAAAATTGGCTTTGAGGAACATTATTGATCCAACTTTTTTTGTGGGCACTTCTTGCTTGAATAAAACTATTACAATCAGTTGTCTTCCTGTAATTTTTGACCGCTACTTTTCCTTGATGATCTTTAAAAAAGGTCAAATCTAAAAACTCTATTTTTTCTTTGGAGCTATTTCCTGTGAATGTTAGATTAAAATTGTTTCTATTGGGGGGCGTGTCCGGGCTATGGCCTAAGATGGCTGCTAAACTGGGAGCTCTGTCAGGAAAAAATTACAATCCGCCTTGTAATTAAGATTTTTCAAGTCCATCCAGAAGAAAATTGACTTTCATGAAGTGCATCACGCTTTGCTGGTTTGGATTATACCTGTATTGTGAGAAAATCAGCCTCCCAGACTGGACCGCTGAGATCTCTTAGCGGCCTGCAAGGAAGGAGAACTCAGCACCCCCCCCTGGGAAACCAGGGTAAGCTAAGCAGAGTAAATATTGTGTCTCTGCACTTACTCGTACCTGTTAATCTGATAACGTTGACATATATATATTACTATGGAGGAGCTATGCGCTATCTTCCAATCCCTCATGGAGGATTTTGAATACAAAATATGTGCCAGATTCGACGGCCTTATAGAGCTCTGCTGCAATATGTCAGGGAAAACAGATGTTCCACTCCAAGCTACTAAGAAAACCTCCGCTCCAACTATCTACACTGGTTCAGGCACGGAGCAGCCTCCCTGCCGGGAGATGAAGTGGCTGCAGGGTTTGGAAGCGGCAGGAAACTATAACAGAGGAGAGACTTGTGAGGTAGTTGGCCTGCAGAAGTGCGACCTTCCTACACTCATGCCTTACACGGGATGGGGCAGAGGATCCCCTGCGGCTCAGTGTCAGCTAGGCAATGCTGAGGGCTGCCGCGATATTGACATTTGGTTGCAGGGAGCTGTGCGGGGGAGAGCGGCCGGCTCCCTCATGTGCAGCTTTACTGCCTCTGCTCACTATATTACCGACCTGACGGCTCTGAAGAGGGAGAATGAAGGGGCGGCTTACCTGAGCTGCTGGCTCCCTTGTGGACTACACGGACTGATTAGTTATATCCAGGAGCCTGGAGCCTCAATCGGAACTGTGAGTGGCGGCCTACGGGAGTTGCGCTTCAACGCTCCCCACGTAATCAGCAACCAGACTGGAGTCGGGTAAACAGGGTCTGAGCTGCTAAATTCCTGTGAGGACTCTCGTATAACTACGGTATATATAAATGACGATCTGGTGATCCGATACCAAAACCCTTCTATCTGTGGAGTTCTCCCTGGACTTTGTGACGCAGGACTTAGTGGTAGTAGCAGGACTACTAGGTTCAAATATATATTGCTTGTTAAATATGTGCAGGTACTGGGATATATGCTATTAGGTACCCCAACATCTACCCCTCAATTACAATGATTGTTTGTAGCCTGAGAGCAGCCAAATATTTTTATTTTCTTAAGGGGGGTACGTTTTACATTCACTCTTGTGCACCCTGGGGGGATCCTTGGTTATCGTTAGCACCAGATTTACATACAGGGCCCAAGAGCTGTACGTGCATATGTGTATATACTGTGAATGCTACTCAAAATGTATACTGTACTAAATCATGCATAGAGGCCCAGGAGTTGCTCATTTAATTTCTGCTAGGTATCTATGTCAGAAGTGGCCCTGTTAATAGTTCCTCTAATCGTCACCCCTTGCTTATATTCAGAACCAGGGGCCCAGGAGTGACCACAAAATTCTCAGATAGGGTACGCCCAACTTGTTTGTGCATTCTAGGGGGCTATCTATTTATTTGTTTAATTGTACAGATGTTTGTACAGGTATGCATGTGTTTTCCTATATGTACCGTGAAGGATACTCACAATTTATGCTGTACTGGGTAACATGTAGGGGCCTAGCAGGGGCCTATATATTTTTCCTTGTATGACCTTGCATAGACTGGGTTCCAGAGTGGCCCCGCTAAAACTTCCCCCCATCTGTACTTCTCGTTTATACTCAAAACCCGGGGTCTAAGGGTGCCTACAAATTCTTAGCAGGGGTATACCTACCTTATACCTATTTGTGTATTTTAGGGGGCTGTTTATTTAATTGTAAGAAGTACCTGGCCTTATCATTGGGCCCATGAGAGGGGCCCTGTTAACATTCTCCCATTTGTCACCCCTTACTTATATCTAACATCTGTGGTCCAGGAGGGGCCACTTACTCTTAGCTGGGGTGTATTTTATTTCTAATTTTTCTTTTCTCCTACTTATTTTGGGGGGCTCTGTGATATGCTGTTATAAAGAAAAAGAGGTTTATTTTGTAGTTTGCACCTTTAATTTTTGCTCTTGGTTATTGAACCATAAATGGCACCGAAGTCTGAAGCTTTAATATGTTAGTTCTAGAAGGTTTTTTTTTAATTTGTGGATTTAGACATGGGGCCAACAGTTGTTCCATACGCTATGGTTTAGACTTATTGCTAGACTTTGAAACACTTTGAAGGTCCGAAAGTGTCCAGCCTGAACTTTATAAACATGCATGGATTTGATGCTTTGATTTGTAATTTGAGGTGTCAACATGTATGTAAATGCCTAGGATCTTTTTTTTTTCTGTTTTACTTAGATATTTCCTTTTTAATGTGTGCAAACAGGATGTCATTTATGTTGGAAAACCTTAATAAAAATTATTTAAAAAAAAATAAAAAATTGTTTCTATTTATATGACTCATAAAATCACTGATTAGCTCTTGCTCTCCCTTCCATAAAATAATGACATCGTCTATGTATCTTGCATAAATTAGAATATTACTGGTAAAGGGATTATTACTCCATATATAGTTGTTTTCAAAGGCATTCACATATAAGTTTGCATATGAGGGAGCAAATGTGGTACCCATTGCAGTCCCTCTTTTTTGTACATAAAATTTGTTTAAAAAATTAAAATAGTTATTATGTAAAATAAAAGTTATACTTTCTACTAAAAACTCAATGTGATCGGATGGGAATGACCAATTCTCTAGTTCTAACTCCACTTGTCGAATTCCGTTAGAGTGTGGAATGCATGTATAGAGTGACGCAACGTCACATGTTAACCAAATCATGTCTTCCTCCCAAGTTATCCCTTCAAACTTGGTAATTGCTTCTTTGGTATCTTTAATGTAAGCTTTGGTGGATTTTACCAATGGTTGGAGGAAAAAATCCACATATTTTGACAGTTTATCTGTGATCGACCCAATCCCGGAAATAATTGGTCTTCCCGGGGTTTTTTTATAGGTCTTTATGGACCTTAGGGAGGTGGTATATAATTGGTACATTTGGTTGTGGAGTATAAATAAATTTGTATTCATCATCATTTAATATACCCTTTAGTTTTGCTTTATGTAGTAATTCATTGAGTTCTTTATTAAAAACTTCTGTTGGGTCTTTTGGTAAAATTTGGTATGTATTTTCATCACCCAAAAGTTTCATAGCCTCTTTGAGGTAATCCTCCCTTTTTTGAATTACTATGCCCCCGCCCTTGTCGGCCGGGCGGATAATAATTTCTTTATTATCTCCTAATTTCTTAAGGGACTTTCTTTCTAAGATACTAAGATTATCATTATTCTTATTAAGAAATTTGTTTTCATCTTTAAATGATTCTTCAATATCTTTTATTATTAATTTATTAAATGCCGATAATTGTTCCCCCTGAGCACCTATTGGATTGAAGCTACATTTGGCTTTAAAGTTAGAATGTTGAATTATGGGTTCGTTTTCATAGATAGATAAATTTAAAAGGTCTAACTGGCTATCATTAGACTCTAAATTGGGTGGAATATGTTCAAAGTTTTCCAGGTTCTTTAGGATGTTAAGGGTCCCTAAGTCCCCTGCTTCTAAATATTCTTTATTTGTTTTCTCTCTATATTCTGGATTTTTAAAAAAAATATCTTTTCAAAGTGAGTTTCCTCACATACTTATGAATATCTACAAACATCTCGAATTTATTGGGTTTCGATTTAGGGGCAAAGTTAAGACCCTTTTGGAGAAGGGAAATATCGTTCTGATCTAGATCAATGTCAGCTAGATTAAAAATATCTTTTTTAGCTTCAATTATTCTTTCCTTATTTTTCCTATTTGTCTGTACGAGCTTTCCTGCTCTGTTTCCCCTTCTTCTTTTTCTAGGGATCTTTTTCTTTGTCTTGTCCTGTCCTGTTGCGGGGGGTTGTGATTTTTTGCCTGGTCTGACCCAAAAAAATGTTGTTTCTCATATGTGTCTTTTGGTCTTGCACCATTTCTGTCCCAATTGGGTGTAGTTGTATAATTACTATTGTCTGTGAGAGGATCAAATCTATTGTAAAATGAACCTTGTTTACTATTACCATTCCCTGTATTGTGATTATCTCTAAAGCTATTTCTACGTCTCCATTGTGGTGGCTGGTTTGAAAATAGAAATTATGATAAAACCCATGAAAGCCAGGGTTCTTATTATAACCACCAAAAGAATGTGAATTACTCAAACCAGCCACCACAATGGAGACGTAGAAATAGCTTTAGAGATAATCACAATACAGGGAATGGTAATAGTAAACAAGGTTCATTTTACAATAGATTTGATCCTCTCACAGACAATGGTAATTATACAACTACACCCAATTGGGACAGAAATGGTGCAAGACCAAAAGACACATATGAGAAACAACATTTTTTTGGGTCAGACCAGGCAAAAAATCACAACCCCCCGCAACAGGACAGGACAAGACAAAGAAAAAGATCCCTAGAAAAAGAAGAAGGGGAAACAGAGCAGGAAAGCTCGTACAGACAAATAGGAAAAATAAGGAAAGAATAATTGAAGCTAAAAAAGATATTTTTAATCTAGCTGACATTGATCTAGATCAGAACGATATTTCCCTTCTCCAAAAGGGTCTTAACTTTGCCCCTAAATCGAAACCCAATAAATTCGAGATGTTTGTAGATATTCATAAGTATGTGAGGAAACTCACTTTGAAAAGATATTTTTATAAAAATCCAGAATATAGAGAGAAAACAAATAAAGAATATTTAGAAGCAGGGGACTTAGGGACCCTTAACATCCTAAAGAACCTGGAAAACTTTGAACATATTCCACCCAATTTAGAGTCTAATGATAGCCAGTTAGACCTTTTAAATTTATCTATCTATGAAAACGAACCCATAATTCAACATTCTAACTTTAAAGCCAAATCTAGCTTCAATCCAATAGGTGCTCAGGGGGAACAATTATCGGCATTTAATAAATTAATAATAAAAGATATTGAAGAATCATTTAAAGATGAAAACAAATTTCTTAATAAGAATAATGATAATCTTAGTATCTTAGAAAGAAAGTCCCTTAAGAAATTAGGAGATAATAAAGAAATTATTATCCGCCCGGCCGACAAGGGCGGGGGCATAGTAATTCAAAAAAAGGGAGGATTACCTCAAAGAGGCTATGAAACTTTTGGGTGATGAAAATACATACCAAATTTGACCAAAAGACCCAACAGAAGTTTTTAATAAAGAACTCAATGAATTACTACATAAAGCAAAACTAAAGGGTATATTAAATGATGATGAATACAAATTTATTTATACTCCACAACCAAATGTACCAATTATATACCACCTCCCTAAGGTCCATAAAGACCTATTAAACCCCCCGGGAAGACCAATTATTTCCGGGATTGGGTCGATCACAGATAAACTGTCAAAATATGTGGATTTTTTCCTCCAACCATTGGTAAAATCCACCAAAGCTTACATTAAAGATACCAAAGAAGCAATTACCAAGTTTGAAGGGATAACTTTGGAGGAAGACATGATTTGGTTAACATGTGACGTTGCGTCACTCTATACATGCATTCCACACTCTAACGGAATTCGACAAGTGGAGTTAGAACTAGAGAATTGGTCATTCCCATCCGATCACATTGAGTTTTTAGTAGAAAGTATAACTTTTATTTCTCCTGTTAAGTGTAGTCAGTCCACGGGTCATCCATTACTATGGGATTATAACTCCTCCCTAACAGGAAGTGCAAGAGGATCACCCAAGCAGAGCTGCTATATAGCTCCTCCCCTCTACGTCATACCCAGTCATTCTCTTGCACCTAACTAATAGATAGGACGTGTGAGAGGACTGTGGTTGTTAAACTTAGTTTTTATTTCTTCAATCAAAAGTTTGTTATTTTAAACAGCACCGGAGTGTGTTGTTTTTTCTCAGGCAGCATTAGAAGAAGAATCTACCTGAGTTTGTGTATGATCTTAGCGGACGTAACTAAGATCCATTTGCTGTTCTCGGCCATTCTGAGGAGCGAGGTAACTTCAGAACAGGGGACAGCGGGCAGGGTTCACCTGCAAGGAGGTATGTTGCAGTATATTATTTTCTAAGGAATGGAATTGACTGAGAAAATACTGCTAATACCGATGTAATGTAAGTGCAGCCTTAAATGCAGTAGTAGCAACTGGTATCAGGCTGATATGTATGTATGTTTACACTGAAGTATTTCTGGGGAATGGCACTTCACTAAGAAAATACTGTATACATATAACTTATAGCCTATTCTGCAGTGAAAGCGACTAGCAGCAGGCTTTTTAATAACATTTCATAATTTTATATTTAAAACGTTTACTGGCATGTTAATCGTTTTTTCTCTGAGGTACTTGGTGAAAAATTTTATGGGCATTATTTTTCCACATGGCTGTCGTTTGTTTATGAATAAAATCAGTTTACTGAGCTTCCCCACTGTTGTATTATGAGTGGGAGGGGCCTATTTTGGCGCTTTATTGCGCAGTAGAAATTCAGTCACAGTCTTCCTTTTTCTCCCTGCATGATCCAGGACGTCTCTACAGAGCTCAGGGGTCTCCAAAACTAGTTTTGAGGGAGGTAATCACTCACAGCAGACCTGTGAGACTGTGCTTTGACTGTGATAAAAACGTTTATATTTTTAATTGTTATCCGTTTTTTGGTATTAAGGGGTTAATCATCCATTTGCTAGTGGGTGCAATCCTTTGCTAACTTAATGCATTTACTGTGAAAATTTGGTTGCTATAACTAATCCGGTTCATTGTTATTTCAACTGTGACAGTTTTGTGTGCTTCTTAAAGGCACAGTAACGTTTTTTATATTGCTTGTAAATTTATTTGAAAAGTATTTTCCAAGCTTGCTAGTCTAATTGCTAGTTTGTTTAAACATGTCTGACACAGAGGAATCTCTTTGTGCAATATGTTCAAAGGCCAATGTGGAGCCCAATAGAAATTTGTGTACTAATTGCATTGATGCTACTTTAAGTAAAAGCCAATCTGTACATGTCAAGAAAATTTCACCAGACAACGAGGGGGAAGTTATGCCGACTAACTCTCCTCACGTGTCAGTACCTGCATCTCCCGCTCAGGAGGTGCGTGATATTGTGGCGCCAAGTACATCAGGGCGGCCCTTACAAATCACTTTGCAAGACATGGCTAATGTTATGACTGAAGTTTTATCTAAATTGCCAGAACTTAGGGGTAAACGCGACCACTCTGGGGTGAGAACAGAGTGCGCTGATAATAATAGGGCCATGTCTGATACTGCGTCACAATTTGCAGAACATGAAGACGGAGAGCTTCATTCTGTGGGTGACGGATCTGATCCAAATAAACTGGATTCAGACATTTCAAATTTTAAATTTAAGCTTGAGAACCTCCGTGTGTTACTAGGGGAGGTATTAGCGGCTCTGAATGATTGTAACACGGTTGCAATCCCAGAGAAAATATGTAGGCTGGATAAATATTTTGCGGTACCGACGTGTACTGACGTTTTTCCTATACCTAAAAGGCTTACAGAAATTGTTAACAAGGAGTGGGACAGACCCGGTGTGCCTTTCTCACCCCCTCCTATATTTAGGAAAATGTTTCCAATAGACGCCACCACACGGGACTTATGGCAGACGGTCCCTAAGGTGGAGGGAGCAGTTTCTACTTTGGCTAAGAGGGTTACCTTAAGAAAATGTTTGTTCAACAAGGTTTTATATTGCAGCCCCTTGCATGCATTGCGCCTGTCACGGCTGCGGCTGCATTCTGGTTTGAGTCTCTGGAAGAGACCATTAGCTCAGCTACGTTGGATGAGATTACAGACAAGCTTAGAGTCCTTAAGCTAGCTAATTAATTTATTTCTGATGCCGTAGTACACTTAACTAAACTTACGGCTAAGAACTCCGGATTCGCCATTCAGGCGCGCAGAGCGCTGTGGCTTAAATCCTGGTCAGCCGATGTGACTTCTAAATCTAAATTGCTTAACATACCTTTCAAAGGGCAGACATTATTCGGGCCCGGTTTGAAAGAAATTATCGCTGACATTACTGGAGGTAAGGGCCATGCCCTGCCTCAAGACAGAGACAAACCAAGGGCTAGACAGTCTAATTTTCGTGCCTTTCGTAACTTCAAGGCAGGAGCAGCTTCAACTTCCTCCGCTCCAAAACAGGAAGGAACTGTTGCTCGCTACAGACAGGGCTGGAAACCTAACCAGACCTGGAACAAGGGCAAGCAGGCCAGAAAACCTGCTGCTGCCCCTAAGACAGCATGAAGTGAGGGCCCCCAATCCGGAAACGGATCTAGTGGGGGGCAGACTTTCTCTCTTCGCCCAGGCTTGGGCAAGAGATGTCCAGGATCCCTGGGCGTTAGAGATCATATCTCAGGGATATCTTCTGGACTTCAAAGCTTCTCCTCCAAAAGGGAGATTTCATCTTTCAAGGTTGTCAGCAAACCAGATAAAGAAAGAGGCGTTTCTACGCTGTGTACAAGATCTTTTACTAATGGGAGTGATCCACCCGGTTCCGCGGTCGGAACACGGACAAGGGTTTTACTCAAATCTGTTTGTGGTTCCCAAGAAAGAAGGAACCTTCAGACCAATCTTGGATTTAAAGATCCTAAACAAATTCCTAAGAGTTCCATCGTTCAAAATGGAAACTATTCGGACAATCTTACCCATGATCCAAAAGGGTCAGTACATGACCACAGTGGATTTAAAGGATGCCTACCTTCACATACCGAGTCACAAAGATCATTACCGGTACCTAAGGGGTACCTAAGGTTTGCCTTCCTAGACAGGCATTACCAGTTTGTAGCACTTCCCTTCGGGTTAGCTACTGCTCCAAGAAACTTTACAAAGGTTCTGGGTTCTCTTCTGGCGGTACTAAGACCGCGAGGAATATCGGTAGCTCCGTACCTAGACGACATTCTGTCAAGTTTCCAAGCTGCCAAGTCTCATACAGAGTTAGTACTGGCATTTCTAAGGTCACATGGGTGGAAGGTGAACGAAGAAAAGAGTTCTCTATTGCCACTCACAAGAGTTCCCTTCTTAGGGACTCTTATAAATTCTGTAGAAATGAAAATTTACCTGACAGAGGACAGGTTAACAAAACTCCTAAATGCTTGCCGTGTCCTTCATTCCATTCCACACCCGTCAGTGGCTCAATGCATGGAGGTAATCGGCTTAATGGTAGCGGCAATGGACATAGTACCCTTTGCACGCCTGCATCTCAGACCACTGCAATTGTGCATGCTAAGTCAGTGGAATGGGGATTACTCAGATTTGTCCCCTATGCTGAATCTGGATCAAGAAACCAGAAGTTCTCTTCTATGGTGGCTCTCTCGGCCACATCTGTCCAAGGGGATGCCCTTCAGCAGACCAGATTGGACGATTGTAACAACAGACGCCAGCCTGCTAGGTTGGGGCGCTGTCTGGAATTCCCTGAAGACTCAGGGATCATGGACTCAGGAGGAGAGTCTCCTTCCCATAAACATTCTGGAATTAAGAGCAGTTTTCAATGCCCTTCTGGCTTGGCCTCAGTTAGCAACTCTGAGGTTCATCAGGTTTCAGTCGGACAACATCACGACTGTGGCTTACATCAACCATCAGGGAGGGACAAGTAGTTCCCTAGCAATGATGGAAGTCTCAAAGATAATTCACTGGGCAGAGTCTCACTCTTGCCACCTATCAGCGATCCACATCCCAGGCGTGGAAAACTGGGAGGCGGATTTTCTAAGTCGCCAGACTTTTCATCCGGGGGAGTGGGAACTTCATCCGGAGGTCTTTGCCCAAATACTTCGGCGTTGGGGCAAACCAGATCTGGATCTCATGGCGTCTCGCCAGAACGCCAAGCTTCCTTGTTACGGGTCCAGGTCCAGGGACCCGGGAGCAGTTCTGATAGATGCTCTGACAGCACCTTGGGCCTTCAACATGGCTTATGTGTTTCCACCCTTCCCGATGCTTCCTCGATTGATTGCCAGGATCAAACAGGAGAGAGCATCGGTGATTCTAATAGCGCCTGCGTGGCCATGCAGGACCTGGTATGCAGATCTAGTGGACATGTCATCCTGTCCACCTTGGTCTCTGCCTCTGAGACAGGACCTTCTGATTCAGGGTCCTTTCAAACATCAAAATCTAATTTCTCTGAGGCTGACTGCATGGAGATTGAACGCTTGATTTTATCAAAGCGTGGATTTTCGGAGTCAGTAATTGATACCTTAATACAGGCGAGGAAACCTGTTACCAGGAAAATTTACCATAAAATATGGCGTAAATATTTGCATTGGTGCGAATCCAAGAGTTACTCATGGAGTAAGGTTAGGATTCCTAGGATATTGTCTTTTCTACAAGAAGGTTTAGAAAAGGGTTTATCTGCTAGTTCTTTAAAGGGACAGATCTCAGCTCTGTCCATACTTTTGCACAAACGTCTGTCAGAAGTTCCAGACGTTCAGGCTTTTTGTCAGGCTTTGGCCAGGATTAAGCCTGTGTTTAAGACTGTTGCTCTGCCGTGGAGCTTAAACTTAGTTCTTAACGTTTTACAGGGTGTTCCGTTTGAACCCCTTCATTCCATTGATATCAAGCTGTTATCTTGGAAAGTTCTGCTTTTAATGGCTATTTCCTCGGCTCGAAGAGTCTCTGAGTTATCGGCCTTACATTGTGATTCTCCTTATCTGATTTTTCATTCAGACAAGGTAGTTCTGCGTACTAAACCTGGGTTCTTACCTAAGGTAGTCACTAACAGGAATATCAATCAAGAGATTGTTGTTCCATCATTGTGCCCTAACCCTTCTTCAAAGAAGGAACGACTTCTGCACAATCTGGACGTAGTCCGTGCCCTGAAATTT
The DNA here is from genome assembly GCF_027579735.1 of Bombina bombina. NCBI lineage: Eukaryota > Metazoa > Chordata > Amphibia > Anura > Bombinatoridae > Bombina > Bombina bombina. Next base: position 365,285,685 of record NC_069500.1, read on the forward strand.
TATTTACAGGCAACTAAAGATTTTCGCCAAACTTCTTCCCTGTTTGTCGTTTATTCTGGACAGAGGAGAGGTCAAAAAGCTTCTGCTACCTCTCTCTCTTTCTGGCTTCGTAGCATAATACGTTTAGCCTATGAGACTGCTGGACAGCAGCCTCCTGAAAGAATTACAGCTCATTCTACTAGAGCTGTGGCTTCCACTTGGGCCTTTAAGAATGAGGCCTCTGTTGAACAGATTTGCAAGGCTGCAACTTGGTCTTCACTTCACACTTTTTCCAAATTTTACAAATTTGACACTTTTGCTTCTTCGGAGGCTGTTTTTGGGAGAAAGGTTCTTCAGGCAGTGGTTCCTTCCGTGTAAAGATCCTGCCTGTCCCTCCCGTCATCCGTGTACTTTTAGCTTTGGTATTGGTATCCCATAAGTAATGGATGACCCGTGGACTGACTACACTTAACAGGAGAAAACAAAATTTATGCTTACCTGATAAATTCCTTTCTCCTGTAGTGTAGTCAGTCCATGGCCCGCCCTGTTTTTTATGGCAGGTCTAAAATTTAAATTAAACTCCAGTCACCACTGCACCCTATAGTTTCTCCTTTCTCGTTTGGTTTCGGTCGAATGACTGGGTATGACGTAGAGGGGAGGAGCTATATAGCAGCTCTGCTTGGGTGATCCTCTTGCACTTCCTGTTAGGGAGGAATTATAATCCCATAAGTAATGGATGACCCGTGGACTGACTACACTACAGGAGAAAGGATTTATCAGGTAAGCATAAATTTTGTTTTTACATAATAACTATTTTAATTTTTTAAACAAATTTTATGTACAAAAAAGAGGGACTGCAATGGGTACCACATTTGCTCCCTCATATGCAAACTTATATGTGAATGCCTTTGAAAACAACTATATATGGAGTAATAATCCCTTTACCAGTAATATTCTAATTTATGCAAGATACATAGACGATGTCATTATTTTATGGAAGGGAGAGCAAGAGCTAATCAGTGATTTTATGAGTCATATATACAATTTTAATCTAACATTCACAGGAAATAGCTCCAAAGAAAAAATAGAGTTTTTAGATTTGACCTTTTTTAAAGATCATCAAGGAAAAGTAGCGGTCAAAAATTACAGGAAGACAACTGATTGTAATAGTTTTATTCAAGCAAGAAGTGCCCACAAAAAAAAGTTGGATCAATAATGTTCCTCAAAGCCAATTTTTAAGAATCAAGAGAAATTGCACTCACAACTCAGATTATGATATAGAAGCTAGTATTTTAGAGAAAAAGTTTTTGGATAAAGGTTATAATCCAGAGGTTTTAAAACAAGCAAAATTGAAAGTAGCTGATAGGGATAGAAGAACTTTCTTTAATGATAATAAATCTATTGATAATTCATTACCAATAGGGACCATGTTGCATGATACTTTAATTGGATCACAACTTAGTAATAGTAATCCTACAAGATTGGTTACTACATATAATCAAGGCTCTAAAATACTAGAAAACATAATCAAGAAACACTGGCCACTTTTAAAATCAGACCCTGTTTTAGGTCCACATCTGGAAGAAAAGCCAACTTTCACGTATAAAAAAGGCAGGAGTCTAAGAAACATCCTAGCCCCCAGTAAGATCAAACCTTCCTTAGGAAATAATGTCAATCCAAAAATTGATAATTGGCTAACCAACTGAAAGGGGACCATGAAATGTGGAAAATCAAGATGCAATATGTGCAAACACATAAACAAAGCACCAACATTTCATAATAGGCAGTCCACAGAAACATATACTATTAATTTTAAGAGTAATTGTGATTCAATTTATGTTGTGTATTTGTTAGAATGTGGGTTTGGCCTTTTGTATGTGGGCCGCACAAAAAGGAAGATAAGGCGTAGGACTAACGAACACATATATACTATTAAAGAAAAAATGGACAACCACAGTGTTCCAAGACACTTTTTAAAGTGCCATGGGAGCAATCCCAATTCTCTCTGAAAGTACAAGTAATAGATCAGGTGCCTCATACAAAACCCAATAGACTTTTGACACTAAGAAAATTAGAAACCAGGTGGATTTATAAATTAAAAACATTACAACCCCTAGGATTAAATATTGATATTGATGTGGCAGCATTTGTATAAATTGTTCAGGAATGCTTGCTTAACATTTTACTATGTTTATCATAATTATTAACGTTATTTCAATTTTATTTTAATGAATTTTAGCTTTTTTGTGTTTTTACATTAAATTAAATATAAATTTGGTCTATATATATCCACTTAGACACTAATGGGTGGAATAATGTTCTTTCAAGTAAGGTTCGTTTTCTCTTTAGAAAATCTTTTTATTGTTCTTTTAGGTATCAGGGGTTTTTTAACATTGGAATTTTTTAACATTGGAATTTTTAACATTGGAATTTTTATCCCAACTTTTTAAAAAAATTTAAGTGTAAAAAGTTATTATTTAGAGGTATTACCTATATATTCATACATCCAATTCTGAATAATAGGTGTTTTACTATTCCTGCAGGTATTATTTGTTTTTCAATACACGGAACTCCTTCAGAAAAACCTAGAGACTATAAATGTCCCCACCAGATAATTTAAATAATTTTTGAATCAAGGGTTTTTTTTATCAAATCTCCTTATGAGAGATATATATAACAGACAGTCTATCAAAATATTATATGCTTTTAGCAAGTAGAATTAAAATCCATTAAGAATCATTATTCCTTTAATACATACGATTTTGAGCATATTCCTTTTCGGTTATTTTAAAGGTTTTTTATATAAATAGATTCTTTTACAATATGAATTGATCCATATGCAATTTTTACTATATAAAGAGTAAATTTAAATTGTTCCCTAAAGATAACTGCACTAAATTACGAATAATCAATTGATATTTCTATGTTTTTATCCTTGACGACAGTTTTTAAGCAAGAATTACAGTGTATCTATCACCCTCTAACAAATTTTTTACTGCAAAGTACGCATCCATTTTTTATTTTTTATTTTTTAGTTTATTTTTCAGTTTTCACGTCACTTGTGTTCCAAATATGTCAGTGTTATATGTATACTTACTATGGTAACCCTTTTAAGTAATTTGTATCAATTTGTTAATACAACTGTGAACATTGCTCTTTGACGATCACAGCGAAGTTAGACTCATTGGGTTTTACACACCCCTCTTAGCATTGGCTAAACAAATTCCCACCTCCTTTTTGATTGGCCACCGTGCCTTTAAAACAAAAAGGCGCCTTTTCAACAACACCAAGCCTTTGAAAAAGCCCGGCCGAAGTCGGGGGAAACGCGTCAGGCCAGTCACTACAAACTATCGCTCTATTTGGGAAGCAGAACAATCTATACACAGAAAACAGATTCATGTTACTTGGATTGTATATACTCTCTATCAGAATTTGATACTTTTTGCTGTCGGCATAAGAGCGCAAAAAATCTTTTGTTTTAATTAGCTACCAGTGATATACATGGTGTCTGCCCCGTCGCAGATGTTTCCCTGCACAGTATGAAATGCATCTTGATTACTTGCCTGTATTTGCGAACGTGGCTAATCCCCATAATTGAGAGTCACCGGCCATTACACCGGACTTTTGTGCAACTGAGACTGAACTTTCTACACGTCCCCTTTGATGGGGGGACATCTGGAATCGGGTAATGCATATATTTTTGACTGCTGACAGATTGAAATTTTGGCCCCGGACTTGGCCGAGCCTATGATATTTTCACAATGCCTTGTGGGGTTCACTGTTAGCTATGGATAGTTCTTTGCCACTTATGTGTTATATCTGTTACTAAAATGCCATCTCTCTTACTTTTTTGGTTTAACTATATGTTATTGGCCTGAACTGGTTGAATATATATGATATAAACTTTAGTTGTAAAATGTTATGAGTGAAATGATAATAGTTAGAAGATGTAATCATCTAGAGGTACATAGCACAATTTAATGGGACTATATATTGTACAAGCGCTTAATTATACAGGTTTTATAGTTTATCTCCATATTAGATATTTCTATAGGAAATTTGTTTGGTTCACTATATAATTCAATGCAATTCTAATAATGGTATTAGCAGGGGCTAGTTGAAAATCTATAATTCTTTGAGATAAGATTCTCATCTCTGCTCTATAACATGTTGGTTCTGCCGTCAGCGGCCGAGTCGGTGGAGCCTTATGTCTGGATAGTTTTGAGGAATCTTCTTAATATGTGCTATGTTTAGATGAGTTGCCTTGTCCAAGATGCTAGCCCTGGTTTAGGATGTCTGCTATGTATATGTCTATACTTTGCAATGTATCTGTCACAGCATAGCTTAATGTATTCCAGAAGCCTATGAGATGTACCAAATATGTATATATGTAATGGTTCTGTTAGGGGTATAGCCCCCTGATTTTCAGTTAAACATACTCCACTGTCACTTCCAACCAAAAGTCCCACCTATAAATACATAATACCCAGTAACCTGGATTAATCCAATTGGCATATCCCTGTTTTTGTATAGTTTATATAGCTATTTACACCCTAATATAACTAGGTACTGTCTCTGGACTGATCTATGTGATGTTTTTAAGGTCTCTAAATATTATTGAGGTTCAAACCTAGTTTATTATATACTTTTATAGCAACCCTCTATATGAAGCAGCACTATATTCAATGTTTTCAGCCATTCATTGCTGATAGTCTAATGACATTTCAATACACATCATCCATATTGTTGTACTACCTTTACACACGGATTTTACGGATCCATTGGTCAAGATACCTTTTGAGGTTGACTTTACTTACATTGTATAGTATATAGGTCATTTGCTTGGCTTGCTATGCTGTATAATTTAGGTATTCTGTAGATGTGTGACTTTTTTTTGTTAGTATACCAGCTTCTGCTAAGGTCCTCACCTCATCTACTAGACATAAGAGAAAATAGAGTCTAAAGTGTTTAGATACATGATGTTAGTTAATATGTAGGTGAACTATGAACAATTGTTATGTTAGTCAGCTAGATGGTCTAGGCGTTGGGCATATATATATATATAATCGGTGCGAACTGGTACAAGCACACTGATCAATAAGTGCTCTACTTGCTAGGTTACTATTCTACTTTTTGTTTTTTAGTATATACATATAGAGAGACAGATAAACACCAATCTTTATACTTTCGCCTCCTGTAAGTTCACGGCTGTTGGAGTTTTGGCTCCACCCTCCTCCCCCCAATTCTGGTTTACAGAGTAAGCAAAGGACGTAGATTCCATCGTAATTTTCCCTATTGTTTATTATACATTAGACATAAGAGAGCGGCCTTTGATATTTTCACCCTTTATTACCCCCTATGACAAAAATGATCAAGATTGTACTAGTCCCATATTGCTTATATTTCAGGAATTTTTGGTACCAAAGAGAATATTTTTTTGAGCTGGGAAATTAATTGTCATAGTTATAAAAGAGGTCAGGGATTAAATATACAGGATGTTGGTTTCTATTCACATATGTTTATCTTTAACATGGTTTATTTCTTTTATATGATAGATGTGAATCACAGCCTTTAATTGATATTCTTATCATTATACAGACGTATGTCTATTTGTATATCTGTCCTGTAAGCTTGTTAATGCTTTGTATGCTGCTGGACCTCAATAAAAAATTTAAATAAATAAATAAAAAAATAAAAAAAAGCTGTCCCTTATCATCTCTAACACCATTTGAAAAACACAACCTTACAATCTGGCATAACTTACGAGCTCGCTCCCTCATTGCCCCACACCTATTGCCAGTACATGACCTGCAGGGACTATTCTGGGACCTCACTAATATACATACAAGTGACTGGAAGCATAGAGAACTGCTAACCATATCTTACCTGTATGATTAAAACTTAATGGTCACTATGAACACCCTTACCATGAGATATGAGTCTGTACCTTCCTGGTTTACATTTGAAAGTCTCTGTGTCCTTAGCTTCATAAAGGCATGGGGCTTCCCAAACATTCTCTAAGACAACCGACAGCATGGGAAAACAAATGGAAAAGCGTCTCTGAGTCCAAACTCTATAAGCCCCTTATAATACATTATAACTTTCTGCTATCAGATCTAACCTCAGGACTCCCTTGGCAGCTCTAGGGAAAACACTCAATGACCAAGACTTCAATAAAGCCATTTCACTAACTAGGAAATCGGTCCATTGTGTCACCATACTAGAAGTCTACATTAAGCTCTTATTAAAATGGCATAGAACACCTATGAGACTACCTAATATGTGCCCGACAACCTCACCTTTATGCTGGCACTCCTGCGGTGCCACAGGATCAGATCTGCATATATGGTGGGACTGTCCTAAGTTAGCCCCTCTATGGCAAGATGTAAAATCGATGCTAGACTCCCTACATTTTACTCATGTTTTATCCCCTTCCAGTGCATTACTACATGTTCTAGGGGATGATCTGCCAAACACATCAAAGCAGCTAATAATTTGCATTTTCACAGCTACAAAGCTATGCATAGCTCAGGCTTGGAAAAGGCCAGATCTCACGAAAATTCAAGAGATATGCACATTAGTTGATTATATGGCCAAAATGGAAACCTACTTCTATAATTCAATAGGTCAGATGGAAACCTACTGGTCCATCTGAGATACCTGGCTAAACTAATAATATGTAACTGAACCACAACTCACAGCCCTTGTATATGGCCATTACAATTCTTACACCTACGATCAACACCCCCATTTTTTCCCTCTATTTCTCTTTTCTTCTATCTTTTCTATCTCCTCTATGTTTGTTTGTTTTTTTTCCTCTTGAGGTCATGCTGCTAATCATAGCTCAGAAGCAACCAGCCTGGATAAGTCAATCTTTGTATACAATATAATGGGGTTTAGAGACCTTTTATCCCCTTTATTCTGACTATTCTATGCATCTAATGTCTTACTCCAAATGCCTGTATTACAGACTACACTTGTAATTTTGAATATGTTTTTTGCTACATGTCATGTAAAATTGTTTATTTTGAAAATCAAATAAAAAAACTGTTTAAAAAAACAATGTTGGGTCGTCCTATATGATCTGTTGTACTTTGTTGTCTTCTCCAGGCTTCCTGCAAGACTAGGTTTGCCAGGTGTCCAGTATTCAACCAAACAGTCCAGTATTTTTGCAGGTTCTCCAGTAAAATCTACACAAAAATGCTGGAATACAAGCTATTATGCTATGGTTTTCTCCCAGGTTGAGCGCTTCTATCTTTTTGTAAATGCAAATTTAAAAGCCCCCCTAAGCTTCTATGCAATACAACTATGGTCATAAAAGATGTTTTATATGTTGCTGGAAACCAACAAAGGTTAAAAAACCCCCACTGTTTTGTGTGTTAATGACAGATTTGGGGGTGTTAAATAACTGCTCTGTGTGTACTCCTGGCAGTCAAATCACTATTGCATAAGGGAATTAATTTGTATGTTACCGGCATCCAAGGGAATATAATGACTATTCAATTGTGAACATATGATCGGTAGGGTCATGGGTGATGTCAAAGAAAGAGCTTTTGTCTAGTATTTATATACACCAAGATTACAATTTGTGAGGTATGGCTTTACCACGTAAAAAATGGCCTTTGAGGGCGGCGTGTATGAAACAGCGATCTTGAATGGTCGCACCTTCATGAGCTCCGGCAGATTCACTTATAATCTGCCGAATATTGGAGGCATCATACAGCAAATTATTCTAAGCTACAGTTTGATTTACAGTGTTACATTGAGGAGAGCTAATCACAATAGTTTGTATTGTATTATCGTCACGGAAATCTGAATCGGACGATACAGGCCTAGAGCAGCGGCTCATAATAGGCAAGCCTACCCCCTCAGTCAAACAAGGTATCGGGCCTTTACAGGTTTAAACCATCAAGTTTTTCAAACCAGCCCTTGCAAAGCATAAAATATACAACATGGAGATGAAAATGGAAAGCGCATGGGAATTAAATCTGCAGGAGCGCTTCGATCGGCATTTGGAAAAGTTTGAGAAGCTCATGCTGACCCTGATTGAGAGAGCGCCCCTTGACAACCTTATAAGCATACTTACTACTAGAAATATCACGACTAACAAACCTACTGGACAATCGGATACAATCTCCTTACCCTCTGAAGAACCAGGAGTTACTTGTGAAGCCGTCTCAACGAAACTTGGATTAACGGTCACAGAGCAGGATCAGAATGCACATACTAAGGTCTCACAGAAAACTTCCCAGAGCACAGCCCTGACCAGAATACAAATTGAAGAACAAGCCTGCGATCTATCTGAGAACACACACCATAAAGATTGCTCTGTGAGTAAAAAAGGCATGTTACCTACTACTTCTTTCAATGCACCAGATGCTACCGCTTGTCAGTATATGGCCGGGTTATAATACAATATATTTAATAATTATTCTTTAAAATAAACTTCCAATAAAAATGCATATACCAAACAATAAAATTAATGTAAATTCCTAAATTCTTTATATTAGTTAAAATGTATAGACACATTGAATTATATTTATAGAAAACCAGATATGAATCAAACTATACACGTTTAAACTATTACAATATGCTATGCAAAGATCATAAAAGTTACCTTATTTATTAAACTTATTCGCAATTGAATTTCATTAAAATACCACAATAAGATACCAAGATATGAGCCACTAACATTCAGACTGGTACAATTAAGTTATTTAACCCACAAATGATTCTATACAACGCTAATTAAAACACCAGAAGTATATATATTCTTAATGTAAACAGCCAGTTTATATGCCAAGTTATCTAGCAAATAAATTAATTACTTGGCATACAAGAGTGACCAGTTATGACTACACAGGACTATGAATGCAGGCTCAACGTACAAATAGTAGTGAAGCTGATCCAAAAATTTTTTTTAAGCCAAGCAGAAAACTCAGCGGATAGGTGTCTCATAAACACAGCCACATTGGCAGCACGTAATTTATTAATTAAAAAATGGAAGCAGAAAGAGGTCCCAAGTATAAGTGAATATGCCAACACCATTAAATGTCAAATGATAGTTGAAAGGCAAGACTTGAAAGCTGGATCCGAAAAACAATTTAGAAAATATTTTAATAAGTGGAAAAATCTTATATGTTCCTGGCCCTTAGTGATGCAGCAACAATTTCTGGAGCCTTTTCAAAATTCATTACCTTTTTTGAACCTAGTGGTTTCAGAAGTTTTACCTACACAATGGATAACCTAGCGATAAATACAAGGTTTTTTTTGTTTTTTTTTAACACTGTAGTAGCAAGCCATGTGGAAGCAGAAGTACAGAACAGAAGAGTTTATGGAAACACATTGTAGAAATACCCATCTGTAATGTCTAAAGGTAGTAAATGGTCTCCGAATTAAAGCTGATTATTGTTGTAGATAGTAGGGAGACTGGCCAATTTCATATGTGAAATAATATGATATGGAAGGGGGATCAGAAGAAGGGGGTTAGAAAGGCGGAGGGAAGTTGAGGGGATGAATAAAGAGTTAAGGTTGGTTTCCTTATTTTGATTTTCTTTTGTTATTCAATGTATGGAGAGGTTTTAAAGTGGACTCTGTACACTATGCACTGCAAATTTTTTTTTTGTGTGCTGTATCTGAGGTTGCATCTTATATAAGATAATACTATCAAGTCAACCTGGGTAATAACTATGTAATAACTTTGTTGTGGTTATTTTTTTTTCTTATTTGTTGTTTGTTTTGTCTTTTTTTTGTACATTATAAAACTTTCAATAAAAATGATTATTAAAAAAAATGAATGCAGGCTAAAATACAAAATGCTCTTTTAAACCTATTAACTGCAGTTTGATTGTAGCAATAATGAATGTATTTGCTTTAAAATATCAAATTATACAATGCATATATTACCAACTTGAGCCAATTTGATATTCCAATCTTTTTCAAGTATGTTCAGATCACCTCATATGAAGAAAAGTTATTTGCACAGATCAAGAAGTTAGTCTCAGTTCCTTGCCTAAGTGATTGTGTCTCCAAGTATGGCAGCCAGTTATCAATCACCAGTTTCAGCAGACAAAAGCCCAAAAGACCCTCTCCTCTTGCATTCAGCTTTTCCTATATTGTAATCATTGGTGATCTGTTTTTGGTTACATCCATGGTGCTTGTCTTGGATTGGCTCTAACGGAGCTGGTTCCTGGTCCACCCTTAGAGTTGAAATATTTGATTGGCTATTTGGATTTGCATGTGCTTTAAACAATCAATTTGTTTGGCTGTCGTACCATTTTAATCCCCTAGGGGCAACAAACAACCAGAAATGCAGTCTTATCCATTTTTGCTACATTCCAAATATCTCCTTATATTAATATATCCAACATAATATAATTCACAGCATCAACAAGTTACATGTTCCATGTGTATTGGACCATGTCATAATATTCATCCTGATTATTTTAATATGAAACATCAGTATGCTTCTAGTGATCATTTTATTAAGCAATTACACTGTCAATTATTTGCTCTCCCCCAGAATCATACGGCTAGATTTAGAGTTTTGTCGGTAACGACCCGCGTAGCTAACGCTGGCTTTTTTCTGGCCGCACCTTTTAAATAACTCTGGTATTGAGAGTTCACAGAATGGCTGCGTTAGGCTCCAAAAAGGGAGCGTACAGGCATATTTAACGCCACTGCAACTCTCGATACCAGATTTGCTTACGGACGCGGCCAGCCTCAAAAACGTGCTTGTGCACGATTCCCCCATAGAAAACAATGGGGCTGTTTGAGCTGAAAAAAAACCTAACACCTGCAAAAAAGCCGCGTTCAGCTCCTAACGCAGCCCCATTGTTGTCTATGGGGAAACACTTCCTACGTCTGCACCTAACACCCTAACATGTACCCCGAGTCTAAACACCCCTAACCTTACACTTATTAACCCCTAATCTGCCACCCCCGCTATCGCTGACCCCTGCATATTATTTTTAACCCCTAATCTGCCACTCCGTAAACCGCCGCTACTTACATTATCCCTATGTACCCCTAATCTGCTGCCCCTAACACCGCCGACCCCTATATTATATTTATTAACCCCTAATCTGCCCCCCACAACGTCGCCTCCACCTGCCTACACTTATTAACCCCTAATCTGCCGAGCGGACTGCACCGCTATTATAATAAAGTTATTAACCCCTAATCCGCCTCACTAACCCTATAATAAATAGTATTAACCCCTAATCTGCCCCCCCTAACATCGCCGACACCTAATTTCAAACATTAACCCCTAATCTGCCGACTGGAGCTCACCGCTATTCTAATAAATGTATTAACCCCTAAAGCTAAGTCTAACACTAACACCCCCCTAAATTAAATATAATTTAAATCTAACGAAATTAATTAACTCTTATTAAATAAATTATTCCTATTTAAAGCTAAATACTTACCTGTAAAATAAATCCTAATATAGCTACAATATAAATTATATTTATATTATAGCTATTTTAGGATTTATATTTATTTTACAGGTAACTTTGTATTTATTTTAACCAGGTACAATAGCTAAAATAGTTAAAATAATTACAAAATTACCTGTAAAATAAATCCTAACCTAAGTTACAATTAAACCTAACACTACACTATCAATAAATTAATTAAATAAAATACCTACACTTACCTACAATTAAACCTAACACTACACTATCAATAAATTAATTAAATACAATATCTACAAATAAATACAATGAAATAAACTAACTAAAGTACAAAAATTAAAAAAGAACTAAGTTACAAAAAATAAAAAAATATTTACAAACATCAGAAAAATATTACAACAATTTTAAACTAATTACACCTACTCTAAGCCCCCTAATAAAATAACAAAGACCCCCAAAATAAAAAAATGCCCTACCCTATTCTAAATTACTAAAGTTCAAAGCTCTTTTACCTTACCAGCCCTGAACAGGACCCTTTGCGGGGCATGCCCCAAAGAATTCAGCTCTTTTGCCTGTAAAAAAAACACATACAATACCCCCCCCAACATTACAACCCACCACCCACATACCCCTAATCTAACCCAAACCCCCCTTAAATAAACCTAACACTAAGCCCCTGAAGATCTTCCTACCTTATCTTCACCATACCAGGTTCACCGATCGATCCAGAAGAGCTCCTCCGATGTCCTCATCCAAACCCAAGTGGGGGGCTGAAGATGTCCATGATCCGGCTGAAGTCATCATCCAAGTGGGAGCTGAAGAGGTCCATGATCCGGCTGAAGTCATCATCCAAGCGGGAGCTGAAGAGGTCCATGATCCGGCTGAAGTCTTCTATCAACGGCATCTTCAATCTTCTTTCTTCCGGATCCATCTTGCAGACCTCCGACGTGGAACATCCTGCTGGCCCATCTTGGATGACGTCCCTTAAAGGAGCCTTCATTCGTCGGTAGTCCGTCGGGCCAGCAGGATGTTCCGCGTCGGAGGTCTGCAAGATGGATCCGGAAGAAAGAAGATTGAAGATGCCGTTGATAGAAGACTTCAGCCGGATCATGGACCTCTTCAGCTCCCACTTGGATGATGACTTCAGCCGGATCATGGACCTCTTCAGCTCCCGCTTGGATGATGACTTCAGCCGGATCATGGACATCTTCAGCCCCCCGCTTGGGCTTGGATCAGGACATCGGAGGAGCTCTTCTGGATTGATCGGTGAACCTGGTATGGTGAAGATAAGGTAGGAAGATCTTCAGGGGCTTAGTGTTAGGTTTATTTAAGGGGGGTTTGGGTTAGATTAGGGGTATGTGGGTGGTGGGTTGTAATGTTGGGGGGGGGTATTGTATGTGTTTTTTTTACAGGCAAAAGAGCTGAATTCTTTGGGGCATGCCCCGCAAAGGGCCCTGTTCAGGGCTGTTAAGGTAAAAGAGCTTTGAACTTTAGTAATTTAGAATAGGGTAGGGCATTTTTTTATTTTGGGGGTCTTTGTTATTTTATTAGGGGGCTTAGAGTAGGTGTAATTAGTTTAAAATTGTTGTAATATTTTTCTGATGTTTGTAAATATTTTTTTATTTTTTGTAACTTAGTTCTTTTTTATTTTTTGTACTTTAGTTAGTTTATTTCATTGTATTTATTTGTAGATATTGTATTTAATTAATTTATTGATAGTGTAGTGTTAGGTTTAATTGTAGGTAATTGTAGGTATTTTATTTAATTAATTTATTGATAGTGTAGTGTTAGGTTTAATTGTAACTTAGGTTAGGATTTATTTTACAGGTAATTTTGTAATTATTTTAACTATTTTAGCTATTGTACCTGGTTAAAATAAATACAAAGTTACCTGTAAAATAAATATAAATCCTAAAATAGCTATAATATAAATATAATTTATATTGTAGCTATATTAGGATTTATTTTACAGGTAAGTATTTAGCTTTAAATAGGAATAATTTATTTAATAAGAGTTAATTAATTTCGTTAGATTTAAATTATATTTAACTTAGGGGGGTGTTAGTGTTAGGGTTAGACTTAGCTTTAGGGGTTAATAAATTTATTAGAATAGCGGTGAGCTCCAGTCGGCAGATTAGGGGTTAATGTTTGAAGTTAGGTGTCGGCGATGTTAGGGAGGGCAGATTAGGGGTTAATACTATTTATTATAGGGTTAGTGAGGCGGATTAGGGGTTAATAACTTTATTATAATAGCGGTGCGGTCCGCTCGGCAGATTAGGGTTAATAAGTGTAGGCAGGTGGAGGCGACGTTGTGGGGGGCAGATTTGGGGTTAATAAATATAATATAGGGGTCGGCGGTGTTAGGGGCAGCAGATTAGGGGTACATAAGGATAACGTAAGTAGCAGCGCTTTGCGGTCGGCAGATTAGGGGTTAATTATTGTAGGTAGCTGGCGGCGACGTTGTGGGGGGTAGGTTAGGGGTTAATAAATATAATACAGGGGTCGGCGGTGTTAGGGGCAGCAGATTAGGGGTACATAAGGATAACGTAGGTGGCGGTCAGCAGATTAGGGGTTAAAAAAATGTAATCGAGTGACGGCGATGTGGGGGGACCTCGGTTTAGGGATACATAGGTAGTTTATGGGTGTTAGTGTACTTTAGAGCACAGTAGTTAAGAGCTTTATGAACCGGCGTTAGCCCAGAAAGCTCTTAACTACTGACTTTTTTCTGCGGCTGGAGTTTTGTCGTTAGATTTCTAACGCTCACTTCAGACACGACTCTAAATACCGGAGTTAGAAAGATCCCATTGAAAAGATAGGATACGCAATTGACGTAAGGGGATCTGCGGTATGGAAAAGTCGCGGCTGAAAAGTGAGCGTTAGACAATTTCCTGACTGACTCCAAATACCGGCGGTAGCCTAAAACCAGCGTTAGGAGCCTCTAACGCTGGTTTTCACGGCTACCGCCAAACTCTAAATCTAGGCCATAGTATTTAAAATTCTGATATATATTCATACAAACACAGCATATTTCACATTCCCAACAATTTTTGAATACACAAATCCATGTTCATGGCTAACATTCAATGGACATCTTGCTGTCTGTAAGATAAAAAAAAGTTACCATTTTGAAACAACATTTATACATCTACATACAGCTTATTAATTAAGTTCCATATACACTTATCTAATATGTTGCTATTTGTCACTGCTTCTTAGGTCCAAAAATACACATTTCTATACAGTATTTAAAATTATACAGACTGTATTTTAAGAATGAACCCAAGAGTTACAATGCAAAACATGGGTTTTTGCTGAGCTAATCTTCCTCTAGACATAACGTCTAGAATTTGTGGATTCAAAACAACAGGGACAATTTAACTCATATGTGACACTTAGTCATTTCTTCAGCTAAAAATGTGGTCTACGAATCTCATTAGGCCTCAAAGAAAAATCCCAGACACCATGTCTCTATTAACCCCGGGGTTCCTGTGATCTAGGTAATGAGATAGATGCTCTCTTTGAAATAACTTGCCTTTTCTCTAATTGAAATAGAGAGAGGGGGTTTGTTTAAACACAGTTTCACAAAAAAATGAGTTCTTGGTCTTATCATAAATCTATGTGTAGATAAATATACATACATATATATATTATTTAATGATACTCAAATATCCTGACACGCTAAAGGGGACATAAACTTACCCACGGAAATGCTCCACCTAAATCTTACACCGCCAACACCACCACTGACGGAGTATGGGCAGATTTCCCACTACAAGATAATCTAATTTTCTGAGCCACATCTCAATAGACAACCCGCTGCAGTTAGTAATCCGGATCATGACACAATACTGTAGACAGCAACAAACATCAGAAATACAGTCTCCCAGCATGTGGGCTTAGATGCATGATACCTCTCCTTGCCGGACAACAGGATACAATGCTAGAGACACAACCATATGATATGGCACAAAATTGTGCTGCGACTGCCATTGCGCAGTTTATCGGAGGACCGGTAAAGTGTTATGGAAAGGGCAAATATTGCGAGACCTTACATGGCTCTTCAACTGGGACATTGGACACTTTACACACTTGAAAAAACACAGTGGAAACCTTGGTTGGTAACCTCTAAGCTTGGATCCGGGACTCCCAGATTATTCTGATTTACATAGCTCAAGCATGTTGCACACAGTTAAAGAAAACTTAATCCCACTTAAAAACAAGGGTTACTAGCTATTATTCTTTGCAATTGATGTATACTGCTTTTATGTGTACCAGAATTATACTGTATAAAGTTTTTTAACCTTTCTATTATTAAGTTGGAATAGATCCCATGGTCCAGAAGCTATCTTTAGTCCTCCATAGTTTCCTCTTTTCAAGTTTGATCTCATGGTCAGTTAGTATCCTTAAACAGCAGTTCATGCTACAAGTTTATATAACAGCCCATACTCCCTGACAATATTACGAGATAATACTTTATAATTTATTTCCTTAAAAAGATATGAAAATGTTGGACCACGAGATAGTGGAGATATAACAAATCAATATAATATACTGATTCCTACATAAAGCTTGCCTCATCCTAATTTAGATTCTGGCGTCTGGCTACCGTACAGGTTCCCGCCTTCGGCCGGTCTTGCGGCCGAAGCCGTGGCGAGAGCTGCATACTGACAAATGCCTTATGCACCATTACATATTCTCCCCATTGTTATCAAGCTCATGAGTCATTAATCAATATATTATACTTATATATTTCACACTATTCCACCAGCAGAATAACCCTTGCTGCATTTCTGTACCTAATTCTCCTTGCAAAACTAAGTGATAGCTTACCTCCATGCTTACATACTTTATAAGATAGGCTCACTTGCTGATCATTAGATTATCACAGTGGCATTGTATGAGGGACAATAGCAAATGATCTATGCACAGAGGCGTAACTAGAAACCACAGGGCCCAAGTGCAAGATTCTAAGAAGGGCCCCCAACCCCCCAAAAAAGTGAATTTGATACATATATATTTATTTATTTTTACATTTAACACAGAAAAAAAATGTGAATCAGATTACATGTCTGCAAAAGTAGGTACCCTGTGCCCACAGTATGTGAGATGGTCTGACCCCTATTACTGTATATAGTGACACTGTTTAACCCACCAGTACTGTATATAGTGGTACTGTATAGACTGACACTGTTTACCCCCCGCCCCCCCATGCTGTAGTAACAAGGTCTGTAATTTGCTGGTTCCACAAACATACACACACACACATACACACACACATACACAGTGACATACATACATAAACACATACACACATACATGCATAAATACACACACAGTCACATACATACACACACACATAAACACCAATGGGTAAAACAGAAACACTAACCCCTGTAGTCAGAGACACTAGTGAAGCATCATGTCACACTCACATGATATCAGTGCAGGCAGTGGCAGGTCAACGTCTTTTATTGTAAAAAAAATAATATATATATATATATATATTTTTTTTTTTAAGCTGGACCCCCCACCCTTGGACTTCAGTTATGGCGAGTATCTATTTTGGGGTTAGTGTTAGTTT
Organism: Bombina bombina; assembly: GCF_027579735.1. Taxonomy (NCBI): domain Eukaryota; kingdom Metazoa; phylum Chordata; class Amphibia; order Anura; family Bombinatoridae; genus Bombina; species Bombina bombina. Next base: position 365,302,662 of record NC_069500.1, read on the forward strand.
TTTTGGGGTGTTTTTATTTTAGATTAGGGCTTTTTTTATTTTTATGGGTAGTAAAAGAGCTGATTGCCCTTTTAAGGGCAATGCCCATACAAATGCCCCTTAAGGGGCAATGGGTAGTTAGGTTTTTTTTTTATTTTGGGGGGTTGGGTGGGTAGGGGGTTGTAATTTTAGGGGGTGATTTGTATTTTTTTTTAAGGGCAAAAGAGTTGTTAAACTTAGGGCAATACCCTACAAAAGGCCTGTTTAGGGCTATTGGTAATTTATTTATAGATATTTTTATTTTAAGGTAGTTTTTACTTTTTAAGGGGGGATTAGATTAGGAATAACTTTTTTTATTTTGGATAATTTAGTTTGTTATTTTCTGTAATGTTAGTTTTTTTATTTTTGTAGTCTTAGCTTTTTTATTGTTGTAATGTAATGTTAGTTTTTATTTCTGTAATGTTATATTTTTTATTTTGTGTAATTTTAGATTTTTATTATTTTCTGTAATTTTTTTTGTAGCTTAAGTTTAGGTTTTATTTTTTTCCACAGATAAGTTTTTATTTATTTTAAGGTAGTTAGTATATTGTAACTTTAATTTAAAGTTAGGGGGTGCTAGGTTTAGGGGTTAATAGTTTAATTTAGGTAGTCACGATGTGGGGGGATGGCGGTTTAGGGGTTAATAGGTTTATTTTAGTGGTAGAGATGTGGAGGGATGGCGGTTTAGGGGTTAATCAGTTTATTTAGTGTTGGCGATGTGGGGGGACGGCGGTTTAGGGGTTATTAGACTAGGGGTTTATGTGAGGGTGTTAGATTTTTATAAAATGTTCTTTTTTTGGTAGAAACATAGAATTTGACGGTAGACAAGAACCAAAAAGGCTCATCAAATCTACCCAATAGGGAATGAGAAAATGTGGTAGCGATTTTGCAATCGCAGGTGTTTTCTCCATTGATCTCTAGGAACTTGTCGGAACTTGGAATTTGTGCAGTATGCGGCTTACCGCACAACAAAATAAAGTTTTATGCCGACTGGCTTTATGGTGGCACTATGGAAATCTTTGTCATAGAGAGCAGCTTATTATCAGTTACATGTAGAGTGCCAACAGATTCAGTAACATAGGCATGATATGCAAGGTAATATTTATAGGGATCAAGTGAGTAAAGAGCCCTGCCAAGAGTTGCACTGTTGTAGTCAAGTCGTCTCTCATGAAGGTGATTCACAAACAGCTGGGCTCATTGGCTTACATGCTAAGGGAGTTCAAGGGGATAACAAAGGAGGAGAGGAACTGAGGTTAGAAAATGTTAGCTTATGTTGTATGCATCCATGAACAGTTGAGTCTTTAAGGAGCTATCTTAAATTTTTTAAAACTAGGGGAGAGTCGTGTAGAGCGAGGCAGAGAGTTCCACAAAATAGGGGCCAGTCTGGAGAAGTGCTGTAGACAAGACATCTGAACAAGCCTTGGTGGCAGACTATTTTATCATCCAGAATTTAGATCCTTGGGATGCAGGTTCAGTTTTGGATGACATTATTAATTAATGCCTATGCGTACCATTTCTCACTGTACAGTACAGTCAACAGTCAGTTGCATATACAGAAAATAAACCCTCTTTACATTAGTATAAAAGGCTTTATCATTGGTACTGAATTTCTGTACTTTTCAGTTTGTTTCAGAGCAAGAAGGGTCAGTTTACGTATTCTCCTCATCTTGTTATATTTAAAGAGATAACAGGGGTTGTCATAATGACTAGTGTAGGCTTCTTCTGATGAAAAATATTGTGGGGATGAAGTCTACAGATTCTGTTGACCTATCTTAACACACTCTATCCTCATAGCCCCTTAAAGGGACAATAAACACCTTGATATTTTAATATAAATGTATTAGTTATGCATATTAAAACAGCTTTGCAATATACTTTTATTATTTAATTTGCTTTTTCCCCCCAGGTAATTTAGCTATGAAAATTGAGGAAATTCTGTAAAAAGTGTTCTGCTGACTTATCAAGGCTAACCATGCAGCCTATCTTTTCCAAATTGGCTTTAACTGATAACAAATTTAAAAAATGCAATATGACTGACTAGCACAGATTGGCTCCTCCAAAAGAGGTAAGTGGTGGGTGGTGTTTGCCTATTAAAAAACAATTACAACAAGCAAGATATCAATTTGTTTTAAACATGTTTAGACTTGGCTGATATTTTATTCTATGGCTCTAGAATATCTTGTAGCTACAATGTGTTGGTTTTGGTAGTTGATTTTTGGGTAGGATCTTCAGAGGGCCCTATAAGGTATAAGATGGTGCTAATGCTGCCAACTGTCCTCCACAAAAATACTGGAAAATCTGTTGGTCACTGGGCACAATGGTAGGTGGGGGTCACACATTATCCACCCAAAAGCTTTACCTTAGCCTCAACTCTTGATCCTGCCATGTATATTTTTCACAACTAAGCAGTCATTTTACCCCTTGGCTGCCAGTAGCATAAACACTTTTACCTCTGTGGCCAACAGTAACACATATAAGCAAAAAATATTTGATGCACTTGACAGCCCCTCACTTCTTTCTGCTCCATATTTCTAATGTGTTGAGGCATAGGAGATCTTTTACATTTAGTGAACACTCAGAGACTTAAAAAAATTATTTTTGTGAAGATTTTACTGGACAGCCTGCTAAAAAAAATGGACTGTCCAGTTGAATACTGCACATCTGACAAATGTTGCTAGGAGGCTTAGTTGAGGGCAGCTGATTGGGAGGAGACTTAGGACCTAATTATCTAAAGGTCACCGGCCTTGAGAGATTCTGTAAAATCTCTCTCCAGTATGAAACTGCTAGTGGAATTTTCTAAAAGCAGTTTTGGAAACAAAATAAGATTCACATTTAAAATATGAAAGAAATAAACATATTTAATACATACTGTAAAAATTGTGATAAAACCATGCTGCATATTAAAACAATACTACAAAGTATATTGTTTTCCTTATTGTAATGTAAGTTTCCCCACCTCTGCTAGTTCTTTCTCAGGTCTGGAGTATTCTCCAAACATTTTCCCCTGCGGAATCTGGAGTTTTATCTTGCAAACAAAATAGTAGAGAGATTGTTTTAAAATAGCAAAACACTTATTACCCTACAATAAAAGCACATCCATACAAAAATAGAGACAATTGTAAGATAATATACACTAAAAATAGGGTAATCTTTTTTTGTACTGGCTGCAGTATTTAATTTTTAAAGTGTACCATCGAGAGAAAGTGAAATAGAATATAATCCTAGCATCTGGAGACTAGGAACACCACTGTTATGGACTAACCCAATTCCAAGCTAACAATGGGCTTTGAACATATGCTGAGTGAGTGCACAAAAAAAAAGAGGATGAAATTCCCTGTTGCACATCAGGGTAAAGAATGAAAATGTTACCCAGTCAGTGCACTGTTATCCTAGAGACTGACTTGCTTCTAAGCATTAAGCACCTCGTGTCACATGTCACCAATACGCTTGTCTAATGTTTACATTTTACCCACTTAGGTAGTGAAAGATAATAGGTCCCAAATCTAAGTTGATAAATACTTGTAACAGCCAATGCAGTAAGCAGTGGAAGTCTCATGGGCTGTAGAATGGATACCAGACAGTATTATGATGCACGTTTTATAAAAAGCAATCTAGTGAAAAGCAAAAAGGATAACTGGAACAAGATGTAAACAATATATTGCCTGATTATATAAGCTCAGTCCAATAAATAGAGAATGTATTGGAACAATAAGTACTGCAATGTCGGAGAAAATTTGTGCAGCTTTCTAATAGCACGGCCTACAAGCTAAGCTGTCATAAGCAGAGTTGTCATCACAAATCAGTTCACAAGGCAGAAGGAAGCCACATACATTAGTTACAATTATAACATCCAGAGCAGTATGGAAAGGCAACTTTTAAAGACCATGCTTTTCAACAGCTTTTGGTCAAATTACTGTACAGATGCAAAACAAAGCATGAACTGCATATTAATGATAATCTACAAAACATAACGTGACACCTAAAACGGGTGCAAGTGTGAATGCTAGATGAGCAGAGAGGAATGGCATGTAGTAGCGAAATCATGGATTCTTTAGTTGCTTCCAAATCATCACTAACATGTAAGGGCCAGTAGGAAGAAAACAACACAATTTTTCAGGGATAGATACACCCTTGATGAAAGGGAGAGCTTGTTTGTAAATTGTGCTAGCTAGGAAGTCCTCACTCCAGAATTTATTCAGGAAGGCCATGTGGGTAGCCTTATAGACTCAGCTGAATGAAGCATAATAGACCCTGTGCAGCTCAGATAAACTGAATAGAACCGGTTCACTATGAAGGATAAGTACAATTTGTCAAATCAAAAAAAAAAAAAAAAAAAAAAAACAGAAAAAAAATGTAGAGGGAGAGAAATGGGTGGGGGAGGATATGTTTCTGATTTAACATTGTTTGAAGTGGTGTGTTGTTATCAATGCAATAATAACTAATCATCTCCTAATTCATGTTCAGTCACAATGAACACAAGGAATGTCCAGGAACCAATGGTGGTAAGATGAAAACACAGACAATACACCACTCAATCAACCTGTCTCTGAAATACTCAAGTACTCCATTAAATGCAATGTCTGCTGAAGAGAACTAATCAACCATAAAGAAGCTGTGAGAATAATGTGCTGGTGTTTTACATAACACTAATATGCTTTGCACATTTTTTTTAAAAAAAAAAAGCACATTAAAGGGACACTGTACTATAAAAATAGTTTCCCCTTAATGTGTTCCAAATGATTTTTTATTCATACTGCAGAGTATTAAATGGATGGGAATTGTCCCTTTGTGTTTATTTTGTCTATTTGAAATATAGGTAGCCCTCAGTTTATGCCGGGGTTAGGTTCCAGAAGGAATGGTTGTAAATCGAAACCGCTGTAAATTGAAACCCAGTTTATAATGTAAGTCAATGGGAAGTGAGGGAGCTAGGTTCCAGGCCCCTCTCAAAATTGTCATAAGTAACACCTAATACATTAACACCTAATGTCATAAGTAACACCTAATTCATTTGAAATGAAGACTAGAAATGCTAAACAGCATTATAAACCTAATAAAATCACACAACACAGAATATATAATTAAACTAAGTTAAATTAACAAAAACATTTGCTAAACAGCATTATAAACCTAATAAAATAATCACACAACACAGACTTCACTTGCATTTTTCTGCAAACCGTTCTTTCTATGCATTCCAATCTGGACTGATTTATAGACAGGAAGATCTTGTTCCTTTTGAAATCTGCTCGATAGTTCAGGTCTGGTTAAACTGATTAATTTCAGCTTGCTTTGCTTCAACACAAGCGGACAGCTCCACCTACTGGCTATTTTAATAAATGCACTGCTTCTCAATGCTTTTCAATAGCAGTCACATGACTGGAAAAAAAGGTTGTTATTCTGAAACGGTGTAAATTGAACCGTTGTAAAACGAGGGCCACCTGTAGTTGGTTTTGCTCATAAGAACTATCACCTATTGTTTTTAAGGAAATGCCCATTAAATTGTTCTGAAGTTAAAGGGACATGAAACCTAAAAATGTATCTTCCATGATTTAGCTAGAGCATGCAATTTTAAACAACTTTCTGATTTACTTCTAGTATCCAATTCTTTGTTCTCTTGGTATATTTTGTTGAAATGCAAGGACATAAGCTCAGAAGTGTACTCGTTTTTAAAGCACTATATGGCATTAATTTTGCAAGAATGTTATCAATTTTCAAGCGCACTAGATGTCAGCACTATTTCCTGCCATGTAGTGTTCTAGACACCTACCTAGGTATCTCTTCAACAAATGCCATGGGAACAAAGCACATTTTATAATAGAAGTAAATGGAAACATTTATGGGTTTCATATCCCTTTAAGGCAGACCTTAAATATTTTCTGCGTAGGTTGTGGATTTACAGAAAAAGCACTAGATTACAAGTGGTATCCAATTTAGCGATCCCGCTTAAGCGTTAATTTCCCTAGAAGAAATCTTTCTGCGCAAAAGTAAAAGTAAAATGTTGAAGCACAAGTAAAACCCGGCATGTGCTAACTAGAGGACTTTGCAAAATCACGACGTAGCTAACTCTCCATAGGGGTCAAAGGAGAGCACAAAAGAAAAAAACTAAAACCTATCGCTCGCATGCTAACCCGACATTCCAATGTTCTTCACAGAACAATGTAATTTTTATTTACATACATATTTATATGTATTATATATATATATATATATATATACACCTACACCTGTATATCTATTTCTATAGATATGTAGGTATAGATATCTATTTTACTTTAAAATTATTGCATATACAGTACTGTGCAAAAGTCTTAGGCCACCATTAGATTTGTTGTTTTAGCAAAGTTTTAATGACCATCCATATTTATTTTTCAGGCTTTTTATTATGATACAAACAGAAAATACAGGCAATATGTACACAAAAAATAAAAGCACAATTTTCAGAACAAAATTGCTTCTTCATTCAAAAGTCAGTATTTAGTTTGACCTCCCTTGGCGCTAAGCACATCTTAACCTCTTTTGGGGAGACTGTCCTGAAGTTTTCTGAAGTAATCTTCTGGTATATTATAACAGGCTTCTTTCAGCACTTCCTAGAGTTCTTCTTTAGATTTAGGTTGTCTTTTATTTCTTTCTCTTTCCAGGTGATGATCCCATACAGCCACAATAATATTCAGGTCATTTTAACAGCTGTTTTTCTTTCCAAATATGATTTCACTGCATTAGCAGTGTGCTTGGGATCGTTATCCTGCTGAAAAATAAAACTATTCCCAATCAGGCGCTTTCCAGAAGGAATGGCATGATGAATTAAAACCTGTCTGTACTTTTCAGTATTCATGATCCCATCAATTCAGACAATATCGCCAACAACACTGGCAAAAATGCAGCCCCAAACCAGGACAGACCCTCCACCATGTTTCACCGAAGACCGCAAGCACTCATTCTTCCATCTCTCTCCAACTCTTCTTCTCACATATTGTCGATGATTGGACCCAAAAATGTAAAACTTGGATTATTCACTCCATAATACTCTTTTCCCTTGATATTTATTCCAATCTTTGTGAGCTTTAGCATATCTTAGCCTTTTCACACAGTTCCCCTTCCGAAAAACTGGTTTCCGGGCTTCTACCCTTTCACAAAGACCATTCCTGATTAAGCTTCTTCAGACTGTAAAGGGTCAACTTAGCATTCCGATGTAGCTGCCAGAAGCTGAGCCAGGTCCTTGCTGGACTTCTTCCGGTCTCTCAAAGAAGAAACTCTAAGACAATTCTCATTAGCTTTTTAAAGTTTTTTTGGCCTTCTAGTCCTTTTTTGTCCTTGACCTCTCTTGATTCTTCAAATTTCTTTATTATAGCTTGAATACCACATCTTAAGTACCCAGTTTGTTTGCTGATTTCCCTTTAAGGGTGGCCTTGCTGATGCATGATTTTATGTCTGTCAAATTCTGTGATATTTGGTATTTTGAATGGAATGATGTGATTGAAAGTTGGTCTTATTAGCAAGCTTCCAATGAATTAAACTCATACCACATGTGTATGTAAAGCGCCAGCATGTCTTGCACAAACCTGGTGTAATAGACCTTTTTCACTTCAGTCATTTTGACATGAAATAGTAGGACAGATACAGGTATTAGCAATTACATTAATTAGGGTTCCATTCCATTTACGTTTGTGAGAGCCAGGATCCTGCTATTGCTCCAGTGTAGGGAGAGAGGTCACACTAAATACTTGCCACTTTAGCCTATAGAAGCTGTTTTTTTCAGTTTTTAGTTTTATTATTTTTATTTTATATTTTTATTGAGGACAACACATTATATGCTTTACAAATTATAAAACAAACATGTCAGTTATTTACAGCATATCCGATATTATTGAGTATATAATAGAAAGTCCAGTCCTCATTTTTCGACCCCTTAAACATTGTAGGTCACTCTTGGACCAATTGTAACAGTTCAGAGCTAGGGGTTAATTAAAGAACACAAATATATTCAAGAAAGGAAAAAGAAAAATTACATCTCTATAGTTCAGGAAAAATAAAAATATGTTTTGAATTATTGTAAGGTAGAGATGTAAATTACCAGAAATGTTTATATCGTCATTATTTCCAGCAAAACCTTAGCTAATGCTTTCAATTAGAACAAGTGAATTAAACACAATGTGATATTTAAAGCTTGCAACAACTTTATCTTGATCGCACAATGATACTGTTTAGGTAAGTGATAATTGGAGTACGTGCATGGCTAATAGGAAGCAGTTTGTGCACTGTAAGTGATAAGATTAGACATTTTTCCTCTGTGCTGTTCATAATATAATAAGTAGTCTTTCAACAAGTTTTCATTAGTGTGCTTTGCATTTTTTAAGGCGTATTTGTGTATATGAATTAGCTGATTTTGTGTTGAAGCCACAACCTAATAAAATGGGTTGAGCTTGTAGGTATAATCAGATCTTATTACCTTATCACATTGTGTACATATACATGCTTCTTTATCTTATATCTGTCCATAAACCAATCACCAATACTTGGAGAGAACAATGGAAAATTAACATTTTATTACCTTATCTCTTCTATAACCCACTAGGAGTGGGTTGGACAGATAGCTCAGCATGCTAAGGCACTATGGCTGAGCTCTGTAGCAACCCAAGGGTTGCAGGTTCGATCCCTGGCGAGGTCCACTCAGCCTTTCATCCTTCTGAGGTCGATAAAATGAGCAGCACCTTGAGACCCTTATGGATGATTAGCCACGCTTTACAAGAAACCCAATACATACAGAGGAGTGTAATTTCTTCTACTGGCTGTGTTAAGGCCAAAAACTTTCAGGATGGGTGGGAATTTTTTGAGTAAACTGTCTCTTTATTGGGCTCTCATCTGCGATAAGATCTAGTTGAAAGTGGGCAATTTTTGTAACATCTAATAAAGTATTTCAGTTGTATAAGATGTATATTTCCTCTCATTCGCCGCTGTGAATGTTTTTTTAATAATGCATACAAATATCCTGTATTTTCTGGTTGTATTCTAATAAAAAGACTGAGAAATTATTATATATGGTCATTATACCATTGTTTAAACAACAAATCTAATGGTGTCCTAAGACTTTTGCACAGTACTGTACAGGGAGTGCAGAATTATTAGGCAGAAGAATAGAAAGAGGGCGCCACAATAGCGTGATATCGTCTGGAATGCAGGTACAGATAAAAGTAGGTATTATGCTTACCAGATGGTGTGGCACTGTACTGTGACCAGTGCAAGAGAGCAGGCTAGCACTTAACAGTGGCTAGTACACTGTAGGAGCCAGGCTCCAAAGGCACTTGTTCTAGTTGCAACTTGGTATTTATCTCCTGTTGTCTGGACTTCAGGTGCTGCAAAGGAGTAATCTTATGTGTATTGTTCAGTGGGTATATATGAACCACAACACAGACAACTTCAAATAAAAATGACTTTTAATATTTTATGACGCGTTTCTCAACCTACAGGGGTTGTTTCATCAGATAAAAAAGTGAATGTCATCATTAACAATTGTTAGCAATTTATACACATTTGTGTAAAAAGAGGAAGTTGTCATCAGATATGTAATCCAATAGAAAAACATTTGTGTGCATTCAGCTGTGGAACCAACACAGGATCCCAGCTGTTACAATTTAAAAATTTGGACTAATTTGCAAGGTTGTATATATGTGAGAATCTAAACTTTAACCTGTTAATTGCAAGATGAAAATGAGTGAAATAAAACAATCTTGTCACTTTGTATTTACTGCCATTTGTTACATATATAACCTCACTAAATTGTTTGTTATAATAGATGCTATTCTTTTGCATTTAAAAGATAATATATTTGGTTAAAAATGTTGGCAGAATTATTAGGCAAATGAGTATTTTGACCACATCATCCTCTTTATGCATGTTGTCTTACTCCAAGCTGTATAGGCTCGAAAGCCTACTACCAATTAAGCATATTAGGTGATGTGCATCTCTGTAATGAGAAGGGGTGTGGTCTAATGACATCAACACCCTATATCAGGTGTGCATAATTATTAGGCAACTTCCTTTCCTTTGGCAAAATGGGTCAAAAGAAGGACTTGACAGGCTCAGAAAAGTCAAAAATAGGGAGATATCTTGCAGAGGGATGCAGCACTCTTAAAATTGCAAAGCTTCTGAAGCGTGATCATCGAACAATCAAGCGTTTCATTCAAAATAGTCAACAGGGTCCCAAGAAGCGTGTGGAAAAACCAAGGCGCAAAATAACTGCCCATGAACTGAGAAAAGTCAAGCATGCAGCTGCCAAGATGCCACTTGCCACCAGTTTAGCCATATTTCAGAGCTGCAACATCACTGGAGTGCCCAAAAGCACAAGGTGTGCAATACTCAGAGACATGGCCAAGGTAAGAAAGGCTGAAAGACGACCACCACTGAACAAGACACACAAGCTGAAACGTCAAGACTGGCCAAGAAATATCTCAAGACTGATTTTTCTAAGGTTTTATGGACTGATGAAATGAGAGTGAGTCTTGATGGGCCAGATGGATGGGCCCGTGGCTGGATTGGTAAAGGGCAGAGAGCTCCAGTCCGACTCAGACGCCAGCAAGGTGGAGGTGGAGTACTGGTTTGGGCTGGTATCATCAAAGATGAGCTTGTGGGGCCTTTTCGGGTTGAGGATGGAGTCAAGCTCAACTCCCAGTCCTACTGCCAGTTTCTGGAAGACACCTTCTTCAAGCAGTGGTACAGGAAGAAGTCTGCATCCTTCAAGAAAAACATGATTTTCATGCAGGACAATGCTCCATCACACGCGTCCAAGTACTCCACAGCGTGGCTGGCAAGAAAGGGTATAAAAGAAGAAAATCTAATGACATGGCCTCCTTGTTCACCTGATCTGAACCCCATTGAGAACCTGTGGTCCATCATCAAATGTGAGATTTACAAGGAGGGAAAACAGTACACACCTCTCTGAACAGTGTCTGGGAGGCTGTGGTTGCTGCTGAACGCAATGTTGATGGTGAACAGATCAAAACACTGACAGAATCCATGGATGGCAGGCTTTTGAGTGTCCTTGCAAAGAAAGGTGGCTATATTGGTCACTGATTTGTTTTTGTTTTGTTTTTGAATGTCAGAAATGTATATTTGTGAATGTTGAGATGTTATATTGGTTTCACTGGTAAAAAATAAATAATTGAAATGGGTATATATTTGTTTTTTGTTAAGTTGCCTAATAATTATGCACAGTAATAGTCACCTGCACACACAGATATCCCCCTAAAATAGCTATAACTAAAAACAAACTAAAAACTACTTCCAAAACTATTCAGCTTTGATATTAATGAGTTTTTTGGGTTCATTGAGAACATGGTTGTTGTTCAATAATAAAATTAATCCTCAAAAATACAACTTGCCTAATAATTCTGCACTCCCTGTAGAAATATAAATGTAATAATAAAAATTCAGTTTTTTTTTTTATGTGAAGAACATAAAATATGCGTAACATGCTTCGCGGTATTAGGTTAGTGCAAATGAAGAATTACTACATCGGGTTATTGAAATTAATACATTGTTTTTATATATATGCTATGGATTATTTAGAATTTTTTTACAGTTTCTATAATTTTTAATAATAATTTTTTATAATATCTTATATTTATAAAAATATTATATCTTTCAATAATGAAATGTAATATTAGTAATTCTTCATGTGTGCTAACCTGGCACTGTGTTAGACCTACAGTGCAAACCTCTGTTGGCCATTCCTCACATATGTGTGTGACAATAATATAAAATTGATATTTATAACTATATATCTATGGAATAGATATAAAGGTATATGTATATACAGATATTTTTATAAAGAAAATAACTCATTGTATGGTTCATTTAACAAATCTAAATCCTAGCTAAGCTTAAAAGCTGTGTTTACAGCGATGCTATGGCGTAAAGCAGTGGTCTCAAAATACCGGCCCTGGGGCCAAATGCAGCCCTCAAGATAGTTTAATCTGGCACTCCCTTGTTTATTAGGTAAATTATTAATTTGACCCCATCCATTGTTTAGGGTTCTAAGAGGTGTAACAAGATGTTCTAAATAGAAACTCACAAGATAAATATAAAAACAAGCATTCATTGTCCAGTGTAGACTCCAGTATGCACTACTTGGATAAATGTCACTTTTTATTCAGTTCCAGAATGATCACTTCACTTGGCTCACAAGATAAATATACATTATGTATGTCTGTTGTGGACTACAGCTCCTACCATGCAATACTAGGTGGGTAAATGTCACTTCCAGTTCCTAGTATATCCAGTTCCAGAGCACTCACTCTGTTCAAGTGGCCCCCATGGGGGAAGAACACTTGGTCAGCGGCCCCCGGATACAATGAGTTTGATACCTGTGGAGTAAAAGCAGACTGAAGTAAAAAAAGTGAGTCATTATGCACCTAATTTGCATATTGTACCCAGAATCCTTTGCTGCATTGGAAACAAATTATCCAGAGGTTTCCTGTGGGAAAAGCAAACCTCCTGACTTGTTTAGATATGTTAAATGAACCACGCAATAAGTTATTTTCTTTACATTTTGTGCTTAGTGGAGGTTTTTAAACTCACTTTTCACCTCCCCATAATTTTAAAAGTTGTTGTATTTCGCCCAGAAATCAACTTCACCCGGCAGTGATTTACCTACTCCCAGCTGATGGGTGGCAAAAACCACAAAACAGCTGTCCTGGGATGGTCTGAATCACTGTACTAACCCTAGCTAAGCTTAAAAGCTGTGTATTCAACAATGCTATGGAATAAAGGGAGTCTGCATAAAAGCAGACTGAAGGAAAAAAAGTGAATCACTGTGAATCTCATTTGCATATCTTACCCAGAATCATTTGCTGTATTGGAAACAATGTATCCAGAGGTTTCCTGTGGAAAAGCAAGCCTCCTGACTTGTTTAGATTTGTTAAATGAATCACATAATGAGTTATTTTATTTACATTTTGTGCGTGGTGCAGGATTTTAAACTCACTTTTCACCTCCCATAATTTTAGAAGTTGATATACTTATAGAAATACATATTTACAATAAAAAGTACATTTACCTGTCTGTGAAGAACATTGAAATGTTAAATATGTACAGTAAATATACAGGCAAACACATAAATACATACAGTATGTACATACACACACACACACATATATATATATATATATATACTTACATACGCATATTTAGATATGTATGTGTGTATATATATATATATATATATATATATATATACACACATTATAGCCCTTCGCAGTCAAACACCTTGTCATATACCTTTTAATCCTTAAAACATTTTTATATATATTTATATGAATACTTTTTTTTTTTTTATATATATTTTTATTGAAAATTTTAACAATGTCATACAATAAATCAACATATACAATAATGTGCAGAGTATCAGTCAAAATACAGGTACAAATAACATCTGTTCATACATAAAAGTACATAATGACTGTCAGGGTGTCGATAATAAACTTGTCTTTTGAAAATAGATCATAAATAGCCATGTAGTTGGTTCAATGTTCTCATGTGTTCTAGAAAGATCTAAGAGACAAACTATGCATAACTGGGTCAGATAGTGTCAAACATATATAACATTTCCATATGGTACATCATATGATCCACATAATTTTGAGAATACGTCCCACAGAATAAGAGAAAATTAGCTATAGCATCCAGTCTGATTTTGTGAAACTAGGAGGGGGGAATATATAAAGTTCTAGATCTTCCTATAAAAGCAGTAGAGAATCTGAAAGGTCTAGGTAGTGCTGAAAGGGAGAGATTAGTAAAAGGAATGGGGAAGAGAGGAAGAGAGAGGGAAGGAGAGAAAAAAAAAGAGGAAAGAAACAAATAAAAGGGGGGAATTAGATGAGTCAAGGGCATTACATTATTTATGTAACCAGGTATCCCATATCAACCAGTTGGTGTCCATCTGATCGATTGAATTGAAGAAAAATCTCTCCATAATGGACATAGTCTTTTACTGCGTATATTTCAACTATACTAGGAGGTTCAGAAGATTTCCAGGCTCTGGCGATGCACAACTTGTATATATATATCAGCAATCTCCTCGACGTCTGAGGCGTATCACTTTCTATGATATGCAGTAGAGCATTGGCAGATGTGACCTCGGGGATAAGATTCAATGATTCACATAATCTCCGGATCTCTCTCCACAATGGGACTGTTTTCGGACAATCCCACCAAACATGCAGATCAGAGCCAACCATACCACATCCTCGCCAGCACAGCGGCGTGGTCGTGGGGTACATATATGAATACATTTTATCTGATAGTATTCATATGAGTGTTACTGTATTTTAAAAAATGTTTATGTTGTGTAAAGTGCAACTTTTTTAACGCACTACCCTTTGCGCTAACCCAAAATGCGTAAAATGCCATTGCACTCTTGCAATCACGTTTACTTTAAACTTTTAATACGCACGCTATTTCCGATGCATGCAAAAAGCCGATATTGTTTGTGCGCAACAGTTAGCACACTACTTGTAATCTAGCCCAAAAGCAACTATTTCAAATAACAAAATAAAGGCAAAGACGCTCTTAGCAAACAATTAAGTACACTCCAGCAGCTAAAATGAACCATTAAGGACACATTGAGTAAAATGTTCTTTTAACCCCTTAATGTGACCAGTCGTTCACATACCCCCTTATGCGGCCTCTGCAATAGTGTGGGTTTTGTCGGTCAGCAAGACCACACTATATCTGCGTGCCTCCAGAAGTGAAGCTTCCAGTACTAGAGCATCGGCTCAGCTGTTGGCAAAGCAGAGCTAGTAAACCCCTTAAAGACTGAGCAAAGTACAGGGTACATCGGTCGTCAAGGGGTTAAAGGTGTGAAACACCTTTTGATTTTGTTTTGAAAATAGTGCTTCCTAGAGAGCAAATTCTGTAATCTAGGTTTTCTTCAACATGCTACAAATCAATAGCTGGTTTAATTGCCGGCATTTTTAAGAAAAGCTAGATAGGTTATAGAATTTGCTGTTTGACTTCTCTAGGGAGTGTGGGACAAGCATCATTTTTTACACAAAAGCAAAAGGTTTAATGTTCCTTTAATGATTCTTGTATATTTTTATGTTGATATCTATGCATAGTACAAACAATTAAGCAAAACCCTGCAAACAACATCAAAATATTTCTTATAGATATATTTAAGAGAGACAAGATACACGCACGCACGCACGCACACACACAGGCACACATACACATACACACACACGCGCGCACACACACAAGCGCGCACACACACACACATGCGCACACACACACACACATGCGCACACGCACACATGCGCACACACACACACACAATTAGAAGAGCAAGAGATTTAACAGAGGTTAGAATTTGAACTGGATATTTGAAGCTATATTCTTACATGGGTCATGGGAGTCTAGAGGGGGAGATGCTGGGTTGGTTTGTGGGGGGGGAAGAGAAAGAAAGGCAAATAGGAAAATTGAGTCTCCTTTCTTTTCTCTTCTATGAATATTTCCCCTAGTGATGATGTATTAGGCATGCCATAGTTAAGTACTTTGCATATTTTAACACTCACAAATACTCCTCTGATGATTTAATGTATTATGCAGTTCACCTTGGATAATTATTTCACACATCATTTTAAGTAGACGTCTCCCCCCAATTTTTTTTATAAACAGAAGAGCCAGTAATTAAGCATTTTATTGTGGTAAACAGAAATACAAAACAAATATATATATATATATGCATTGTCAAATAGATGTAGTATGCGCTTAATTTATTCAGACACATTTACACAAATTTAGTAACTGATGTATCACCTCATTCACATTATTTTTTTCCTATTCCGTAATCCTCTCCCTATTAATTATTTATGCATCATTGTAAGATGATGTCATGTATTAAATGTCTTTTTTTTTTTTTTTTTTTTAAAAAGAAATAAATAATGTATATAGTAATTTGTTGTTATATATTGGCTGGAGAAAAACAATGTTAAAATTGTTATAAATTTACATTAACTTAATTATTTACAAAGTCTCAAACATAATATATATATATATATATTTATATATTTAAAAACTCCTTTTGTTAGTAAAAATGTGCATGGCTTTGATGTTTCTGATCAGACTTGTTAAGAAATTGGACTTCTTTTAGGTGAATATTGTGTAACATATTCCTATACACAGGCAACATCATGAAAACCTTTTTATGCACTTTGGGAGGGAACATAATTTGCTGACAAAAAATACAGAAAAAATAAATAATTATTATACTAGATTGTAAGTTCCCACGGGAATAGGGCTCTCAATTCCCCCTTTATTTGTTTGTTAAATTTTATGCATAGTCTTGTATTGTATTACCGTGGACAGCGTTGCGGAATCTATTGGAGCTTTATGAATAAAGAATAATAATAATAATTATACCTTGCAATGCTTGTTTTCTTGAGCATATTAAAAATTCTTATACCACTTAGGTAAAGTAAAAGTATTTAAACTAATGATTCAGGAAGAGCATGTGATTTTAAACAATGTTCCAATTTACTTCTATTATCTAGTTTGTTCTGTTCTCATGGTATTCTGTGTTTAAAAGGATACCTAGGTAGGCTCAGGAGTTGCTGATTGGTGGCTGCACATATCTACCTCATGTTATTGGCTCACCCAATACATTCAGTTAGCTCCCAATAGTGCATTGCTGCCTCTTCAATGAAGGATACCAAGAGAACAAAGACAATTAGATAATAGAAGTAAATTAGAAAGCTGTTTAAAAAGTAAATTTATGCTTACCTGATAAATTAATTTCTTTTACGATATGACAAGTCCACTGATTTCATCCTTACTTGTGGGATATTAACCTCCTGCTAACAGGAAGTGGCAAAGAGCACCACAGCAGAGCTGTATATATAGCCCCTCCCTTCCCCTCCACCTCCAGTCATTCGGCCGAAGGTTATAGGAGGAGAAAGGGAAAGGCTAAAAAGGCGCAGAGGTGACTGAAGTTTACAAAAAATTAAATAAATCTGACTTAAAATAACAGGGTGGGTCGTGGACTCGTCATATCGTAAAAGAAATTAATTTATCAGGTAAGCATAAATTTACTTTTCTTTTACAAAGATATGACAAGTCCACGGATTTCATCCTTACTTGTGGGAAACCAATACCAAAGCAATAGGACACGGATGAAAGGGAGGGACAAGACAGGAACCTAAACGGAAGACACCACTGCTTGAAGAACCTTTCTCCCAACAATAGCATCAGAAGAATTAGCAAAAGTATCAAATTTGTAAAATTTGGAAAAAGTATGAAGGGACGACCAAGTTGCAGCCTTACAAATCTGTTCAACAGATGCATCGTTTTTAAAAGCCCATGTGGAAGCCACAGCCCTAGTAGAATGGGTCCGTAATTCTTTCAGGAGGCTGCTGTCCAGCAGTCTGATATGCCAGGCGGATGATATTTCTCAGCCAAAAAGAAAGAGAGGTAGCCGTAGCTTTCTGACCCCTACACTTTCCAGAATAAACAATGAACAATGAAGATGATTGACGGAAATCCTTAGTTGCCTGCAAGTAAAACTTTAAGGCACGAACCACGTCCAATTTATGTAACAGATGCTCCTTCTTGGAAGAAGGATTAGGACACAATGAAGGAACAACAATTTCCTGATTAATATTCTTATTCGAAACAACCTTAGGAAGAAATCCAGGTTTGGTACGTAAAACCACCTTATCAGAATGAAAAATGAGATGAGGAGAATCACACTGTAGTGCTGAAAGCTCAGAAACTCTTTGAGCAGAAGAAATAGCAACTAAAAACAGAACTTTCCAAGATAACAATTTGATATCCATGGAATGCATAGGTTCAAACGGAACCCCTTGAAGAACTCGAAGAACTAAATTCAAACTCCAGGGAGGAGTAATGGGTCTATATACAGGCTTAATTCTAGATAGAGCCTGACAAAAACACTGACAATCTGGCACATTTGCCAAACGTTTGTGAAACAGAATTGACAAAGCTGAAATTTGTCCCTTTAAGGAACTCGCTGATAACCCTTTCTCCAATCCTTCTTGGAGAAAAGACAGAATCCTAACTTTACTCCATGAGTAACCCTTGGATTCACACCAATAAAGATATTTACGCCATATCTTATGATAGATCTTTCTAGTGACAGGCTTTCTAGCCTGTATCAAAGTACTGATAACTGAATCAGAGAATCCTGGCTTCGATAAAATCAAGCGTTCAATCTCCACGCAGTCAGCTGCAGAGAAATTAGATTTGGATGTTGAAAAGGACCTTGAATGAGAAGGTCCTGTCTCAATGGAAGTTTCCATGGTGGCAGAGAGGACATGTCCACTAGATCCACATACCAAGTCCTGCGTGGCCACGCAGGCGCTATCAGGATCACTGATGCTCTCTCCTGTCTGATTCGAGCAATCACCCATGGGTGGAGAGGAAATGGTGGAAACACATAAGCTAGGCTTAACAACCAAGGCACTGCCAAAGCATCTATCGGTTCGGCCTGAGGATCCCTTGACCGGGATCCGTATCTTGGAAGTTTGGCATTTTGTCGAGATGCCATCAAATCCAACTCTGGTCTGCCCCCATCTGAGAATCAATAAGGCAAATACCTCCGGGTGAAGTTCCCACTCCCCCGGATGAAAAGTCTGTCGACTTAGAAAATCCGCTTCCCAGTTCTTTACTCCTGGGAAGTAGATCGCTGACAGATGACAAAAGTGGGCCTCCGCCCAACGGATTATCTTGGATACTTCTATCATCGCTAAGGAACTCCTTGTTCCCCCCTGATGATTGATATATGCCACAGTCGTAATGTTGTCCGACTGGAATCTGATAAATTTGGCCGAAGTCAACTAAGGCCACGTCTGAAGTGCATTGAATATTGCTCTCAGTTCCAGAATATTGATTGGAAGAAGAGACTGCACTTGAGTCCAAACACCCTGAGCCTTCAGGGAGTTCCAAACTGCACCCCAGCCCAGAAGGCTGGCATCCGTTGTCACTATCACCCACGACAGCCTGCGGAAACAAGTCCCTTGGGACAGATGATCCGGCTACAACCAACAAAGAAGAGAGTTTCTGGTCTCTTGATCCAGATTTATCTGAGGAGATAAGTCCGCATAATCCCCATTCCACTGTCCAAGCATGCACAGCTGCAGTGGTCTGAGATGAACGCGAGCAAACGGAACTCTGTCCATTGCCGTTACCATTAATCCAATTACCTCCATACACTGAGCCACTTATGGCGAGGAATTGACTGAAGTGCTCGGCAAGTATTTAGAATCTTTGATTTTCTGACCTCTGTCAAAAATATTTTCATGGTGACCGAGTCTATCAGAGTTCCCAAGAAAGGAACTCTTGTCTGTGGGACAAGTGAACTCTTCTCTATGTTCACCTTCCAGCCGTGAGTTCTCAGAAAAAACAACACAGTGTCCGTTTGAGATTTTGTCAGATGATATGTTGACGCCTGAATCAGAATATCGTCCAGATAAGGCTCCACCGCTATGCCTCGCGGTCTGAGAACCGCCAAAAGAGACCCTAGAACCTTTATGAAGATTCTGGGTGCTGTAGCCAACCCGAAGGGAAGAGCCACAAACTGATAATTTTTGTCCAAGAAGGCAAATCTTAGAAACTGATGATGATCCTTGTAGATTGGAATATGAAGGTAAGCATCCTTCAAGTCCACGGTAGTCATATATTGACCCTCCTGGATCATTGGTAAAATTGTTCGTATTGTCTCCATCTTGAATGATGGAACTCTTAGAAATTTGTTTAGACACTTGAGGTCTAAGATGGGTCTGAACGTTCCCTCTTTTTTGGGAACCACAAATAGGTTTGAGTAAAACCCCTGTCCCTATTCCAATTTTGGAACTGGACAAATTACTCCCATAGTCGAAAGGTCTTTTACACAGCGTAAGAATGCCTCTCTTTTTATCTGGTTTGCAGATAACTTTGAAAGATGAAATCTCCCTCTTGGGAGAAAGTCCTTGAATTCCAATTGATAACCATGGGTCACTATTTCTAGTGCCCAGGGATCCTGAACATCTCTTGCCCAAGCCTGAGCAAAGAAAGAGAGTCTGCCCCCCTACTAGATCCGGTCCCAGATTGGGGGCCGCCCCCTCATGCTGTCTTAGGAGCAGCAGCAGGCTTTTTGAGCCGTTTATACCAGATTGGGTCTCCAGACTGACTTAGATTGGGCAAAATTCCCTTCCTGCTTTGAGGAAGAAGAAGCGGCGGTCCTCCTTTAAAGTTCCGAAAGGAACAAAAATTATTCTGTTTACCCCTCATTTTAACCGACTTATCCTGAGGTAGGGCATGGCCTTTACCTCCTGTAATATCAGAAATGATTTCCTTCAATTCCGGCCTGAAAAGGGTCTTACCTTTAAAGGGAATAGCTAAAAGCTTATGTTTTGATGACACATCAGCAGACCAAGATTTGAGCCACAATGCTCTACGTGCTAAAATAGCAAATCCTACGTGCTAAAATAGCAAATCCTGCATTCTTTGCTGCTAATTTAGCAATTTGAAAAGCGGCACCAGTAATAAAAGAATTAGCTAGTTTGAGAGCCTTAATTCTATCTAAGATGTCATCTTATGAAGTCTCAACCTTAAGAGACTCTTCTAGAGCCTCAAACCAAAAAGCTGCTGCAGTAGTTACTGGAACAATGCAAGCCGTAGGTTGTAAAAGAAACCCCTGATTAACAAATAATTTCTTTAGTAGACCCTCTAATTTCTTATCCATAGGGTCTTTGAAAGCACAACTATCCTCAATGGGTATAGTAGTACGCTTAGCTAGGGTAGATATAGCTGTATACCTGGTCTATCCCATTCCTTTCTAATAATTTCCGAAATTCTCTTAGGAACCGGAAAACATCAGCGTAAGTAGGTACTTCCAAATATTTATCCATTTTACACAATTTCTCTGGAGGAATCACAATAGGGTCACAATCATCCAGAGTCGCTAAAACCTCCCTAAGTAACAGGCGGAGGTGTTCAAGCCTAAATTTAAATGACTATGGCCTAGATTTAGAGTTCGGCGGTAGCCGTCAAAACCAGCGTTAGAGGCTCCTAACGCTGGTTT
Source organism: Bombina bombina (assembly GCF_027579735.1). Classification (NCBI taxonomy): domain Eukaryota; kingdom Metazoa; phylum Chordata; class Amphibia; order Anura; family Bombinatoridae; genus Bombina; species Bombina bombina. The sequence goes on from NC_069500.1 coordinate 365,323,750, forward strand.
TGGGCGCCCGCTGGTATTTGGAGTCAGTGATTAAAGGGTCTAACGCTCACTTTTCAGCCGCGACTTTTCCATACCGCAGATCCCCCTACGCCATTTGCGTAGCCTATCTTTTCAATGGGATCTTTCTAACGCTGGTATTTAGAGTCGTTTCTGAAGTGAGCGTTAGAGCTCTAACGACAAGATTCCAGCCGCCTGAAAATAGCAGGAGTTAAGAGCTTTCTGGCTAATGCCGGTTTCTAAAGCTCTTAACTACTGTACCCTAAAGTACACTAACACCCATAAACTACCTATGTACCCCTAAACCGAGGTCCCCCCACATCGCCGCCACTCGATTAAAATTTTTAACCCCTAATCTGCCGACCGCCACCTACGTTATACTTATGTACCCCTAATCTGCTGCCCCTAACCCCGCCGACCCCTGTATTATATTTCTTAACCCCTAACTTGCCCCCCACAACGTCGCCGCAAGCTACTTAAAATAATTAACCCCTAATCTTCCGACCGCAAATCGCCGCCACCTACGTTATCCCTATGTACCCCTAATCTGCTGCCCCTAACATCGCCGACCCCTATGTTATATTTATTAACCCCTAATCTGCCCCCCACAACGTCGCCGACACCTGCCTACACTTATTAACCCCTAATCTGCCGAGCGGACCTGAGCGCTACTATAATAAAGTTATTAACCCCTAATCCGCCTCACTAACCCTATCATAAATAGTATTAACCCCTAATCTGCCCTCCCTAACATCGCCGACACCTACCTTCAATTATTAACCCCTAATCTGCCGACCGGAGCTCACCGCTATTCTAATAAATGTATTAACCCCTAAAGCTAAGTCTAACCCTAACACTAACACCCCCCTAACTTAAATATAATTTTTATCTAACGAAATAAATTAACTCTTATTAAATAAATGATTCCTATTTAAAGCTAAATACTTACCTGTAAAATAAATCCTAATATAGCTACAATATAAATTATAATTATATTATAGCTATTTTAGGATTAATATTTATTTTACAGGCAACTTTGTAATTATTTTAACCAGGTACAATAGCTATTAAATAGTTAAGAACTATTTAATAGTTACCTAGTTAAAATAATTACAAATTTACCTGTAAAATAAATCCTAACCTAAGATATAATTAAACCTAACACTACACTATCAATAAAATAATTAAATAAACTACCTACAATTAACCTAACACTACACTATCAATAAATTAATTAAACACAATTGCTACAAATAAATACAATTAAATAAACTATCTAAAGTACAAAAAATAAAAAAGAACTAAGTTACAGAAAATAAAAAAATATTTACAAACATAAGAAAAATATTACAACAATTTTAAGCTAATTACACCTACTCTAAGCCCCCTAATAAAATAACAAAGCCCCCCAAAATAAAAAATTCCCTACCCTATTCTAAAATACAAAAATTACAAGCTCTTTTACCTTACCAGCCCTGAACAGGGCCCTTTGCGGGGCATGCCCCAAGAAGTTCAGCTCTTTTGCCTGTAAAAAAAAACATACAATACCCCCCCCCCCAACATTACAACCCACCACCCACATACCCCTAATCTAACCCAAACCCCCCTTAAATAAACCTAACACTAATCCCCTGAAGATCTTCCTACCTTGTCTTCACCATCCAGGTATCACCGATCCGTCCTGGCTCCAAGATCTTCATCCAACCCAAGCGGGGGTTGGCGATCCATAATCCGGTGCTCCAAAGTCTTCCTCCTATCCGGCAAGAAGAGGACATCCGGACCGGCAAACATCTTCTCCAAGCGGCATCTTCGATCTTCTTCCATCCGGTGCGGAGCGGGTCCATCTTGAAGCAGGCGACGCGGATCCATCCTCTTCTTCCGATGTCTCCCGACGAATGACGGTTCCTTTAAGGGACGTCATCCAAGATGGCGTCCCTCGAATTCCGATTGGCTGATAGGATTCTATCAGCCAATCGGAATTAAGGTAGGAATTTTCTGATTGGCTGATGGAATCAGCCAATCAGAATCAAGTTCAATCCGATTGGCCGATCCAATCAGCCAATCAGATTGAGCTCGCATTCTATTGGCTGTTCCGATCAGCCAATAGAATGCGAGCTCAATCTGATTGGCTGATTGGATCGGCCAATCGGATTGAACTATATTCTGATTGGCTGATTCCATCAGCCAATCAGAAAATTCCTACCTTAATTCCGATTGGCTGATAGAATCCTATCAGCCAATCGGAATTCGAGGGACGCCATCTTGGATGACGTCCCTTAAAGGAACCGTCATTCGTCGGGAGACATCGGAAGAAGAGGATGGATCCGCGTCGCCTGTTTCAAGATGGACCCGCTCCGCACCGGATGGAAGAAGATCGAAGATGCCGCTTGGAGAAGATGTTTGCCGGTCCGGATGTCCTCTTCTTGCCGGATAGGAGGAAGACTTTGGAGCACCGGATTATGGATCGCCAACCCCCGCTTGGGTTGGATGAAGATCTTGGAGCCAGGACGGATCGGTGATACCTGGATGGTGAAGACAAGGTAGGAAGATCTTCAGGGGATTAGTGTTAGGTTTATTTAAGGGGGGTTTGGGTTAGATTAGGGGTATGTGGGTGGTGGGTTGTAATGTTGGGGGGGGGGGGGTATTGTATGTTTTTTTTTACAGGCAAAAGAGCTGAACTTCTTGGGGCATGCCCCGCAAAGGGCCCTGTTCAGGGCTGGTAAGGTAAAAGAGCTTGTAATTTTTGTATTTTAGAATAGGGTAGGGAATTTTTTATTTTGGGGGGCTTTGTTATTTTATTAGGGGGCTTAGAGTAGGTGTAATTAGCTTAAAATTGTTGTAATATTTTTCTTATGTTTGTAAATATTTTTTTATTTTCTGTAACTTAGTTCTTTTTTATTTTTTGTACTTTAGATAGTTTATTTAATTGTATTTATTTGTAGCAATTGTGTTTAATTAATTTATTGATAGTGTAGTGTTAGGTTAATTGTAGGTAGTTTATTTAATTATTTTATTGATAGGGTAGTGTTAGGTTTAATTATATCTTAGGTTAGGATTTATTTTACAGGTAAATTTGTAATTATTTTAACTAGGTAACTATTAAATAGTTCTTAACTATTTAATAGCTATTGTACCTGGTTAAAATAATTACAAAGTTGCCTGTAAAATAAATATTAATCCTAAAATAGCTATAATATAATTATAATTTATATTGTAGCTATATTAGGATTTATTTTACAGGTAAGTATTTAGCTTTAAATAGGAATCATTTATTTAATAAGAGTTAATTTATTTCGTTAGATAAAAATTATATTTAAGTTAGGGGGGTGTTAGTGTTAGGGTTAGACTTAGCTTTAGGGGTTAATACATTTATTAGAATAGCGGTGAGCTCCGGTCGGCAGATTAGGGGTTAATAATTGAAGGTAGGTGTCGGCGATGTTAGGGAGGGCAGATTAGGGGTTAATACTATTTATGATAGGGTTAGTGAGGCGGATTAGGGGTTAATACATTTATTATAGTAGCGCTCAGGTCCGCTCGGCAGATTAGGGGTTAATAAGTGTAGGTAGGTGTCGGCGACGTTGTGGGGGGCAGATTAGGGGTTAATAAATATAACATAGGGGTCGGCGATGTTAGGGCAGCAGATTAGGGGTACATAGGGATAACGTAGGTGGCGGCGGTTTACGGAGCGGCAGATTAGGGGTTAAAAGTGTAATGCAGGGGTCAGCGATAGCGGGGGTGGAAGATTAGGGGTTAATAAGTGTAAGGTTAGGGGTGTTTAGACTCGGGGTACATGTTAGGGTGTTAGGTGCAGACGTAGGAAGTGTTACCCCATAGGAATCAATGGGGCTGCGTTAGGAGCTGAACGCTGCTTTTTTGCAGGTGTTAGGTTTTTTTTCAGCTCAAACTGCCCCATTGTTTCCTATGGGAGAATCGTGCACGAGCACGTTTTTGAGGCCGGCCGCGTCCGTAAGCAACTCTGGTATCGAGAGTTGCTTTTGCGGTAAAAATGCTCTACGCTCCTTTTTTGGAGCCTAACGCAGCATTTGTTTTAACTCTCGATACCAGAGTTAAATTTATGGTGCGGCCAGAAAAAAGCCCGCGGAGCGTTAACAGCCCTTTTACCGCCGAACTCTAAATCTAGGCCATAGTGTCTGAATCCGTTTGAGGTAAAACATTCCCTGAATCTGAAATTTCACCCTCAGACAGTAATTCCCTGATCCCCAACTCAGAGCACTGTGAGGGAACATCGGAAATAGCTAATAAAGCATCAGAGGATTCAGTATTTACATTAATACCTGACCTACTGCGTTTACCCTGCAAAACTGGTAATTTAGACAATACCTCTGTAAGGGTAGTTGACATAACTGCAGCCATCTCTTGCAGAGTAAAATAATTAGACGCAGTAGAAGTACTTGGCGTCGTTTGTGTGGGTGTTAAAGGTTGTGACACTTGGGGAGAATTGGATGGCATATCCTGATTCTCTTCAGACTGAGAATCATCCTTAGGCACACTTTCTTGACCTAATATATGGTCTTTACAATGTAAGGCTCTTTCAGTACAAGAGTTACACAATGTTAGAGGGGGTTGCACAATAGCTTATAAAAACACAGAACAATGAGAATCCTCAATGTCAGACATGTTGAACAGACTAGTAATAACCACAAAAGTCGTTTAAACACTTATTTATTGCATAAAATCAACTTTAGAAACAACGTGTACTGCGCCTTTAAGAAAAGAAAAAGTGAAAATTTTTCCAAAATGCTCAAAAAAACATTAAATTATCTCAAAATTTAACTTAAGATCGTTGGTTTATCCAAAAATTACTGCACCTTGAAGCAAGTGCAGAAAATAAGGCTCTAAAGTACTTATATCAATAATTAATCATTTTATAGACAAAAAATACCCTCTACACCTCGCCACAGCTCTGCTGTGGTGCCTACCTACCCCCAGGGTACTTTGAAGTAACTTTCCAACACTTCAGACCAGCTTGCACAGTCCAGGAGCCACCGGAGTTACTGCTTGCTGCTGCCTAGCCTGAAGGAAGTGCGCATCTGAGAATCATCCTTAGGCACACTTTCTTGACCTAATATATGGTCTTTACAATGTAAGGCTCTTTCAGTACAAGAGTTACACAATGTTAGAGGGGGTTGCACAATAGCTTATAAAAACACAGAACAATGAGAATCCTCAATGTCAGACATGTTGAACAGACTAGTAATAACCACAAAAGTCGTTTAAACACTTATTTATTGCATAAAATCAACTTTAGAAACAACGTGTACTGCGCCTTTAAGAAAAGAAAAAGTGAAAATTTTTCCAAAATGCTCAAAAAAACATTAAATTATCTCAAAATTTAACTTAAGATCGTTGGTTTATCCAAAAATTACTGCACCTTGAAGCAAGTGCAGAAAATAAGGCTCTAAAGTACTTATATCAATAATTAATCATTTTATAGACAAAAAATACCCTCTACACCTCGCCACAGCTCTGCTGTGGTGCCTACCTACCCCCAGGGTACTTTGAAGTAACTTTCCAACACTTCAGACCAGCTTGCACAGTCCAGGAGCCACCGGAGTTACTGCTTGCTGCTGCCTAGCCTGAAGGAAGTGCGCATCTGAGAATCATCCTTAGGCACACTTTCTTGACCTAATATATGGTCTTTACAATGTAAGGCTCTTTCAGTACAAGAGTTACACAATGTTAGAGGGGGTTGCACAATAGCTTATAAAAACACAGAACAATGAGAATCCTCAATGTCAGACATGTTGAACAGACTAGTAATAACCACAAAAGTCGTTTAAACACTTATTTATTGCATAAAATCAACTTTAGAAACAACGTGTACTTCGCCTTTAAGAAAAGAAAAAGTTAAAATTTTTCCAAAATGCTCAAAAAAACATTAAATTATCTCAAAATTTAACTTAAGATCGTTGGTTTATCCAAAAATTACTGCACCTTGAAGCAAGGGCAGAAAATAAGGCTCTAAAGTACTTATATCAATAATTAATCATTTTATAGATAAAAAATACCCTCTACACCTCGCCACAGCTCTGCTGTGGCGCCTACCTACCCCCAGGGTACTTCGAAGTAACTTTCCAACACTTCAGACCAGCTTGCACAGTCCAGGAGCCACCGGAGTTACTGCTTGCTGCTGCCTAGCCTGAAGGAAGTACGCATCTGAGCGTGTGAAAATAGACCACGCCCCTTGAGGTCAATGCCAAAGTAGGCCCAAACACAACCGCATGGAAAGCGGTTTCATATCTAAGTTTAAACAGCTAATGCCTACAACCCCTCAAATGCACCAGTAAGCAAACATATGCATGACAGAAATAAAAACGTTATATATCGTTTTTCTTTGAATGCCCATAGTGTCCCATAAGTCAACCATTAAATAAAATCAGGGACTCCAGTAATACCCTTTATATAAAATAGGAATACTGCTTACCCCATTCCCATACAGGGAAATAAATGCCAGCCAGTTCTGATATATCAAGTCTCCTCAGAATAAAAAAGGCTGCACATACCTTAATGCTGCTTGTAGCATGAAACTGGTCTCCACACTGAAGATGTCTCATGGTTACCTTCAGAAGTCTTGTGGGAACCAGCATGGATCTTAGTTACAACTGCTAAGATCATCAACCTCAGGGCAGAAATCTTCTTTTATATCCCCCTGAGGAAAACGGGCGTTCAGTCGAAGAGCCAGGTTTTGAGGTCCTTTCTGAACTTTGTAAGGGAGGTGGATTGTCTGAGGTGCAGTGGGAGGGTGTTCCATGTCTTTGCTGCTATGTGGGAAAAGGATCTTTCGCCCACTGTGGATTTACTGATGCGGGGGATGACTGCGAGTGCTTGGTCAGCCGATCGTAGTTGTCTGGCGGGTGTGTAGAAATGTACACGGTGGTTTATGTATTCGGGTCCGATGTTGTGTAGGGCCTTGATCGCGTGGGTAAGGAGCTTGATGGTGATTCTCTTGTTGATGGGGAGCCAGTGAAGGTTCCTTAGGTGTTCGGTGATGTGGCATTGGAGAGAGATGTCGAGGATGAGTCTGGCTGAGGCGTTCTGGATACGTTGGAGTCTCTTTTGGAGTTTGATGGTGGAGCTGCCGTAGTCCAATGATTAGATGGAACAGACAGGTGTAGGGAGAAAAAAAAGGAGTATAGTAAGCACTGTCTTGGTATATAAGCCAAGCTATAGAATTTTTGTATAATAAATATAATTTATTTTATTCTTGTTCAACCTAGAGCAATACTGAAATAAGCAACTACCAAACCAATGCAAAAAGAAGGGTGACAAAATGATAAAAAAATGATAGACACTGCAGAATAAAGTTTATTTTGACTAAAGAGTTACATAAATTATTCTCTTCCCAAAATTAGCTTTTGCTCTCTTCTGCACACCCATCTTATAATATGTGAGGAGATATGAGTCATACCAGAGCCCTTAAAGAACTTGAAATAGTGATCTTAGCAGGAGCATTTTTCTTTCCAAGAGGGCTGAATCAAAAGATTACAATGATACAGTGGTATCAGTTATTTACCACCTATGAAAGAGAAAAAAAAACTATTAAAATATCATCTATATAAAAAATCTACTAAATATTAAAGGGTCATGAAACCCAAACATTTTCTTCAACTTTCCAAATTACCTCTATTACTAAATTAGCTTCATTCTCTCAGTATCCTTTGTTGAAGGAGCAGCAATGCACTACTGTGAGCTAGCTGAAGACATCTAGTCAGCCAATAGCAAGAGACAAATGTGTGTAGCTACTAATCACCAAATAGCTTCCAGTAGTGTAGGATATGTACTTATTCTTTTTCAACAAAGGATACCATGAAAAAAACATAATTTATGTAAGAACTTACCTGATAAATTAATTTCTTTCATATTAGCAAGAGTCCATGAGCTAGTGACGTATGGGATATACATTCCTACCAGGAGGGGCAAAGTTTCCCAAACCTCAAAATGCCTATAAATACACCCCTCACCACACCCACAATTCAGTTTAACGAATAGCCAAGAAGTGGGGTGATAAAAAAGTGCGAAAGCATATAAAATAAGGAATTGGAATAATTGTGCTTTATACAAAAATCATAACCACCACAAAAAAAGGGTGGGCCTCATGGACTCTTGCTAATATGAAAGAAATGAATTTATCAGGTAAGTTCTTACATAAATTATGTTTTCTTTCATGTAATTAGCAAGAGTCCATGAGCTAGTGACGTATGGGATAATGATTACCCAAGATGTAGATCTTTCCACGCAAGAGTCACTAGAGAGGGAGGGATAAAATAAAGACAGCCAATTCCTGCTGAAAATAATCCACACCCAAAATAAAGTTTAAAGAAAAAACATAAGCAGAAGATTCAAACTGAAACCGCTGCCTGAAGTACTTTTCTACCAAAAACTGCTTCAGAAGAAGAAAAGACATCAAAATGGTAGAATTTAGTAAAAGTATGCAAAGAGGACCAAGTTGCTGCTTTGCAAATCTGATCAATCGAAGCTTCATTCCTAAACGCCCAGGAAGTAGAAACTGACCTAGTAGAATGAGCTGTAATCCTTTGAGGCGGAGTTTTACCCCACTCAACATAGGCAAGATGAATTAAAGATTTCAACCAAGATGCCAAAGAAATGGCAGAAGCTTTCTGGCCTTTTCTAGAACCGGAAAAGATAACAAATAAACTAGAAGTCTTTCAGAAAGACTTAGTAGCTTCAACATAATATTTCAAAGCTCTAACAACATCCAAAGAATGCAACGATTTCTCCTTAGAATTCTTAGGATTAGGACATAATGAAGGAACCATAATTTCTCTACTAATGTTGTTGGAATTCACAACTTTAGGTAAAAATTCAAAAGAAGTTCGCAACACCGCCTTATCCTGATGAAAAATCAGAAAAGGAGACTCACAAGAAAGAGCAGATAATTCAGAAACTCTTCTGGCAGAAGAGATTGCCAAAAGGAACAAAACTTTCCAAGAAAGTAATTTAATGTCCAATGAATGCATAGGTTCAAACGGAGGAGCTTGAAGAGCCCCCAGAACCAAATTCAAACTCCAAGGTGGAGAAATTGACTTAATGACAGGTTTTATACGAACCAAAGCTTGTACAAAACAATGAATATCAGGAAGATTAGCAATCTTTCTGTGAAAAAGAACAGAAAGAGCAGAGATTTGTCCTTTCAAAGAACTTGCGGATAAACCTTTATCTAAACCATCCTGAAGAAACTGTAAAATTCTCGGGATTCTAAAAGAATGCCAAGAAAAATGATGAGAAAGACACCAAGAAATATAAGTCTTCCAGACTCTATAATATATCTCTCTGGATACAGATTTACGAGCCTGTAACATAGTATTAATCACAGAGTCAGAGAAACCTCTTTGACCAAGAATCAAGCGTTCAATCTCCATACCTTTAAATTTAAGGATTTGAGATCCTGATGGAAAAAAAGGACCTTGCGACAGAAGGTCTGGTCTTAGCGGAAGAGTCCACGGATGGCAAGAGGCCATCCGGACAAGATCCGCATACCAAAACCTGTGAAGCCATGCCGGAGCTACCAGCAGAACAAACGAGCATTTCTTCAGAATCTTGGAGATTACTCTTGGAAGAAGAACTAGAGGCGGAAAGATATAAGCAGGATGATGCTTCCAAGGAAGTGATAATGCATCCACTGCTTCCGCCTGAGGATCCCGGGATCTGCACAGATACCTGGGAAGTTTCTTGTTTAGATGAGACGCCATCAGATCTATTTCTGGAAGCTCCCACATTTGAACAATCTGAAGAAATACCTCTGGGTGAAGAGACCATTCGCCCGGATGCAACGTTTGGCGACTGAGATAATCCGCTTCCCAATTGTCTATACCTGGGATATGAACCGCAGAGATTAGACAGGAGCTGGATTCCGCCCAAACCAGAATTCAAGATACTTCTTTCATAGCCAGAGGACTGTGAGTCCCTCCTTGATGATTGATGTATGCCTCAGTTGTGACATTGTCTGTCTGAAAGCAAATGAACGATTCCCTCTTCAGAAGAGGCCAAGACTGAAGAGCTCTGAAAATTGCACGGAGTTCCAAAATATTGATCGGTAATCTCACCTCCTGAGATTCCCAAACTCCTTGTGCCGTCAGAGATCCCCACACAGCTCCCCAACCTGTGAGACTTGCATCTGTTGAAATTACAGTCCAGGTCGGAAGCACAAAAGAAGCCCCCTGAATTAAACGATGGTGATCTGTCCACCACGTTAGAGAGTGCCGAACAATCGGTTTTAAAGATATTAATTGAGATATCTTTGTGTAATCCTTGCACCATTGATTCAGCATACAGAGCTGAAGAGGTCGCATGTGAAAACGAGCAAAGGGGATCGCGTCCGATGCAGCAGTCATAAGACCTAGAATTTCCATGCATAAGGCTACCGAAGGGAATGATTGTGACTGAAGGTTTCGACAAGCTGAAATCAATTTTAGACGTCTCTTGTCTGTTAAAGACAGAGTCATGGACACTGAATCTATCTGGAAACCCAGAAAGGTTACCCTTGTCTGAGGAATCAATGAACTTTTTGGTGAATTGATCCTCCAACCATGATCTTGAAGAAACAACACAAGTCGATTCGTATGAGATTCTGCTAAATGTAAAGACTGAGCAAGTACCAAGATATCGTCCAAATAAGGAAATACCACAATACCCTGTTCTCTGATTACAGACAGAAGGGCACCGAGAACCTTTGTAAAAATTCTTGGAGCTGTAGCTAGGCCAAACGGCAGAGCCACAAACTGGTAATGCTTGTCCAGAAAAGAGAATCTCAGGAACTGATAATGATCCGGATGAATCGGAATATGCAGATATGCATCCTGTAAATCTATTGTGGACATATAATGCCCTTGCTGAACAAAAGGCAAGATAGTCCTTACAGTTACCATTTTGAACGTTGGTATCCTTACATAACGATTCAATATTTTTAGATCCAGAACTGGTCTGAAGGAATTCTCCTTCTTTGGTACAATGAAGAGATTTGAATAAAACCCCATCCCCTGTTCCAGAACCGGAACTGGCATAATTACTCCAGCCAACTCTAGATCTGAAACACAATTCAGAAATGCTTGAGCTTTCACTGGATTTACTGGGACACGGGAAAGAAAAAATCTCTTTGCAGGAGGTCTCATCTTGAAACCAATTCTGTACCCTTCTGAAACAATGTTCTGAATCCAAAGATTGTGAACAGAATTGATCCAAATTTCTTTGAAAAAACGTAACCTGCCCCCTACCAGCTGAGCTGGAATGAGGGCCGCACCTTCATGTGGACTTAGAAGCAGGCTTTGCCTTTCTAGAAGGCTTGGATTTATTCCAGACTGGAGATGGTTTCCAAACTGAAACTGCTCCTGAGGATGAAGGATCAGGCTTTTGTTCTTTGTTGAAACGAAAGGAACGAAAACGATTATTAGCCCTGTTTTTACCCTTAGATTTTTTATCCTGTGGTAAAAAAGTTCCTTTCCCACCAGTAACAGTTGAGATAATAGAATCCAACTGAGAACCAAATAATTTGTTACCCTGGAAAGAAATGGAAAGTAGAGTTGATTTAGAAGCCATATCAGCATTCCAAGTTTTAAGCCATAAAGCTCTTCTAGCTAAAATAGCTAGAGACATAAACCTGACATCAACTCTGATAATATAAAAAATGGCATCACAGATAAAATTATTAGCATGCTGAAGAAGAATAATAATATTATGAGAATCATGATCTGTTACTTGTTGCGCTAAAGTCTCCAACCAAAAAGTTGAAGCTGCAGCAACATCAGCCAATGATATAGCAGGTCTAAGAAGATTACCTGAACACAGATAAGCTTTTCTTAGAAAGGATTCAATTTTCCTATCTAAAGGATCCTTAAACGAAGTACCATCTGACGTAGGAATAGTAGTACGTTTAGCAAGGGTAGAAATAGCCCCATCAACTTTAGGGATTTTGTCCCAAAATTCTAATCTGTCAGACGGCACAGGATATAATTGCTTAAAACGTTTAGAAGGAGTAAATGAATTACCCAATTTATCCCATTCTCTGGAAATTACTTCAGAAATAGCATTAGGAACAGGAAAAACTTCTGGAATAACCACAGGAGATTTAAATACCTTATCTAAACGTTTAGAATTAGTATCAAGAGGACCAGAATCCTCTATTTCTAAAGCAATTAGTACTTCTTTAAGTAAAGAACGAATAAATTTCATTTTAAATAAATATAAAGATTTATCAGCATCAATCTCTGAGACAGAATCCTCTGAACCAGAAGAGTCATCAGAATCAGAATGATGATGTTCATTTAAAAATTCATCTGTAGAGAGAGAAGTTTTAAAAGATTTTTTATGTTTACTAGAAGGAGAAATAACAGACATAGCCTTCTTGATGGATTCAGAAACAAAATCTCTTATGTTATCAGGAACATTCTGCACCTTAGATGTTGAAGGAACTGCAACAGGCAATGGTACATTACTAAAGGAAATATTATCTGCATTAACAAGTTTGTCATGACAATTAGTACAAACAACAGCCGGAGGAATAGCTACCAAAAGTTTACAGCAGATACACTTAGCTTTGGTAGTTCCAGCACTAGACAGCGATTTTCCTGAAGTATCTTCTGACTCAGATGCAACGTGAGACATCTTGCAATATGTAAGAGAAAAAACAACATATAAAGCAAAATTGATCAAATTCCTTAAATGACAGTTTCAGGAATGGGAAAAAATGACAATAAACAAGCTTCTAGTAACCAGAAGCAAAGAAAAAATGAGACTGAAATAATGTGGAGACAAAAGCGACGCCCATATTTTTTTAGCGCCAAATAAATTTGGTGCCTAAATGCTTTTTGGCGCCAAAAATGACGCCACATCCGGAACGCCGACATTTTTGGCGCAAAAGGACGTCAAAAAATGACGCAACTTCCGGCGACACGTATGACGCCGGAAACAGAAAAGATTTTTTGCGCCAAAAAAGTCAGCGCCAAGAATGACGCAATAAAATGAAGCATTTTCAGCCCCCGCGAGCCTAACAGCCCACAGGGAAAAAAAGAGTCAAATTTTTTAAGGTAAGAAAAAATGATTGATTCAAATGCATTATCCCAAATATGAAACTGACTGTCTGAAAATAAGGAATGTTGAACATCCTGAGTCAAGGCAAATAAATGTTTGAATACATATATTTAGAACTTTATAAATAAAGTGCCCAACCATAGCTTAGAGCAGTGATTTTTAACCTTTTTTTTGCAGTGGCACACTTTTTTACATTAAAAAATCCTGTGACACACCACCATCCCAAAATGTAAAAAAAAATCACACATTGTAGCCTAATACAGCATATATATATACACATACACACAAACACACACATACTGTATGTATTGTGCTGTTATGCCATGCCTCCTACAAACTACCCCTGCACTGGGAGTAAAAAACAAGCAAAGTTTAAAAAATATGTCATACTGTTGTCAGTCTGCCATGGCACACCTGAGGATCTCTCACGGCACACTAGTGTGCCACGGCACACTGGTTGAAAAACACTGGCTTAGAGTGTCACAGAAAATAAGAATTACTTACCCCAGGACACTCATCTACATGTTTGTAGAAAGCCAAACCAGTACTGAAACGAGAATCAGCAGAGGTAATGGTATATATAAGAGTATATCGTCGATCTGAAAAGGGAGGTAAGAGATGAATCTCTACGACCGATAACAGAGAACCTATGAAATAGACCCCGTAGAAGGAGATCACTGCATTCAAATAGGCAATACTCTCCTCACATCCCTCTGACATTCACTGCACGCTGAGAGGAAAACCGGGCTCCAACTTGCTGCGGAGAACATATCAACGTAGAATCTAGCACAAACTTACTTCACCACCTCCATAGGAGGCAAAGTTTGTAAAAACTGAATTGTGGGTGTGGTGAGGGGTGTATTTATAGGCATTTTGAGGTTTGGGAAACTTTGCCCCTCCTGGTAGGAATGTATATCCCATACGTCACTAGCTCATGGACTCTTGCTAATTACATGAAAGAAAACTAAATATATGCTTACCTGATAAATTTCTTTCTTTTGCGATGTATCGAGTCCACGGTTTCATCTTACTTGTGGGATATTATCCTTCCTAACAGGAAGTGGCAAAGAGAGCACCACAGCAGAGCTGTCTATATAGCTCCCCCCTTAACTCCACCCCCCAGTCATTCGACCGAAGGCCAAGGAAGAAAAAGGAGAAACTATAAAGAAATTTATCAGGTAAGCATACAATTTGTTTTCTTTTGCAAGATGTACCGAGTCCACGGATTCATCCTTACTTGTGGGATACCAATACCAAAGCTTTAGGACACGGATGAAGGGAGGGACAAGACAGGAGCCTAAACAGAAGGCACCACTGCTTGCAAAACCTCTCTCCCAAAAATAGCCTCCGAAGAAGCAAAAGTATCAAATGTACCCTTCCTGCTTAGAGCCGGCAAAGAGAATGACTGGGGGGTGGAGTTAAGGGGGGAGCTATATATACAGCTCTGCTGTGGTGCTCTCTTTGTCACTTCCTGTTAGGAAGGATAATATTCCACAAGTAAGGATGAAACCATGGACTCGTTGCAAAAGAAAATTAAAATAGAAGCAAATTTAAAATTGTCTTAAAATAATGTGCTCAATTAACGTTCTCAATTATGCAAGTTTAACTTCGACTTTCCTATCCCTTTAAGAAACAAATAATAAAACATTTTTGCAAGTATTTAACTATTTGAGTTTAAGTTAAAGCTGCTTATTTTGACATATGTCACTGTAGTGATATTGTTTGTCTGCAATTGAATAAAAAATTCTCTCTTCAATAGAGGCCAAGCCTGAAGAGCTCTGAAAATAGCACAGAATTCTAAAATATTGATTGGTAACCTCGCCTCTTGAGGTTCCCAAACACCTTGTGCTGTCAGAGACCACCAGACAGCTCCCCAACCTATAAGACTTGCATCTATTGTGATCACAGTCCAGGTAGGACAAAAAAAAAAAGAGGCCCCTTGAACAATAAGGCGATGGTCTAACCACCAAGTCAGAGATTGTTGAATGTTGGGATTTAAGTATATTAACTGTGATATCTGAGTATAATCCCTGCACCAATGGTGCAACATAGAAAGCTGAAGAGGTCTTAAATGAAAACGAGCAAAGGGGATCGTGTCCAATGCTGCAATCATGAGACCTAAAACTTCCATGCACATAGCCACTGAAGGGAATGATAGAGACTGAAGGTTTAGACAAGCTAACACTAACTTCATTTGTCTCTTTTCTGTCAAAGAAAGGGTCATGGACACTATCTGGAAACCTAAAAAGGTGACCTTTGACTGAGGAATCAAAAAACTCTTTTGTAAATCGATCCTCCAACCATGATTTTGAAGAAACGACAAGTTGTTTCATGTGAGATTCTGCTAAATTAAAAGATTGAGCTAGTACCCTGCTCTCTGATTATAGATAGAAGGGCACAGAGAACCTTTGAAAAGACTCTCTGAGCTGTGGCTAGGCCAAACGGAAGAGCGACAAATTGGTAATGCTTGTCTAGAAAAGAGAATTTCAGAAATCGACAGTGGTCTGGATGAATCGGAATATGAAGATAAGCGTCCTGTAAGTCTATTGTGGACATGAAATGACCTTGCTGAACAAAAGTCCTTATAGTTACCATTTTGAAAGTTGGGACACTTACAAAACGATTTAAAGTTTTTAGATCCAGAATTGGTCTGAATGAATCTTCCTTTTTATGGACAATAAACAGATTTGAATAAAGCAGAATCCTGAATGGGAGGAAAAGAAGAGGTGTCTGATGGTGTAATAACAAATGCACTATCAATAGAACAGAAGACGAGTACTATATGACTCGTATGCCAATTTCCAGTATCCATACGAGTCATATTAGCACACCTGTAGGTATAATTCTATAGACAGCTGCCGTACACTTTCCTTGTCCTGATGACTATTTGGAGGACGTGCTTTGCTTCTAGCCCAGCTGCTTTTCAGAGTGGATTGAGTCAGCTGAGTGGCTCTGAAGTCTCAGTCTGCTGATAATTGCACTGGATGTGCACCTTGGCTTGTGAGTATATAGTTGTACTCGTCTTCTGTTCTATAGATAGTGCATTCGTTATTACACCATCAGGCGCCTCTTCTTTTCCTCCCATTCAGGATCCTGTTTGCTGACTATCAATCTTCAAAGAGAGCTGCCTAACAGTTGCTACCTGACACTATTGTTGGGTCATTACGCTACCAAAGAACAAAGTAATCACGAAGCCACGTTTATATTTGATCACCAATGTTTGGACTATTTTGGTTTGTTTGTTTTTCTGGACTCATTTACCACGGAAAATAGACACTGCTAATTTGCACTTTATTTGTAATTAATTAATATAATTAATGTAATTATATTGTTCCGTTTTCTCATTTAGAGTCAGGAATATATTTTGAATATTTAATTTTCAATATATAACCATTATTTAATGCACAATATTTATAGTTGCATATATAAATATATATATATATATATATATATATATATATATATATATATATATATATATATATTTGAAACCTCATATTTTCTAGGTATAATATATTTCTGAAACCTATTCAATACCCCTGAGAAACAATATCCTGAATCCACTGACTTTGGACAGAATCTGCCCAAATGTCTTGAAATTATTTCAATCTGCCCCCCACCAGTTGAACTGGTTTGAGGGCTGCACCTTCATGCAGTCTTAGGGGCTGTATTTGGTTTCTTATAAGGCTTGGATTTATTCCAATTTGTGGAAGGTCTCCAATTGGAACCAGAGGCCTTAGGGGAAGTAGTAGTTTTCTGTTCTTTAGTCTGACAAAAGGAACGATAACGTTTGGCAGCTTTAAATTTACCCTTAGATTTCTTATCTTGGGCAGAAAAACTCCCTTACCCCCAGTGATAGTGGAGATAATAGAATCTAATTGAGAACCAAATAAATGATTACCTTGAAAAGATAATGATAGTAATCTAGATTTAGACACCATATCTGCATTCCATGATTTAAGCCATAAAGCTATTCTAGATAGAATAGCAAGAGACATAGATTTAATATCAATCTTAATATCAAATATAGCATCAGAAATTAAATGATTAGCATGTTGAAGTAAAACAACAATGTTAGACAAATCAGGATCCAATAGATGCTCTGCTAAATTGCCCAACCAAAAAGTTGAAGCAGCAGCATCAATTATAGAAATAGCAGGTCTAAGAATATAGCCATTATGTAAATAACATAATTTATGTAAGAACTTACCTGATAAATTCATTTCTTTCATATTAGCAAGAGTCCATGAGCTAGTGACGTATGGGATATACATTCCTACCAGGAGGGGCAAAGTTTCCCAAACCTTAAAATGCCTATAAATACACCCCTCACCACACCCACAATTCAGTTTAACGAATAGCCAAGAAGTGGGGTGATAAGAAAAAAAGTGCGAAAGCATATAAAATAAGGAATTGGAATAATTGTGCTTTATACAAAAAAATCAAAACCACCACAAAAAAGGGCGGGCCTCATGGACTCTTGCTAATATGAAAGAAATGAATTTATCAGGTAAGTTCTTACATAAATTATGTTTTCTTTCATGTAATTAGCAAGAGTCCATGAGCTAGTGACGTATGGGATAATGATTACCCAAGATGTGGATCTTTCCACACAAGAGTCACTAGAGAGGGAGGGATAAAATAAAGACAGCCAATTCCTGCTGAAAATAATCCACACCCAGAAAAATTTTTTTAATGAAAAAACATAAGCAGAAGATTCAAACTGAAACCACTGCCTGAAGTACGTTTCTACCAAAAACTGCTTCAGAAGAAGAAAACACATCAAAATGGTAGAATTTAGTAAAAGTATGCAAAGAGGACCAAGTTGCTGTTTTGCAAATCTGATCAACCGAAGCTTCATTCTTAAACGCCCAGGAAGTAGAAACTAACCTAGTAGAATGAGCTGTAATCCTTTGAGGCGGAGTGTTACCCGACTCAACATAGGCATGATGAAATAAAGATTTCAACCAAGATGCCAAAGAAATGGCAGAAGCTTTCTGATCTTTTCTAGAACCGGAAAAGATGACAAATAGACTAGAAGTCTTTCGGAAAGACTTAATAGCTTCAACATAATATAACAAAGCTCTAACAGCATCCAAAGAATGCAATGATTTCTCCTTAGAATTCATAGGATTAGGACATAATGAAGGAACCGCAATTTCTCTACTAATGTTGTTAGAATTCACAACCTTAGGTAAAAAATTCAAAAGAAGTTTGCAGCACCGCCTTATCCTGATGCAAAATCAGAAAAGGAGACTCACAAAAAAGAGTAGATAATTCAGAGACTCTTCTGGCAGAAGAGATGGCCAAAAGAAACAAAACTTTCCAAGAAAGTAATATAATGACCAAAGAATGCATGGGTTCAAAAGGAGGAGCTTGAAGAGCCCCCAGAACCAAATTCAAACTCCAAGGAGGAGAAATTGACTTAATGACAGGTTTTATACGAACCAAAGCTTGTACAAAACAATGAATATCAGGAAGATTAGCAATCCTTCTGTGAAAAAGAACAGAAAGAGCAGAGATTTGTCTTTCAAGAAACTTGCGGACAAACCTTTATCTAAACCATCCTGAAGAAATATAAGTCTTCCAGACTCTATAATATATCTCTCTAGATACAGATTTACGAGCCTGTCACATAGTATCAATCACAGAGTCAGAGAAACCTCTTTGACCAAGAATCAAGCGTTCAAACTCCACACCTTAAAATTAAGGTTTTGAGATCCTGATGGAAAAAAGAACCTTGAGACAGAAAGACTGGTCTTAACGGAAGAGTCCACAGCTGGCAAGAGGTCATCCGGACAAGATCCGCATACCAAAACCTGTGAGGCCATGCTGGAGCTACCAGCAGGACAAACGAGCATTCCTTAGAATATTGGAGAATACCCTTGGAAGAAGAACTAGAGGCGGAAAGATATAGGCAGGATGACACTTTTAAGGAAGAGATAATGCATCCACTGCCGCCGCCCGAGGATCCCTGGATCCGGACAGATACCAGGGAAGTTTCTTGTTTAGATGAGAAGCCATCAGATCTATTTCTGGGAGTTCCCACATTTGAACAATCTGAGGAAATACCTCTGGGTGAAGACCATTCGCCCAGGTGCAACGTTTGGCGACTGAGATAATCCGCTTTCCAATTGTCCATACCTGGGATATGAACCACAGAGATTAGACAGGAGCTGGATTCCGCCCAAACCAAAATTCGAGATACTTCTTTCATAGCCAGAGGACTGTGAGTCCCTCCTTGATGATTGATGTATGCCACAGTTGTGACATTGTCTATCTGAAAACAAATGAACAACTCTCTCTTCAGAAGAGGCCAAGACTGAAGAGCTCTGAAATTGCACGGATTTCCAAAATATTGATCGAAAATCTCACCTCCTGAGATTCCCAAACCCCTTGTGCCGTCAGAGACCCCCACACAGCTCCCCAACCTGTAAGACTTGCATCTGTTGAGATTATAGTCCAGGTCGGAAGAACAAAGAAGCCCCCTGAACTAAACGATGGTGATCTGTCCACCATGTCAGAGAGTGTCGTATAATCGGTTTAAAGATATTAAGTGAGATATCTTTGAGTAATCCCTGCACCATTGGTTCAGCATACAGAGCTGAAGAGGTCGCATGTGAAAACGAGCAAAGGAGATCGCATCTGATGCGGCAGTCCTAAGACCTAAAATTTCCATGCATAAGGCTACCAAAGGGAATGATTGTGACTGAAGGTTTTGACAAGCTGAAATCAATGTTAAACTTCTCTTGTCTGACAAGGACAGAGTCATAGACACTGAATCTATTCTAGAAACCTAAAAAGGTTACCCTTGTCTGAGGAATCAATGAACTGATTGGTAAATTGATCCTCCAACCATGAACTTGAAGAAACAACACAAGTCGATTCATATGAGATTCTTCGAAAATGAGAAGACTGAGCAAGTACCCAGATATCGTCCAATAAGGAAATACCAAAACCCTGTTCTCTGATTACAGAAAGAAGGGCACCGAGAATCTTTGAAAAAAATTCTTGGAACTGAGGCTAGGCCAAACGGTAGAGCCACAAAACTGGTAATGCTTGTCTAAAAAGAGAATCTCAGACACTAAAAGTGATCTGGATGAATCGGAATATGCAGATACACATCCTGTAAATCTATAGTAGACATATAATGCCATTGCTAAACAAAAGGCAGGACAGTCCTACAGAAACTGAATGTTAGTATCCTTACATAACGATTCAATATTGATAGATCCGGAACTGGTCTGAAGGAATTGACCTTCTTTGGTACAATGAAGAGATAAAATAAAACCCCAGCCCCTGTTCCAGAACTGGAACTGGCATAATTACTCCAGCCAACTCTAGATCTGAAACACATTTCAGAAATGCTGAGCCTTTGCTGTGTTAACTGGGACACGGGAAAGAAAAAAATCTCTTAGCAGGAGGCCTTAACTGAAGCCAATGCTGTACCTTTCTGAAACAATGTTCTAAAACCAGAAATTGAGAACGGAATTGATAAAAATTTCTTTGAAGAAAACGTAATCTGCCCCATACCAGCTGAGCTGGAATAAGGTCCGCACCTTCATGGGTACTTAGGAGCTGGCTATAGGTTTTCTATAAGGCTTGGATATATTCCCAACTGGAAATAGTTTCCAAACTGATACCGCTCCTGAGGATGAAGGATCAGGCTTTTGTTCCTTATTGTGAGGAAAGGAACGAAAAATGATTATTAGACCTAAATTTACCTTAGATTTTTTATCCTTTGGTAAAAAAGTTCCCTTCCTTCCAGAAACAGTTGAAATAATAATTTATTACCCTGGAAAGAAACGGAAAGCAAAGTTGACTTAGAAGACATATCAGCATTCCAAGTTTAATCCATAAAGCTTTACTAGCTAAAATAGCTAGAGACATATACCTGACATCAACTCTAATGATATCAAAAGATGGTATCACCAATAAAATTATTAGCATGTTATAGAATAATAATAATGCTATAAAATTATGATCTGTTACTTGTTGCGCTAAAGCTTCTAACCAAAAGTTGAAGCTGCAGCAACATCCGCTAAAAATATAGCAGGTCTAAGAAGATTACCTGAACATAAGTAAGCTTTTCTTAGAAAGGATTCAATTTTCCTATCTAAAGGATCCTTAAAATGAATTACTATCTACCGTAGGAATAGTAGCACATTTAGCAGGAGTAGAGACAGCCCCATAACCTTAGGGATTTTGTCCCAAAAAACTCTAATCTGTCAGATGGCACAGGATATAATTGCTTAAACGTTTAGAAGGAGTAAAAGAATTACCCAAATTATTCCATTCCCTGGAAATTACTTCAGAAATAGCATCAGGGAGATTAAACACTTCTGGAATAACTACAGGAGATTTAAAAACCTTAATTAAACGTTTAGATTTAGTATCAAGAGGACCAGAATCCTCTATTTCTAATGCAATTAATACTTCTTTAAATAAAGAACGAATAAATTCCATCTTGAACAAATACAAAGATTTATCAGCATCAACCTCTGAGACAGAAACCTCTGAACCAGAAGAACCATTATCAGTATCAGAATGATGATGTTCATTTAAAAATTCATCTGAAAAAAGCGAAGTTTTAAAAGACTTTTATGTAAACTTGAAGGAGAAATAACAGACATAGCCTTCTTATTGGATTTAAAAAAAAAAAATCTCTTATGTTTATCAGGAACACTCTGAAAATTAGATGTTGACGGAACAGCAACAGGTAATGTAACAGTACTAAAGGAAATTTTATCTGCATTGATAAGTTTGTCATGACATGCAATACAAACAACAGCTGGAGAAACAGATACCAAAAATTATAGCAGATACACTTAGCTTGATAGCTCCAGCACTAGACAGCGATTTTCCTGTAGTATCTTCTGACTCAGATGCAACGTGAGACATCTTGCAATATGTAAGAGAAAAAACAACATATAAAGCAAAATTGATCAAATTCCTTAAATGACAGTTTCAGGAATGGGAAAAAATGCCAAAGAACAAGCTTCTAGCAACCAGAAGCAATGAAAAAATAAGACTTAAATAATGTGGAGACAAAAGCGACGCCATTATTTTTTAGCGCTAAATAAGACGCCCACATTATTTGGCGCCTAAATGCTTTTGGCGCCAAAAATGACGCCACATCCGGAATGCCGACATTTTTGGCGCAAAATAATGTCAAAAAATGACGCAACTTCCGGCGACACGTATGACGCCGGAAACGGAAAAGAATTTTTGCGCCAAAAAAGTCCGCGCCAAGAATGACGCAATAAAATGAAGCATTTTCAGCCCCCGCGAGCCTAACAGCCCACAGGAAAAAAAGAGTCAAATTTTTGAAGGTAAGAAAAAATGATTCATTCAAATGCATTATCCCAAATATGAAACTGACTGTCTGAAAAATAAGGAAAGTTGAACATTCTGAGTCAAGGCAAATAAATGTTTGAATACATATATTTAGAACTTTAAAAACAAAGTGCCCAACCATAGCTTAGAGTGTCACAGAAAATAAGATTTACTTACCCCAGGACACTCATCTACATGTTTGTAGAAAGCCAAACCAGTACTGAAACGAGAATCAGCAGAGGTAATGGTATATATAAGAGTATATCGTCGATCTGAAAAGGGAGGTAAGAGATGAATCTCTACGACCGATAACAGAGAACCTATGAAATAGACCCCGTAGAAGGAGATCACTGCATTCAAATAGGCAATACTCTCCTCACATCCCTCTGACATTCACTGCACGCTGAGAGGAAAACCGGGCTCCAACTTGCTGCGGAGCGCATATCAACGTAGAATCTAGCACAAACTTACTTCACCACCTCCATCGGAGGCAAAGTTTGTAAAACTGAATTGTGGGTGTGGTGAGGGGTGTATTTATAGGCATTTTAAGGTTTGGGAAACTTTGCCCCTCCTGGTAGGAATGTATATCCCATACGTCACTAGCTCATGGACTCTTGCTAATTACATGAAAGAAATGCCTTCCTAAAATAAGATTCAATCTTTCTATCTAAGGGATCTTTAAAATAAGTACTATCTTCCATAGGAATAGTAGTACCCTTGGCAAGAGTAGAAATAGCGCCATCAACTTTAGGGACTTTCTCCTAAAGCTCTAACTTAGACACTGGTAAAGGATACAATTTGTTAAGCCTAGAAAAAGGATTAAAAAAGTACCAGGCTTAGACCATTCCTTAGCAATCATATTAGAGATAGCATCTGGAATTGGAAAAAATTCAGGAGTAACCTCAGAAGTTTTAAAAACAGAATTCAAATGTTTGCTATTCTTGTTATCAAGAGGACTAGACTCCTCAATACCCAAAGTAAACAATACTTCTTTTAACAAAGAACATATATTCCATCTTAAAAAGAAAAGATGATTTATCAATATCAGAGTCTGAAGTAGGATCCTGCAGCAATATAATCTTTAATATCTACAGGAATATCATGTACATTAGACTGTGAAGGTTTAACAGTAGATGTATTTGTACTTATAGAAACATTATCAGCATACACACTTAGCTTTGGTAGATATGTTTTCAGGCAACTTGGTTCCTACAGTAACATCAGATGCAGGATCAGTTTGAGACATATTGAAAAAATGTAACAAAAAAGAAAAAATAACATTTACACAAAATTTCCAAATTTCATCAAAATAGCAGTTTCATGAATGGGAAAAAATGCTTATAAAAATACTTATATGCAAAGCAAACATCATAGCCCTCTGTAACAAATGAAAGCAGAGAGGAAAAGAGGAGAGACTTAATATAACAAATTTTTTGGTGCCAAAAATGACGTAAATACAGAGAAAAAAAAACTTTTGCCGCCAAGGTTAACAGGAAATGACACATTTTGCGTCATAACAGGCGCGACTTTGCAGCAAGAAATGACGTCACAACGAACACAACCTTCCCGGGCAAAGAAGTATTTTGTGCCATTGTGAGCCTAATTTGCCCACGAAAATTTTAAAAAACAAGACCAAAGTTTCAGCTAGCAGAAACCTCAGGTAAGAAAAAAATATACTAAATTTTTCCCAAAACATAATTTTCCATGCTGAAATTGTTAGACTGCAAAGGACTCATGAAAAACATATGCAACATATTTTTAAAACTTTAAAAATATAAAGTGCCAAACATAGCTGAGAGTGTCTTAAAAAAAGATATATACTTACCTGAAGACACCCATCCACATATAGCAGACAGTAAAACCAGTACTGAAACATATCAGCAGTGGTAATGGTAGATGAGTATAATGTCGATCTGTAAAGGGAGGTGGCAGATGAATCCCCATGACCGAATTTACAGAGAGCCTTAGAATAGATTTCACATAGGTGAAAACATGGCATCATTAGGCAGATATTCCTATCACATCCCTCAGACAAACACTGTACTTTGAGAGGAACTGGGCTTCAAAATGCTTAGAAGCACCTTTCACAGAAGAAATCAAGCATGACTTGCTTCATCATCCTCTAACTAAGGCAAAGTTTGTAAAACTGAAGTATGAGTGAGGTGGGAGGTGTATTTATAGGCATTTTGAGGTTTGGGAAACTTTGCCCCCTCCAGGTAGGAATGTATATCCCATACGTCACTAGCTCATGGACTCTTGCCACTTACATGAAAGAAAAAATTGTTATGTTCAATTGTTTGCAAACAATTCATTGTGGCTATATTACATTTATGTAACTGAAGAGCTCATCATAAATTACCACATAGTCTTTAAGAAAAAGGGGGAAAAACATAATTTATGTAAGAACTTACCTGATAAATTAATTTATTTAATATTGGCAAGAGTCTATGAGCTAGTGACGTATGGGATATAATTCCTACCAGGAGGGGCAAAGTTTCCCTAACATCAAAATGCCTATAAATTCACCTCCCACCACACCCACAACTCAGTTTAACTAATAGCCAAGTAGTGAGGTGATAACAAAAGAAGGAGTAAAAAAAGCTTACAAACACCTAGATTTAGAGTTTTGTCGGTAACGACCCGCGTAGCTAACGCTGGCTTTTTTTCCCCCCGCACCTTTTAAATACCGCTGGTATTTAGAGTTCACAGAAGGGCTGCGTTAGGCTCCAAAAAGGGAGCGTAGAGCATAATTTACCGCCACTGCAACTCTCAATACCAGCGGTGCTTACGGACGCGGCCAGCTTCAAAAACGTGCTTGTGCGCGATTTCCCCATAGAAAACAATGGGGCCGTTTGAGCTGAAAAAAAACCTAACACCTGCAAAAAAGCAGCGTTCAGCTCCTAACGCAGCCCCATTGTTTCCTATGGGGAAGCACTTCCTATGTCTGCACCTAACACCCTAACATGTACCCCGAGTCTAAACACCCCTAACCTTACACTTATTAACCCCTAATCTGCTGCCCCCGCTATCCCCTGCATATTATTATTAACCCCTAATCTGCTGCTCCGTACACCGCCGCAACCTACATTATACCTATGTACCCCTAATCTGCTGCCCATAACACCGCCGACCTCTATATTATATTTATTAACTAGAAAAGGGGAGTGGACCGAGCGCTACAGATAGGGCCTTAAGCTTACTAACAATATAGCCTCCTAGTAGTCTAACCAGAAAAAGATAATAGTTAGGGTGAGAGTAAGCGCTAAATAGCTTAAAAGGCTAGATAAAATAACACAATTTAATGTATTCGATAAAAAACTTATACATAAACAATTAAAATCAAATTATACGCATGGATCCATGTCTGACTTATCTAAAAACTGAGATGTACAAAGTAATTACAAAATCTCTGAGAGTCGGGGTATACAGTGTGATCAAAACGGGACAATCCTAAAATAGGATTCACAAGTACAGTAAACTTAAGACAAGACTAAAAACCATAAATGGTAATTATTAATAAAAAGTCCAGAAAAAATCAAAAATATCAAAAATGTGTTCAAAGGCTAGCTGTGAAAGTTCGTGTGAATCCGTGGGTGTATCCTCCAACGTGACTTGCAAAACTGTGTCGTGATGTTTAGTCAATTGTAGATGATATGAAAGGTTTAAAAAAGATGATCCAAACTCCAATTTAAATCCGTGAAAAAATAGGGAATAGCTTAAAACACACTTTAAAAATCAATATGAATAGAATCCAATGTGATAGAGTCAAATGTGAAAAAATTTGAAAAAATGGGTTGAGCAATCCAAAGAATTAGAAAGTGGTGTTGAACCTAGTAAACACAACACAAAACTGCTGATAAAAAATGTAGAGAAAAAATGTGTATAAAAAATGTGAGTAGTCAAGGCAGGTGCTAAACCATGTGAGTTTAAGCACAATCAGTATGTCTAATATAAAAAATCCACAATAAAATCCATAATAAAATAATGACAACGAAAAAAAAACCTAAAAGGAAACAAAGGAAAACAAATAGTGCAACACTGTATATAATAGACAATAATGGTAATTAAAACCAAGCTCACCAGTATGCCAACGCGTTTTGGCCTAGACTAGGCCTTTCTCAAGACTATCTATTATAGTCTTGAGAAAGGCCTAGTCTAGGCCAAAACGCGTTGGCATACTGGTGAGCTTGGTTTTAATTACCATTATTGTCTATTATATACAGTGTTGCACTATTTGTTTTCCTTTGAGGTTTTTTTTTCGTTGTCATTATTTTATTATGGATTTTATTGTGGATTTTTGATATCAGACACACTGATTGTGCTTAAACTCACATGGTTTAGCACCTGCCTTGACTACTCACATTTTTTATACACATGTTTTATACACATTTTTGTATACACATTTTTTCTCTACATATTTTATCAGCAGTTTTGTGTTGTGTTTGCTAGGTTCAACACCACTTTCTAATTCTTTGGATTGCTCAACCCATTTTTTCAAATTTTTTCACATTTGACTCTATTACATTGGATTCTATTCATATTGATTTTTCAGTGTGTTTTAAGCTATTCCCTATTTTTTCACAGATTTAAATTGGAGTTTGGATCATCTTTTTTAAACCTTTCATATCATCTACAATTGACTATACATCACGACACAGTTTTGCAAGTCACGTTGGAGGATACACCCACGGATTCACACGAACTTTCACAGCTAGCCTTTGAACACATTTTTGATATTTTTGATTTTTTCTGGACTTTTTATTAATAATTACCATTTATGGTTTTTAGTCTTGTCTTTAGTTTACTGTACTTGTGAATCCTATTTTAGGATTGTCCCGTTTTGATCACACTGTATACCCCGACTCTCAGAGATTTTGTAATTACTTTGTACATCTCAGTTTTTAGATAAGTCAGACATGGATCCATGCGTATAATTTGATTTTAATTGTTTATGTATAAGTTTATTTATCGAATACATTAAATTGTGTTATTTTATCTAGCCTTTTAAGCTATTTAGCGCTTACTCTCACCCTAACTATTATATTTATTAACCCCTAATCTGCCCCCCACAACGTCGCCTCCACCTACCTACAATTATTAACCCCTAATCTGCCGACCGGACCTCACCGCTACTATAATAAATGTATTAACCCCTAATCCGCCTCACTCCCCGCCTCAATAACCCTATAATAAATAGTATTAACCCCTAATCTGCCCTCCCTAACATCGCCGACACCTAACTTCAAGTATTAACCCCTATTCTGCCGACCGGACCTCACCGCTACTCTAATAAATGTATGGCTGTTCTGATCAGCCAATAGAATGCGAGCTCAATCTGATTGGCTGATCGGATCAGCCAATCGGATTGAACTTGAATCTGATTGGCTGATTCCATCAGCCAATCAGAATTTTCCTACCTTAATTCCGATTGGCTGATAGAATCCTATCAGCCAATCGGAATTCGAGGGACGCCATCTTGGATGACGTCCTTTAAAGGAACCTTCATTCGTCGTCTAGTCGTCGGAAGAAGAGGATGGATCCGCGCCGGAGGTCTTCAAGATGGAGCCGCGCGTCATCGGATGGAAGAACATAGAAGATGCGGCTTGGATGAAGATGTTTGCCGGTCCGGATCTACTCTTCTGCCCGGATAGGATGAAGACTTCTGCCCGAAGATGGAATTCTTTAGCCGCCGCTTGGATCAAGACTTCAGCCGGAGGATGGACGTCACTCTTCAGCCCCCGCTTGGGCTTGGATGAAGAATTCGGAGGCTCTTCTGGACCGATCGGGACACGGTGTGGTGAAGACAAGGTAGGGAGATCTTCAGGGGCTTAGTGTTAGGTTTATTTAAGGGGGGTTTGGGTTAGATTAGGGGTATGTGGGTGGTGGGTTGTAATGTTGGGGGGGTATTGTATGATTTTTTTTTACAGGCAAAAGAGCTGAATTCTTTGGGGCATGCCCCGCAAAGGGCCCTTTTAAGGGCTGGTAAGGTAAAAGAGCTTTTCTATTTTAATTTTAGAATAGGGTAGGGCATTTTTTTATTTTGGGGGGCTTTGTTATTTTATTAGGGGGCTTAGAGTAGGTGTAATTAAAATTGTTGTAATATTTTTCTAATGTTTGTAAATATTTTTTTATTTTTTGTACTTTAGTTAGTTTATTTAATTGTATTTATTTGTAGGTATTTTATTTAATTAATTTATTGATAGTGTAGTGTTAGGTTTAATTGTAACTTAGGTTAGGATTTATTTTACAGGTAATTTTGTAATTATTTTAACTAGGTAGCTATTAAATAGTTATTAACTATTTAATAGCTATTGTACCTGGTTAAAATAATTACAAAGTTGCCTGTAAAATAAATATTAATCCTAAAATAGCTACAATATAATTATAATTTATATTGTAGCTATATTAGGGTTTATTTTACAGGTAAGTATTTAGCTTTAAATAGGAATAATTTATTTAATAAGAGTTAATTTATTTTGTTAGATTTAAATTATATTTAACTTAGGGGGGTGTTAGTGTTAGGGTTAGAATTAGCTTTAGGGGTTAAAAAATTTATTAGAGTAGCGGTGAGGTCCGGTCGGCAGATTAGGGATTAATACTTGAAGTTAGGTGTCGGCGATGTTAGGGAGGGCAGATTAGGGGTTAATACTTTTTATTATAGGGTTATTGAGGCGGGAGTGAGGCGGATTAGGGGTTAATACATTTATTATAGTGGCGGTGAGGTCCGGTCGGCAGATTAGTGGTTAATAATTGTAGGTAGGTGGAGGTGACGTTGGGGGCGGCAGATTAGGGGTTAATAAATATAATATAGGGGTCGGCGGTGTTAGGGGCAGCAGATTAGGGGTACATAGGGATAACGTAGCTGGCGGCGGTGTGCGGTTGGCAGATTAGGGGTTAAAAAAATTTAATAGAGTGGCGGCGATGTGGGGGGGCCTCAGTTTAGGGATACATAGGTAGTTTATGGGTGTTAGTGTACTTTAGAGCACAGTAGTTAAGAGCTTTATGAACCGGCGTTAGCCCAGAAAGCTCTTAACTACTGACTTTTTTCTGCGGCTGGAGTTAGATGTCGTTAGATTTCTAACGCTCACTTCAGCCAAGACTCTAAATACCGGAGTTAGAAAGATCCCATTGAAAAAATGGGATACGCAAATGGCGTAGGGGGATCTGCGGTATTGAAAAGTCGCGGCTGCAAAGTGAGCGTTAGACCCTTTCCTGACTGACTCTAAATATCAGCGGTAGCCCAAAACCAGCGTTAGGAGCCTCTAACGCTGGTTTTGACGGCTAACGCCAAACTCTAAATCTAGCCGAAAAAGAGGTACTGGAAATATAATTGTGCTTTTATACAAAAAATCAAAAACCACCATAAAAAGGGAGGGCCTCATGGACTCTTGCCAATATGAAGGAAATTAATTTATCAGGTAAGTTCTTCCATAAATTGTTTTCTTTCATGTAATTGGCAAGAGTCCATGAGCTAGTGACGTATGGGATAGAAATACCCAAGATGTGGAAGACCACAGAAGAGTCACTCGAAAGGGAGGGATAAAATAAAAACAGCTATTTCCGCTGAGAAATTAAATCCAAACAAAAATACGTTTTTCATATAAATCTCAAGAAAAAAACTTAAATCATAAGCAGAAGTATCAAATTGAGACAGCTGCCTGAAGAACTTTTCTACCAAAGACTGCTTCAGAAAAGCAAATACATCAAAATGGAAAAAATGTAGTAAATGTATACAAAGAAGACCAAGTTGATGCTTTGCAAATCTGATCCACCAAAGCTTCATTCTTAAAAGCCCAAGAAGTGGCAACTGA
Source organism: Bombina bombina (assembly GCF_027579735.1). Taxonomy (NCBI): domain Eukaryota; kingdom Metazoa; phylum Chordata; class Amphibia; order Anura; family Bombinatoridae; genus Bombina; species Bombina bombina. The sequence continues at coordinate 365,353,959 of NC_069500.1, forward strand.
TCTAGTAGAATGAGCTGTAATTCTCTGAGGCGGAGATTGCCCCGCCTCCAAATAAGCTTTGTGAATCAAAAGCTTTAACCAAGATGGCAGAGGCTTCCTGACCTTTCCTGGAGCCAGAAAAAACAACAAATAGAATAGAAGTCAGTCTGAAATCCGTAGTAGCTTCAACATATTATTTCAAATCTCTTACAACATCCAAAGAATGTAAAGATCTTTCAAGAGCATTTTTAGGATTAGGACACAAAGAAGCAACAACAATTTCCCTACTAATGTTGTTAGAATTCACAACCTTAGGAAGAAATTTAACAAAGTCCGCAAAACAGCTTTATCCTGATGGAAAATCAGAAAAGGAGACTCGCAAGAGAGAGCAGATAATTCGGAAACTCTTTTATCTGAAGAGATAGCTAAAAGGAACAACACTTTCCAAGAAAGTAGTTTAATATCCAAAGAATACATAGGCTCAAAAGGAGGAGCCTGCAAAGCCTTCAAACCAAATTAAGACTCCAAGGAGGAGAGATTGATTTAACAACAGGCTTGATACGAACCAAAGCCTGAACAAAACAGTGACTATCAGGAAGTTTAGCAATCTTTCTATGAAATAAAACAGAAAGAGCAGAGATGTGTCCCTTCAAGTTACTTGCAGACAAACCTTTATCCAAACCATCCTGAAGAAACTGCAAAATTATAGGAATTCTAAAAGAATGCCAATAGATTTTATGAAAAGAACACCATGAAATATAGGTTTTCCAAACCCGATAATAAACTTTCCTTGAAACAGACTTACAAGCCTGTAGTATAGTATTAATCACTGAGTCAGAGAAACCTCTATGACTAAGCACTAAGCATTCAATTTCCATACCTTCAAATTCAGTGATTTGAGATCCTGATGGAAAAAACATAATTTATGTAAGAACTTACCTGATAAATTAATTTCTTTCATATTAGCAAGAGTCCATGAGCTAGTGACGTATGGGATATACATTCCTACCAGGAGGGGCAAAGTTTCCCAAACCTCAAAATGCCTATAAATACACCCCTCACCACACCCACAAATCAGTTTAACGAATAGCCAAGAAGTGGGGTGATAAGAAAAAAGTGCGAAAGCATAAAAAATAAGGAATTGGAATAATTGTGCTTTATACAAAAAAATCATAACCACCACAAAAAAGGGTGGGCCTCATGGACTCTTGCTAATATGAAAGAAATGACTTTATCAGGTAAGTTCTTACATAAATTATGTTTTCTTTCATATAATTAGCAAGAGTCCATGAGCTAGTGACGTATGGGATAATCACTACCCAAGATGTGGATCTTTCCACGCAAGAGTCACTAGAGAGGGAGGGATAAAATAAAGACAGCCAATTCCGCTGAAAAATAATCCACACCCAAAATAAAGTTTAAATTATAAGCAGAAGATTCAAACTGAAACAGCTGCCTGAAGTACTTTTCTACCAAAAACTGCTTCAGAAAAAGAAAACACATCAAAATGGTAGAATTTAGTAAAAATATGCAAAGAAGACCAAGTTGCTGCTTTGCAAATCTGATCAACCGAAGCTTCATTCCTAAACGCCCAGGAAGTAGAAACTGACCTAGTAGAATGAGCTGTAATCCTTTGAGGCGGAGTTTTACCCGACTCGACATAAGCATGATGAATTAAAGATTTCAACCAAGATGCCAAAGAAATGGCAGAGGCCTTCTGACCTTTCCTAGAACCGAAAAAAATAACAAATAGACTAGAAGTCTTTCGGAAATTCTTAGTAGCTTCAACATAAAATTTCAAAGCTCTAACAACATCCAAAGAATGCAATGATCTCTCCTTAGAATTCTTAGGATTAGGACACAATGAAGGAACCACAATTTCTCTACTAATGTTGTTAGAATTCACAACCTTAGGTAAAAATTTAAAAGAAGTTCGCAACACCGCCTTATCCTGATGAAAAATCAGAAAAGGAGACTCACAAGAAAGAGCAGATAATTCAGAAACTCTTCTAGCAGAAGAGATAGCCAAAAGGAACAAAACTTTCCAAGAAAGTAATTGATTTGTCAAACGAATGCATAGGTTCAAACGGAGGAGCTTGAAGAGCCCCCAGAACCAAATTCAAACTCCAAGGAGGAGAAATTGACTTAATGACAGGTTTTATACGAACCAAAGCTTGTACAAAACAATGAATATCAGGAAGATTACCAATCTTTCTGTGAAAAAGAACAGAAAGAGCAGAGATTTGTCCTTTCAAGGAACTTGCAGACAAACCTTTATCCAAACCATCCTGAAGAAATTGTAAAATTCTCGGAATTCTAAAAGAATGCCAGGAAAATTGATGAGAAAGACACCAAGAAATATAAGTCTTCCAGACTCTATAATATATCTCCCTAGATACAGATTTACGAGCCTGTAACATAGAATTAATCACAAAGTCAGAGAAACCTCTTTGACTAAGAATCAAACGTTCAATCTCCATACCTTTAAATTTAAGGATTTGAGATCCTGATGGAAAAAAAGGACCTTGCGACAAAAGGTCTGGTCTTAACGGAAGAGTCCACGGTTGGCAAGTAGCCATCCGGACAAGATCCGCATACCAAAACCTGTGAGGCCATGCTGGAGCTACCAGCAGAACAAACAAGCATTCCTTCAGAATCTTGGAGATTACTCTTGGAAGAAGAACTAGAGGCGGAAAGATATAGGCAGGATGATACTTCCAAGGAAGTGACAATACATCCACTGCTTCCGCTTGAGGATCCCTGGATCTGGACAGATACCTGGGAAGTTTCTTGTTTAGATGAGAGGCCATCAGATCTATTTCTGGAAGTCCCCACATTTGAACAATCTGAAGAAATACCTCTGGGTGAAGAAACCATTCGCCCGGATGTAACGTTTGGCGGCTGAGATAATCCGCTTCCCAATTGTCTATACCTGGGATATGAACCGCAGAAACTAGACAGGAGCTGGATTCCGCCCATACCAGAATTCGAGATACTTCCTTCATAGCCAGAGGACTGTGAGTCCCTCCTTGATGATTGATGTATGCCACAGTTGTGACATTGTCTGTTTGAAAACAAATGAACGATTCTCTCTTTAGAAGAGGCCATGACTGAAGAGCTCTGAAAATTGCACGGAGTTCCAAAATATTGATCAGTAATCTCACCTCCTGAGATTCCCAAACCCCTTGTGCTGTCAGAGACCCCCAAACAGCTCCCCAACCTGTCAGACTTGCATCTGTTAAAATTACAGTCCAGGTCGGAAGAACAAAAGAAGCCCCCTGAACTAAACGATGGTGATCTGTCCACCACATCAGAGAGTGTCGTACAATCGGTGTTAAAGATATTAATTGAGATATCTTTGTGTAATCCCTGCACCACTGGTTCAGCATACAGAGCTGAAGAGGTCGCATGTGAAAACGAGCAAAGGGGATTGCATCCGATGCTGCAGTCATAAGACCTAGAATTTCCATGCATAAAGCTACCGAAGGGAATGATTGTGACTGAAGGTTTCGACAAGCTGATATCAACTTTAGACGTCTCTTGTCTGTCAAAGAGTCATGGACACTGAATCTATCTGAAAACCTAAAAAGGTTACCCTTGTCTGAGGAATCAATGAACTTTTTGGTAAATTGATCCTCCAACCATGATCTTGAAGAAACAACACAAGTCGATTCGTATGAGATTCTGCTAAATGTGAAGACTGAGCAAGTATCAAGATATCGTCCAAATAAGGAAATACCACAATACCCTGTTCTCTGATTACAGACAGAAGGGCACCGAGAACCTTTGTAAAAATTCTTGGAGCTGTAGCTAGGCCAAACGGTAGAGCCAAAAACTGGTAATGCTTGTCTAGAAAAGAGAATCTCAGAAACTGATAGTGATCTGGATGAATCGGAATATGCAGATATGCATCCTGTAAATCTATTGTGGACATATAATGCTCTTGCTGAACAAATTTTGAATGTTGGTATCCTTACATAACGATTCAATATTTTTAGATCCAGAACTGGTCTGAAGGAATTCTCCTTCTTTGGTACACTGAAGAGATTTGAATAAAACCCCAGCCCCTGTTCCAGAACTGGAACTGGTATAATTACTCCAGCCAACTCTAGATCTGTAACACATTTCAGAAATGCTTGAGCCTTCGCTAGGTTTACTGGGACACGGGAAAGAAAAAATCTCTTTGCAGGAGGCCTTATCTTGAAGCCAATTCTGTACCCTTTTGAAACAATGTTCTGAATCCAGAGATTGTGAACGGAATTGAACCAAATTTCTTTGAAAAAACGTAACCTGCCCCCTACCAGCTGAGCTGGAATGAGGGCCGCACCTTCATGTGGACTTGGGAGCTGGCTTTGGTTTTCTAAAAGGCTTGGATTTATTCCAGACTGGAGATGGTTTCCAAACTGATACCGCTCCTGAGGATGAAGGATCAGGTTTTTGTTCCTTGTTGTGATGAAAGGAACGAAAACGATTATTACCCTGGAAAGAAAGGGAAAGCAGAGTAGACTTAGAAGACATATCAGCATTCCAAGTCTTAAGCCATAAAGCTCTTCTAGCTAAAATAGCTAGATACATATACCTGACATCAACTCTAATGAAATCAAAGATGGCATTACAAATAAAATTATTAGCATGTTGAAGAATAAAAATGCTATGAGAATTATGATCTGTTACTTGTTGCGCTAAAGCTTCTAACCAAAAGATGAAGCTGCAGCAACATCCGCTAAAGATATAGCAGGTCTAAGAAGATTACCTGAACAAAAGTAAGCTTTTCTTAGAAAGGATTCAATTTTCATATCTAAAGGATCCTTAAGGAAGTACCATCTGCCGTAGGAATAGTAGTACACTTAACAAGAGTAGAGACAGCCCCATCAACTTTAGGGATTTTGTCCCAAAACTCTAATCTGTCAGATGGCACAGGATATAATTGCTTAAAACGTTTAGAAGGAGTAAATGAATTACCCAAATTATTCCATTCCCTGGAAATTACTTCAGAAATAGCACTAGGGACAGGAAAAACTTCTGGAATAACTACAGGAGATTTAAAACCTTATCTAAACGTTTAGATTTAGTATCAAGAGGACCAGAATCCTCAATTTCTAATGCAATTAGGACTTCTTTAAGTAAAGAACGAATAAATTTCATTTTAAATAAATATGAAGATTTATCAGCATCAACCTCTGAGACAGAATCCTCTGAACCAGAAGAACCATTATCAGAATCAGAATGATGATGTTCATTTAAAAATTCATCTGAAAAATGAGAAGTTTTAAAAGACTTTTTACGTTTACTAGAAGGAGGAATAACAGACATAGCCTTCTTAATGGATTTAGAAACAAAATCTCTTATGTTATCAGGAACACTCTGAGTATTAGATGTTGACAGAACAGCAACAGGTAATGTAACAGTACTAAAGGAAATATTATCTGCATTAACAGTTTGTCATGAAAAAACAGTACAAACAACAGCTGGAGGAACAGATACCATAAGTTTACAGTAGATACACTTAGCTTTGGTAGCTCCAGCCCCAGGCAGCGATTTTCCAGAAGTATCTTCTGACTCAGTTTCAACGTGGGACATCTTGCAATATGTAATAGAAAAAAACAGCATATAAAGCAAAATTGATCAAATTCCTTAAATGACAGTTTCAGGAATGGGGAAAAAATGCCAGTGAACAAGCTTCTAGCAACCAGAAGCAATAAAAAATGAGACTTAAATAAAGTGGAGACAATAGTGACGCCACATCTGGAACGCCGACACTTTTGGCGCAAAAGAACGTCAAAAATGACGCAACTTCCGGTGACACGTATGACGCCGGAAACAGAAAAAAAAATTTTGCGCCAAAAAAGTCCGCGCCAAGAATGATGCAATAAAATGAAGCATTTTCAGCCCCCGCGAGCCTAACAGCCCACAGGGAAAAAGTCAAATTTTTAAGGTAAGAAAAAAATGATTTATTCATATGCATTATCCCAAATATGAAACTGACTGTCTGAAATAAGGAATGTTGAACATCCTGAGTCAAGGCAAATAAATGTTTGAATACATATATTTAGAACTTTATAAAAAAAAGTGCCCAACCATAGCTTAGAGTGTCACAGAAAATAAGATTTACTTACCCCAGGACACTCATCTACATGTTGTAGAAAGCCAAACCAGTACTGAAACGAAAATCAGCAGAGGTAATGGTATATAAATAAGAGTATATCGTCGATCTGAAAAGGGAGGTAAGAGATGAATCTCTACGACCGATAACAGAGAACCTATGAAATAGACCCCGTAGAAGGAGATCATTGAATTCAAATAGGCAATACTCTCCTCACATCCCTCTGACATTCACTGCACGCTGAGAGGAAAACCGGGCTCCAACCTGCTGCGGAGCGCATATCAACGTAGAATCTAGCACAAACTTACTTCACCACCTCCATAGGAGGCAAAGTTTGTAAAACTGATTTGTGGGTGTGGTGAGGGGTGTATTTATAGGCATTTTGAGGTTTGGGAAACTTTGCCCCTCCTGGTAGGAATGTATATCCCATACGTCACTAGCTCATGGACTCTTGCTAATTACATGAAAGAAACAGCCCTTGAGACAGAAGGTCTGGCCTTAAAGGAAGTGGCCAAGGTTGGCAACTGGATATCCGGACAAGATCCGCATATCAAAACCTGTGAGGCCATGCTGGTGCTATCAGAAACACATGCGATTGTTCCATTATGATCTTGGAGATCACCGATGGAAGAATAACCAGAGGTGGAAAGATAACGCATTCACCATTTCCGGCTGAGGATCCCTGGACCTGGAAAGGTACCTGGGAAGTTTCTTGTTTAGATGGGAAGCCATCAGATCTATTTTTGGAAGACCCCACCATCTGTACAATCTGACAAAATACATCTGGATGAAGAGACCACTCCCCCGGATGTAAAGTCTGACGGCTGAGATAATCCGCTTCCCAATTGTCTACACTTGGCATATGTATCACAGAAATTAGACAGGAGTTGGATTCCGCCCAAGAAAGTATCCGAGATACTTCTTTCATAGCTAAAAGACTGAGTCCCACCCTGATTGACATATGCCACTGTTGTGACATTGTCTGAAAATGAATGAATGGTTCTCTCTTTAATAGAGACCAAGAGAGTGTGGCACATATATTCATTTTCTTGCAAGCTGAACCAATGTATAAAAATATATTGCCCACCTGGTTTATATCTGCTAATAAATTCTTGTCAAAAAAGTAAAAAATGCTTTAAATCATGAGCACTTCTGTGAGAAAGTATAAGCATTTTGAAGGAGTTATACAGTATTTATTACTACAGAAATATGCCAGCCTGCTACTTTCTTCATATACACTTATAGTAATAATATTATCTATAAGATTTAGTTATAAGAGAACCATGTGGAATTAGCTCAGCATTTCAGTGTGTTGTGTTTTTTTATAGTATGTTTGTTACACTGAGAAGAGCAAATGCCATACTTTTTGCTATCATAACACCTTCGCCCTGCTGTATATAGTAGCAGCATAAAATGAGGTGACAGTTTAACACAAATTATAATTTTTGAAAATCTCTGCAAGGTGAATATCGCACCGTATGGAAAAGCAGCCTCTGTCAATTCCTACTATCATATGATAAAGTATACTGTGGCAGATATTAACTCTGCTGATTCTTGAGTGTTTGTTCTTCTGAATAAAATTTAAATTCCTCTGGGAGAAGACAACTGTTCAATTTATAGAGCTGAGTATGTGTGAACTCAGTATATAGTGCATGGGGTGTAGCAAGGTTTTCTTAAGGTTGGAAAACAAATATTAAGTTGATCTTTTTAATTTCTTGATATTTCATTGCTAGGTCCTCATGTCAGCAGTGGGGTTAAACTACTGGCCTGGTGAAATCTGTTCTTTATAGCCTATTGTATAGCAGATATCATTAAAGTGATGCAGATCTAGTGTTATTGTCATACTCAGATGTGCTGTTTTATCTGCAAGCAAAATGTATATAAGCACATAGACAGATGATAAATTCTTTGGAAAACCACTGGCTCCCACTTATTTCTGTCTGCCCTTTACCTCATGTGTGACATTTTTCAGATAGAGCTACACAAAACATTCCTTCCTTTTTTTTTATGAATAATAAAACAACTTTACAATATATTTTCAATATTTATTTTGCCCCCTTTATCATGTGATTTTGCACTGAAAGTTGAGCAATAAGGCAGTGGTGGGTGGAGTTTGACTACCGGAGAATATCTGCGTAAAAAGGATGTCTATTTGTTTGAAAACATTAAAGGAGCATTAAACACAACATTTTTCTTTTATGTTTCAGATAGAACATACAATATTATAACATCAGGGTAAAAAGTGTACACACCTTTGCTTACCGAATTTATATTGTAAGATATTGTTTTTAAACACTGTTTTTAACACTGTGAAATAAATATTGCAAAATAAATACGTATTTTTTAAAAAACCTTTTAAAACCTTTTTGTAAAAACCATTTATAAATATTTGGTTTAGTCTAAATACTTTTGATTCTACTCAGCTAAGATTCCTATCAGGGATCCCAAGCGCTCCTATAGCTGTTCAAATTTCGTCAATTTAATATTAGCAGTAAATTGGACCTGCAACCTGACAATTTTTTCGTTCATTTAAGCTACCTCTGTTGAATTCATATACATGTTTCTCGGGCATATCATAGCGAGTGCCTCACCAGCCTCTGTCCTCACTGCATATCACTGCTAAGATGTATGTCTCTTATAAGAAGTTATTATTACTAGTCTGTCATGTATTGGGCCATTATATCATGATATGCTGCATACCCAGATACACATTTAAAAAGGTAGACATACATTCCCTTGAATGCTGTGCTCCCCATGCCTTATAGTACATGCCCTATGTATGTTTGGGTCCTCTGAGAACGGAATCACCACTCTGAATCATATTAGTATATGGGAGTGTATGGTAGGCCCAACAACACCACATGACATCGTCCATAGGTGCAAATATTAAAAGAGACTATAATCTAACCACTCTACAGCTGAGTTTGCTAACATAAGTCTATATTCTACATACTGGTTTGACTAGTTTATATTATTATGCATAGCCGCCTGTTATAACTAAAATGTATTGGTACATTCTATACTCTCCTTCTGCTTAGGGCACCTATAGCCCCAATACTTATGCATAACCTCTAGAATTTCTCTAGTTACATTTAGAGGCAGTTAAGATACATCATACTACTCTCTAACACCTGACACGAGTGGCCCCTCTGCCGGCGGCTGAGGCACTAGGGGCTACCCTGCTATGTTTTGTTTTGAGAAGCCTCTTACAAACAGAAATTCTATTCTGTAATTGTAAATCTCATGTATCTATTCACCTTATTGGAAGGTGGATGTAAATTACACTGTAAACTTGCTATACTACCAGACAGCCATCTTACTGTACCTCTTATCAGTAGCAGCCCCCCTTCTATTTCTTATGAGGTTTATTATTTATTTTTTTTATTATTATTTTGCCAGAACATATATCATATATGTATTCTTTATCCCATTAGCAGAACTTTCCATAGCTTATCTATTCCATATTTTCGAGATTGCCTAAGTTTACGGGGCATAAGTGGACATTTGATGATATAGCCTGTAACTTCTCTCGATAGTTTCATTGTTTATGTGCCCAAGGGTGACCTCCTTAACTGTTCTTAATTTTATCACATATTGTCCTTATATTAACACTCTGCCCAATATATTGTACTTACTGTTTATTATTCCCATTTAAATGGGTCCTCAATACTAACTTCCAAACTACCTATTTTAACATTTAAAAGGCCCGCCCTGCCCTTCCCCCCAATTTAGAGCAGCTCTTGCCTGCTGATCCCCCCTAAATGTTCATATACTACTACATCCTATATCAAACTATGTAGAAAATGAGGTTTCATTTAGATGTTTTATATTTCTATTATCACGTGGTACATGTCAATTTATGCGCTTAGCTTATAAGTTATGACTACTATTTATGTGAAGCATAGTTTCATTGTTTAGTTACCATACTCTTTTAGCCTGACAATACCTTGTAACCGTGTTATGTGGATTTGCAAAAAACCTCAAAAAATTTCTTCTAAAAAAACAAAACAAAACAGAGTAATGGACACTGAATCTATTTGGAAACCTAAAATGGTGACCCTTGTCTGAGGTATCAATAAACTCTTTGGTAAAATTGATCCTCCAACCATGTCTTTGAAGAAACAACACTAGTTGATTTGTGTGAGATTCTGCTAAATTAAAAGATTGAGCCAGTACAAAGATATCGTCTAAATAAGGAAACACCGCAATACCCTGCTCTCTGATTACAGATAGAAGGGCACCAAGAACCTTCGAAAAGATTCTTGGAGCTGTCGCTTGGCCAAATGGAAGAGCAACAAATTGGTAATGCTTGTCTAGAAAAGAGAATCTCAGAAACAGATAGTGGTCTGGATGAATCGGAATAGTCCTTATAGTCACCATCGTGAAAGTTGGGACCAGTGGCGTCACTATGGGGGTGCGGGCCGCACCTGGGTGACACCCTCCAGGGGATGACACCGTGAAAACAACAAACTTTTTTTTTTTTTAATTTTATTGAAATTCAAAGAAATACAATGTAGAGATGCATATATTTTTTGTATTAGAGGGGCCAGCATTTGTGAACATTAGTGGGACTGGGGAAGTTGTAGACACATTTTTTTGAGCCAGCGCTGCAATTTCCACAAATAGTTTTCCCGGCTGCTTTTGCTTGTTTGTACTTTGCTCTTCCACTGCCCAATTTCACTATGAATGTTATGGGCGTGCTGTGGGGCTTGCAAAGTTGTGCTGCTAGCCTAAACCTGCCTGCCTATCTGTGCTCACTGCTCAGTGGCGTGTGGAGCAGTGGAGTCACTCACTGCTGTGCTGTCTCTCTAATTGGGAACTGGGAAATCATGAGGGGGATGCCTGGCACCTGACCGCATGACTGTCTGACACTGTCTCTAAAGGGAAGGAGCCACGTATGATGCCCACCAGACCGGTACGATTACGGTACACTAAGTTCACACTGAACAGGTAGGAGGGGAGGGCAGGCGGGGGCCTGGGGGTGAGCAGAGAGAAGAGGTGCTTGGCCATAAGAAGCAGTAGACACGCGGCCCGGGGCTGTGCACTGACAGACTTTGAACAGAGTCAGAGAGCAGAATTTTCATAGTTTGCGCGCCTAAACCTTTTCCTTAGTGATTTATTTTTAGAGTGCTCTGTTTATCTTTCATTTGATGCTCTGCTGAGCCAGGGAGCATCTCTAGGCATGAGCTTTATAATTAATGCAGTGCAGTTTACATATTTTATATGTGTGTGTGTCTGAGTGTTTCTGTGTGTGTGTCTGAGTGTGTTTCCAAGTGTTTGTGTGTGCATCTGAGTGTGTTTTTAAGTGTGTCTGAGTGTTTGTATGTGTGTGTGCCTGTGTTTTTGTGTGTCTGCTTTCTGGGGGGGGGGTGACACCATAACGCAGTGGCGTCACTAGGGGGGTGCGGGCCGCACCAGGGTGACACCACCAAAAAATTATTATTATTTTTTTTTAATTTTTTTTATTGAAATTCAAAGAAATACAATGTAGAGATGCATAGATTTTTTATTAGAGGGGCCAGCATTTGTGAACATTAGTGGGACTGGGGAAGTTGTAGACACTTCATTTTTTATGCCCCTTGAGCCAGCGCCGTGGGGCTTGCAAAGTTGCGCTGCTAGCCTAAACCTGCCTGCCTATCTGTGATCACTGCTCAGTGACGTGTGGAGCAGTGGAGTCACTCACTGCTGTGCTGTCTCTCTAAACGGGATCCGGGAAATCATGAGGGGGATGCCTGGCACATGACCTAGTGTTTTTGTGTGTGTGTGTGTCTGAGTGCTTTTGTGTGTGTGTCTGAGTGTTTCTGTGTGTGTGCCTGAGTGTTTATGTGTGTGTGTGCCTGAGTGTTTTTGTGTGTGTGTGTCTGAGTGCTTTTGTGTGTGTGTGTGTGTGTGTCTGAGTGTTTCTGTGTGTGTGTGTCTAAGTGTTTGTGTGTGTGTCTGAGTGTTTTTGTGTGTGTGTGTCTAAGTGTTTGTGTGTGTGTGTGCCTGAGTGTTTTTGTGTGTGTGTGTGTGTGTCTAAGTGTTTGTGTGTGTGTGCCTGAGTGTTTTTGTGTGTGTGTGTGTGTGTGTCTAAGTGTTTGTGTGTGTGTGCCTGAGTGTTTTTGTGTGTGTGTGTGTGTCTAAGTGTTTGTGTGTGTGCCTGAGTGTTTGTGTGTGTGTGTGTGTGTCTAAGTGTTTGTGTGTGTGTGCCTGAGTGTTTTTGTGTGTGTGTGTCTAAGTGTTTGTGTGTGCCTGAGTGTTTTTGTGTGTGTGTGTGTGTCTAAGTGTTTGTGTGTGTGCCTGAGTGTTTGTGTGTGTGTGTGTGTGTGTGTCAGAGTGTTTTTGTGTGTGTCTGAGTATGTTTCTAAGTGTGTCTGAGTGTATCGGAGTGTTTGTATGTGTGTGTGCCTGTGTTTTTGTGTTTGTGTGTGTCTGCTTTCTGGGGGGGAGGGGGTGACACCATAAGTTACCGCACCGGGTGACACCAACCCTAGTGACGCCACTGCCATAACGTACCGCACCGGGTGACACCAACCCTAGTGACGCCACTGGTTGGGACCCTTACAAAGTGATTCAAAAACTTCAGATCCAGAACTGGTCTGAATTAATTTTCCTTCTTCAGGAAAATTAATAGATTTGAATAAAAACACAGACCCTGTTCCAGAAGTGGAACTGGTACAATTACACCTGATAGCTCCAGATATGAAACACACTTCAGAAAGGCCTGCACTTTCACAGTATTTGCTGGAACGTGATAGAGAACATTTTTTCTCACAGGATGTCTTATTCTGAAACTTATTCGATACCCTGAGAGACAATATTATGAATCCAATGATTCTGAACTGAACTTGCCCAAACGTCTTGAATAATTTCAATCTGCCTCCCACCAGTAGAACTGGATTGAGGGCCGCACCTTCATGCAGTCTTGGGGGCTGGCTTTGGTTTCTTATAAGTCTTGGATTTATTCCAACTGGAATATGGCTTCCAATTGGGGCCAGAGTCCTTAGGGGAAGGAGTAGTTTTCTGTTCTCTATTCTGACGAAAGGAACAAAACAGAGTAGAAGCTTTAGATTTACCCTTAGATTTTTTTATCTTGGGGCAAAAAAACTCCCTTCCCCCCAGTAATAGTGGAAATAATAGAATCCAACTGAGAACCAAATAAATTATTACCCTGGAATGATAGTGATAGTAACCTAGATTTAGATACCATGTCAGCATTCCATGATTTGAGCCATAAAGATCTTCTAGCTAAAATAGCCAAAGACATAGATTTAATCTTGATGATATCAAAAATATCATCACAGATAAAATGATTAGCATGTTGAAGCAAACGAACGATGCTAAATCAGGATTTTCCCCCCCGTTGTGCTAAGCTATCCAACCAAAAAAACATAATTTATGTAAGAACTTACTTGATAAATTCATTTCTTTCATATTGGCAAGAGTCCATGAGCTAGTAATGTATGGGATATACAATCCTACCAGGAGGGGCAAAGTTTCCCAAACCTCCAAATGCCTATAAATACACCCCTCACCACACCCACAATTCAGTTTAATGAATAGCCAAGTAGTGGGGTGATAAAGAAAGGAGTAAAAAGTATCAAAGGAATTTGGAAATCATAACCACTATAAAAAAGGGTGGGTCTCATGGACTCTCGCCAATATGAAAGAAATGAATTTATCAGGTAAGTTCTTACATAAAACATAATTTATGTAAGAACTTACCTGATAAATTCATTTCTTTCATATTAGCAAGAGTCCATGAGCTAGTGACGTATGGGATATACATTCCTACCAGGAGGGGCAAAGTTTCCCAAACCTCAAAATGCCTATAAATACACCCCTCACCACACCCACAATTCAGTTTAACGAATAGCCAAGAAGTGGGGTGATAAAAAAGTGCGAAAGCATATAAAATAAGGAATTGGAACAAATGTGCTTTATACAAAATCATAACCACCACAAAAAAAGGGCGGGCCTCATGGACTCTTGCTAATATGAAAGAAATGAATTTATCAGGTAAGTTCTTACATAAATTATGTTTTCTTTCATGTAATTAGCAAGAGTCCATGAGCTAGTGACGTATGGGATAATGATTACCCAAGATGTGGATCTTTCCACACAAGAGTCACTAGAGAGGGAGGGATAAAATAAAGACAGCCAATTCCTGCTGAAAATAATCCACACCCAAAATAAAGTTTAACGAAAAACATAAGCAGAAGATTCAGACTGAAACCGCTGCCTGAAGTACTTTTCTACCAAAAACTGCTTCAGAAGAAGAAAATACATCAAAATGGTAGAATTTAGTAAAAGTATGCAAAGAGGACCAAGTTGCTGCTTTGCAAATCTGATCAACCGAAGCTTCATTCCTAAACGCCCAGGAAGTAGAAACTGACCTAGTAGAATGAGCTGTAATTCTCTGAGGCGGAGTTTTACCCGACTCAACATAGGCAAGATGAATGAAAGATTTCAACCAAGATGCCAAAGAAATGGCAGAAGCTTTCTGGCCTTTTCTAGAACCGGAAAAGATAACAAATAGACTAGAAGTCTTTCTGAAAGATTTAGTAGCTTCAACATAATATTTCAAAGCTCTAACAACATCCAAAGAATGCAACGATTTCTCCTTAGAATTCTTAGGATTAGGACATAATGAAGGAACCACAATTTCTCTACTAATGTTGTTGGAATTCACAACTTTAGGTAAAAATTCAAAAGAAGTTCGCAACACCGCCTTATCCTGATGAAAAATCAGAAAAGGAGACTCACAAGAAAGAGCAGATAATTCAGAAACTCTTCTGGCAGAAGAGATGGCCAAAAGGAACAAAACTTTCCAAGAAAGTAATTTAATGTCCAATGAATGCATAGGTTCAAACGGAGGAGCTTGAAGAGCCCCCAGAACCAAATTCAAACTCCAAGGAGGAGAAATTGACTTAATGACAGGTTTTATACGAACCAAAGCTTGTACAAAACAATGAATATCAGGAAGAATAGCAATCTTTCTGTGAAAAAGAACAGAAAGAGCAGAGATTTGTCCTTTCAAGGAACTTGCGGACAAACCTTTATCTAAACCATCCTGAAGAAACTGTAAAATTCTCGGAATTCTGAAAGAATGCCAAGAAAAATGATGAGAAATACACCAAGAAATATAAGTCTTCCAGACTCTAAAAGCAAGGGTAGAAATAGCCCCATCAACTTTAGGGATTTTGTCCCAAAATTCTAATCTGTCAGACGGCACAGGATATAATTGCTTAAAACGTTTAGAGGGAGTAAATGAATTACCCAATTTATCCCATTCTTTGGAAATTACTGCAGAAATAGCATTAGGAACAGGAAAAACTTCTGGAATAACCACAGGAGATTTAAATACCTTATCCAAACGTTTAGAATTAGTATCAAGAGGACCAGAATCCTCTATTTCTAAAGCAATTAGAACTTCTTTAAGTAAAGAACGAATAAATTCCATTTTAAATAAATATGAAGATTTATCAGCATCAACCTCTGAGACAGAATCCTCTGAACCAGAAGAGTTATCAGAATCAGAATGATGATGTTCATTTAAAAATTCATCTGTAGGGAGAGAAGTTTTAAAAGATTTTTTACGTTTACTAGAATGAGAAATAACAGACATAGCCTTCTTTATGGATTCAGAAACAAAATCTCTTATGTTATCAGGAACATTCTGCACCTTAGATGTTGAAGGAACTGCAACAGGCAATGGTACTTTACTAAAGGAAATATTATCTGCTTTAACAAGTTTGTCATGACAATCAATACAAACAACAGCTGGAGGAATAGCTACCAAAAGTTTACAGCAGATACACTTAGCTTTGGTAGATCCAGCACTAGACAGCGATTTTCCTGTAGTATCTTCTGACTCAGATGCAACGTGAGACATCTTGCAATATGTAAGAGAAAAAACAACAACATATAAAGCAAAATTGATCAAATTCCTTAAATGACAGTTTCAGGAATGGGAAAAAATGCCAAAAAACAAGCTTCTAGCAACCAGAAGCAATGAAAAATGAGACTTAAATAATGTGGAGACAAAAGCGACGCCCATATTTTTTAGCGCCAAATAAGACGCCCACATTATTTGGCGCCTAAATGCTTTTTGGCGCCAAAAATGACGCCACATCCGGAACGCCGACATTTTTGGCGCAAAATAACGTCAAAAAATGATGCAACTTCCGGCGACACGTATGACGCCGGAAACGGAAAATAATTTTTGCGCCAAAAAAGTCTGCGCCAAGAATGACGCAATAAAATGAAGCATTTTCAGCCCCCGCGAGCCTAACAGCCCACAGGGAAAAAAGTCAAATTTTTGAAGGTAAGAAAAAATGATTAAATCAAATGCATTATCCCAAATATGAAACTGACTGTCTGAAAATAAGGAAAGTTGAACATTCTGAGTCAAGGCAAATAAATGTTTGAATACATATATTTAGAACTTTATAAACAAAGTGCCCAACCATAGCTTAGAGTGTCACAGAAAATAAGATTTACTTACCCCAGGACACTCATCTACATGTTTGTAGAAAGCCAAACCAGTACTGAAACGAGAATCAGCAGAGGTAATGGTATATATAAGAGTATATCGTCAATCTGAAAAGGGAGGTACGAGATGAATCTCTACGACCGATAACAGAGAACCTATGAAATAGACCCCGTAGAAGGAGATCGCTGCATTCAAATAGGCAATACTCTCCTCACATCCCTCTGACATTCACTGCACGCTGAGAGGAAAACCGGGCTCCAACTTGCTGCGGAGCGCATATCAACGTAGAATCTAGCACAAACTTACTTCACCACCTCCATCGGAGGCAAAGTTTGTAAAACTGAATTGTGGGTGTGGTGAGGGGTGTATTTATAGGCATTTTGAGGTTTGGGAAACTTTGCCCCTCCTGATAGGAATGTATATCCCATACGTCACTAGCTCATGGACTCTTGCTAATTACATGAAAGAAATTATGTTTTCTTTCATGTAATTGGCAAGAGTCCATGAGCTAGTGACGTATGGGATAGCAATACCCAAGATGTGGAACTCCACGCAAGAGTCACTAGAGAGGGAGGGATAAAACAAAAACAGCCATTTTTCGCTGAGAAAAATTAATCCACAACCCAAAATATAAGTTTATTCTCATAAATGAAAAGAAAAACTTAAAACATAAGCAGAAGAATCAACCTGAAACTGCTGCCTGAAGAACTTTTCAACCAAAAACTGCTTCCGAAGAAGCAAATACATCAAAACGGTAGAATTTAGTAAATGTATGCAAAGAAAACCAAGTTGCTGCTTTGCAAATCTGATCAACTGAAGCTTCATTTTTAAAAGCCCATGAAGTAGAGACTGATTTAGTAGAATGAGCTGTAATTCTCTGAGGCAGGGCTTGACCCGAATCCAAATAAGCTTGATGAATTAAAAGCTTTAACAACAAAGACAAGGAAACAGCAGAAGCCTTCTGACCTTTCCTAGAACCAGAAAATATAACAAATAGACTAGAAGTCTTCCTGAAATCTTTAGTAGCTTCAACATAATATTTCAAAGCTCTTACCACATCCAAAGAATATAAGGATCTCTCCAAATAATTCTTAGGATTAGGACGCAAGGAAGGGACAACAATTTCTCTATTAATGTTGTTAGAATTCACAACCTTAGGTAAGAATTTAAATGGAGTCCGCAAAACAGCCTTATCCTGATGAAAAATCAGAAAAAGAGATCCACAAGAAAGAGCAGATAATTCAGAAACTCTTCTAGCTGAAGAGATAACCAAAAGAAACAACACTTTCCAAGAAAGCAGTTTAATGTCCAAAGAATGCATAGGCTCAAACGGAGGAGCCTGTAAAGCCTTCAAAACTAAATTAAGACTCCAAGGAAGAGTGATTGATTTAATGACAGGCTTGATACAAATCAAAGCCTGCACAAAACAATGAATATCAGGAAGTTTAGCAATCTTTCTGTGAAATAAAACAGAAAGAGCAGAGATTTGTCCTTTCAAGGAACTTGCAGACAAACCTTTATCCAAACCATCCTGAAGAAACTGTAAAATTCTAGGAATACTAAAAGAACGCCAAACGAATTTATGAGAAGAACACCATGAAATATAAGTCTTCCAAACTCGATAATAAATCTTTCTAGAAACAGATTTACGAGCCTGCAACATAGTATTAATTACCGAGTCAGAGAAACCTCCATGACTAAGCACTAAGCGTTCAATTTCCATACCTTCAAATTTAATGATTTGAGATCCTGATGGAAAAACGGACCTTGAGATAAAAGGTCTGGCCTTAATGGAAGTGGCCAAGGTTGGCAACTGGACATCCAAACAAGATCCGCATACCAAAACCTGTGAGGCCATGCTGGAGCCACCAGCAGCACAAACGATTGCTCCATGATGATTTTGGAGATCACTCTTGGAAGAAGAAATAGAAATAGAGGCGGGAAACTATAAGCAGGTTGATAACCCCAAGGAAGTGTCAATGCAGCCACTGCTTCCGTCTGAGGATCCCTGGACCTGGACAGGTACCTGGGAAGTTTTTTGTTAAGATGAGATGCCATCAGATCTGTTTCTGGATGTCCCCACATCTGAACAATTTGAGAAAACATCTGGGTGGAGAACCATTCTCCCGGATGTAAAGTCTGACGACTTAGGTAATCGCATTCCCAATTGTCTATACCTGGGATATGAAATGCAGAAATTAGACAGGAGCTGGATTCCGCCCAAACAAGTATCCAAGATACTTCTCTCATAGCTTGAGGACAGTGAGTCCCACCCTGATGATTGACATATGCCACAGTTGTGATATTGTCAGTCTGAAAACAAATGAACGGTTCTCTCTTCAACAGAGGCCAAAACTGTAGAGCCCTGAGAATTCCACGGAGTTCCAAAATATTGATTGGTAATTTCGCCTCTTGAGATTTACAAACCCCTTGTGCTGTCTGAGATCCCCAACCTGAAAGACTCACATCTGTTGTGATCACAGTCCAGGTTGGCCGAATGAAAGAGGCCCCTAAAATTATACAATGGTGATCTAACCACCAAGTCATAGAAAGTCAAACATTGGGATTTAAGGATATTAATTGTGATATCCTTGTATAATCCCTGCACCACTGATTCAGCATACAAAGCTGGAGAGGTCTCATATGAAAACGAGCAAAGGGGATCGCGTCCAATGCTGCAGTCATGAGACCTAAAACTTCAATGCACATAGCTACTGAAGGGAATGACTGAGACTGAAGGTTCCGACAGGCTGCAACCAATTTCAAATGTCTCTTGTCTGTTAGAGACAAAGTCATGGACACTGAATCTATCTGTAAACCTAAAAAGGTTACCTTTGACCGAGGAATCAAAGAACTTTTTGATAAATTGATCCTCCAATCATGTCTTCAAAGAAACACTAGTTGATTCGTGCGAGATTCTGCAGAACGTAAAGACTGAGCAAGTACCAAGATATTGTCCAAATAAGGAAACACCACAATACCCCGCTCTCTGATTACAGAGAGTAGGGCACTGAGAACCTTTGAAAAGATTATTGGAGCTGTTGCTAGGCCAAACGGAAGAGCAACAAATTGGTAATGCTTGTCTAGAAAATAGAATCTCAGGAACCGATAGTGATCCGGATGAATCGGAATATGAAGATATTGATTGGTAATCTCGCCTCTTGAGATTTCCAAACCCCTTGTGCTGTCTGAGATCCCCAACCTGAAAGACTCACATCGGTTGTGATCACAGTCCAGGTTGGCCGAATGAAAGAGGCCCCTAAAATTATACAATGGTGATCTAACCACCAAGTCAGAGAAAGTCTAATATTGGGATTTAAGGATATTAATTGTGATATCCTTGTATAATCCTTGCACCACTGGTTCAGCATACAAAGCTGGAGAGGTCTCATATGAAAACGAGCAAAGGGGATCGCGTCCAATGCTGCAGTCATGAGACCTAAAACTTCAATGCACATAGCTACTGAAGGGAATGACTGAGACTGAAGGTTCCGACAGGCTGCAACCAATTTCAAATGTCTCTTGTCTGTTAGAGACAAAGTCATGGACACTGAATCTATCTGGAAACCTAAAAAGGTTACCTTTGACCGAGGAATCAAAGAACTTTTTGGTAAAATGATCCTCCAACCATGTCTTCAAAGAAACACTAGCTGATTCGTGCGAGATTCTGCAGAACGTAAAGACTGAGCGAGTACCAAGATATTGTCCAAATAAGGAAACACCGCAATACCCCGCTCTCTGATTACAGAGAGTAGGGCACTGAGAACCTTTGAAAAGATTATTGGAGCTGTTGCTAGGCCAAACGGAAGAGCAACAAATTGGTAATGCTTGTCTAGAAAATAGAATCTCAGGAACTGATAGTGATCCGGATGAATCAGAATATGAAGATATGCATCCTGTAAGTCTATTGTGGACATGAAATGACCTTGCTGAACAAAAGGCAGAATAGTCCCTATAGTCACCATCTTGAAAGTTGGTACTCTTACATATTGAAAGTTGGTACTTTTACATATTGATTCAAAATCTTTAGATCCAAAACTGGTCTGAATGAATTTTCTTTCTTTGGGACAATGAATAAATTTGAATAAAACCCCAGGCCCTGTTCCTGAAACGGAACTGGCATGATTACCCCTGATAACTCCAGGTCTGAAACACACTTCAGGAAAGCCTGATCCTTTACTGGGATCGCTGGAATGCGTGAGAGAAAAAATCTTCTCACAGGTGGTCTTACTCTGAATCCTATTCTGTACCCCTGAGAGACAATACTCTGAATCCAATGATTTTGGACCAAATTGATCCAAACATCTTTGAAGAATTTTAATCTGCCCCCTACCAGCTGAGCTGGAATGAGGGCCCCACCTTCATGCGGACTTGGGGGCTGGCTTTGATCTCTTTAAAGGTTTGGATTTATTCCAATTTGAGGAAGGCTTCCAATTGGAAACAGATTCCTTTGGGGAAGGATTAGATTTCTGTTTCTTACTATGTCGAAAGGAATGAAAACAGTTAGAAGCTTTAGATTTACCTATTTTTTATCCTAAGGCAAAAAACTCCCATCCCCCAATTATTGAATACAACTGAGAACCAAATAATTTATTACCTTGGGAAGAAAGAGAAAGCAATCTGGATTTAGAAGTCATATCAGCATTCCAAGATTTGAGCCACAAAGCTCCTCTAGCTAAAATAGCTAAAGACATATATCTAACATCAATTTTGATGATATAAAAATGGCATCACAAATTAAATTATTAGCATGTTGAATCAACTTAACAATGCTAGACAGATCATGATCTGATACTTGTTGCGCTAAAGTTTCCAACCAAAAAGTTGAAGCAGCTGCAACATTAGCCAAAGAAATTGCAGGCCTAAGAAGATGACCTGAATATAAATAAGCCTTCCTTAGATAAGTTTCCTATCTAAAGGATCTTTAAAAGAATTACTATCTTCCGTAGGAATAGTAGTACGTTTAGCAAGAGTGGAGATAGCCCCATCAACCTTGGGGATCTTTTCCCAAAACTCCAATGTAACTGCTGGCAAAGGATACAATTTTTTAAACCTTGAAGAAGGAATAAAAGAAGTACCAGGCCTATTCCATTCTTTAGAAATCATATCAGAAATAGCATCAGGGACTGGAAAACCTCTGGAATGACCACAGGAGGTTTATAAACAGAATTTAAACATTTACTAGTTTTAATATCAAGAGGACTAGTCTCCTCAATATCCAATATAATCAACACTTCTTCAACAAAGAACGAATGTACTCCATTTAAATAAATAAGTACATTTGTCAGTGTCACTTCCTTTAATAAAGAACGAATATACTCCATTTTAAATAAATAAGAGAATTTGTCAGTGTCAATATCTGAGGCAGGATCTTCTGAATCAGATAGATCCTCATCAGAGAAGGATAAATCAGTATGTTGGCGGTCATTTGAAATTTCATCAACTCTATGAGAAGTTTTAAAATTCCTTTTACGTTTATTAGAAGGCGGGATGGCAGACAAAGCCTTCTGAATACAATCAGAAATAAATTCTTTTAAATTTACAGGTATATCTTGTGCATTAGATGTTGAGGGAACCGCAACAGGTAATGAACTACTACTGATGGATACATTTTCTGCATGTAAAAGTTTATCATGACAACTATTACAAACCACAGCTGGAGGTATAATCTCCACAAGTTTACAACAAATGCACTTAGCTTTGGTAGAACTGTTATCAGGCAGCTGGGATCCAACAGTGAATTCTGAGACAGGATCAGATTGACAGAGCAGAGAGAGAAGGGCGCCTCCTAGTGTAGCCAATTTTTATAAAGAGTATAATGCAAAAGTAAGCATACTCACAATGTGTGAAGGCAGAGATAATGCCTAGGTGAACGGTCTGGGAACTTCACAGTGTCCCAGCTGACTGTGCACTATGCTGAGGGCTGCTCCTCCCAAACGCAGAAAGTATATCTGTAATCTGGAAATCAAGAGAGAAAACAAAGAGGGCGACCCCTAGTGCAGATCAATATTGAACCAGTAATGAATATCTGCTACTGCTTGCGAATGGATACTCACAGAAAGTATTGCACCCTATAGTGCAAATGTAGCATACTAGGAATATTATGGTGTCCTAGTGCACATATCCACCCAGAAAGCACTGTCGTGATGTGAGATGAACTTCAAGTATATCAGGATGGTGAAAAAGCAGAGAACTCCAGTATCGATATAAAAATGTTTAATTAAAAAATACACAGATCTACAATGACATCTGTAATAAAATTGCAAGATGTCATTGTAGATCTGTGTATTTTTTAATTAAACATTTTTATATCGATACTGGAGTTCTCTGCTTTTTCACCATCCTGATATACTTGAAGTTCATCTCACATCACGACAGTGCTTTCTGGGTGGATATGTGCACTAGGACACCATAATATTCCTAGTATGCTACATTTGCACTATAGGGTGCAATACTTTCTGTGAGTATCCATTCGCAAGCAGTAGCAGATATTCATTACTGGTTCAATATTGATCTGCACTAGGGGTCGCCCTCTTTGTTTTCTCTCTTGATTTCCAGGATCAGATTGAGACATCTTGCAAATGTAAGAGAAAAAAACAACATATAAAGCAAAATTATCAATTTCCTTATATGGCAGTTTCAGGAATGGGAAAAAATGCAAACAGTATAGCCCTTTGACATAGAAAAAGGCAAGAGACAAATAAGAATGGGGTCTTAAATAATGAAAATATTTGGCGCCAAGTATGACGCACAACAAACAGAAAAATATTTTTTGGCGCCAAAAATGTCACACCTTGTGAAGGACTAGGCATCAACTAAGACGCCGGAAATGAAGAATTTGTATCAATGAACGTAACTTTGCGCCAAAAAATCTTGCGCCAAGAATGACGCAATAAACTTTGGCATATTGCGCCCTCGCGAGCCTAATTCTGCCCGCGAATTTAAAAGACAGTCAATTTGAAAAAGAGACTATACCCCAGGTAAGAAATACATTTTCATAAAAAAGCATTTCCCAGATATGAAACGGACTGCAAAAAGGAAATATACTGAAAACCTTAATCATGGCAAATATAAGTACAATACATATATTTAAAACTTTATATAAATACAAAGTACTGAAACGGTTATTAGTAGAGGTAATGGAATATGAGAGTATATCGTCGATATGAAAAGGGAGGTAGGAGATGAATCTCTACGACCGATAAGAGAGAACCTATGAAATAGATCCCCAGGCGTGAGGAAAACCATTGCATTCAATAGGTGATACTCCCTTCACATCCCTCTGACATTCACTGTACTCTGAAAGGAATCTGGCTTCAAAAATGCTGAGAAGCGCATATCAACGTAAAAAACGAAATTTATGCTTACCTGATAAATTTATTTCTCTTGTGGTGTATCCAGTCCACGGATCATCCATTACTTGTGGGATATTCTCCTTCCCAACAGGAAGCTGCAAGAGGAACACCCACAGCAGAGCTGTCTATATAGCTCCTCCCCTAACTGCCACCTCCCAGTCATTCGACCGAAGACAAGCAAGAGAAAGGAGAAACTATAGGGTGCAGTGGTGACTGTAGTTTAAAAATTTAAAAAACACCTGCCTTAAAAAGACAGGGCGGGCCGTGGACTGGATACACCACAAGAGAAATAAATTTATCAGGTAAGCATAAATTTCGTTTTCTCTTGTAAGGTGTATCCAGTCCACGAATCATCCATTACTTGTGGGATACCAATACCAAAGCTTTAGGACACGGATGAAGGGAGGGACAAGGCAGGTGCTTAAACGGAAGGCACCACTGCCTGTAAGAGCTTTCTCCCAAAAATAGCCTCCGAAGAAGCAAAAGTATCAAATTTGTAGAATTTAGAAAAAGTATGGAGTGAAGACCAAGTCGCCGCCTTACAAATCTGTTCAACAGAAGCCTCATTTTTAAAAGCCCATGTGGAAGCCACTGCTCTAGTGGAATGAGCTGTAATTCTTACAGGAGGCTGCTGGCCAGCAGTCTCATAAGATAAGCGGATTATACTTCTTAACCAAAAGGAAAGAGAAGTTGCTGAAGCCTTTTGGCCTCTTCTCTGTCCAGAGTAAACAACAAACAATGCCGATGTTTGACGAAAATCCTTAGTAGCTTGTAAATAAAACTTTAAAGCACGAACCACGTCAAGATTATATAATAGACGTTCCTTCTTTGAAGAAGGATTAGGACACAGTGACGGAACAACAATCACCTGATTGATATTCTTATTAGATACCACCTTAGGAAGAAACCCAGGTGTGGTACGCAAAACTACCTTATCTGCATGGAAGATCAGATAAGGGGAATCACACTGTAAGGCAGATAACTCTGAAACTCTTCGAGCCGAAGAAATAGCTACCAAAAACAGAACTTTCCAAGATAAAAGAATGATATCTATGGAATGCAGAGGTTCAAGCGGAACCCCTTGAAGAACCTTAAGAACTAAATTTAAACTCCATGACGGAGCAACAGGTTTAAACACACGCTTGATTCTAACTGAAGCCTGACAAAACGCCTGAACTGCTGGAACATCCGCCAGACGCTTGTGCAAAAGAATAGACAGAGCAGAAATCTGTCCCTTTAAGGAACTAGCTGACAATCCATTCTCCAATCCCTCTTGGAGAAAAGATAATATCCTGGGAATCCTGACTTTACTCCATGAGTAATCCTTGGATTCACACCAATGAAGATATTTACACCATATCTTATGATAGATTTTCCTGGTGACAGGCTATCAATGACTGACTAGGAGAAACCGCGTTTTGATAAAAATCAAACGTTCAATCTGCAAGCAGTCAGACGCAGAGAAATTTAGATTTGGATGGTTGAAATGACCCTGAAGTAAAAGGTCCTGTCTCAGCAGAAGAGTCCATGGTGGAAGGATGACATGTCCACCAGATCTGCATACCAAGTCCTGCGTGGCCACGCAGGTGCTATCAAAATCACCGAAGCTCTCTTCTGCTTGATCTTGGCAATCAGACGAGGGAGCAGAGGAAACGGTGGAAGCTTGGCGTTCTGACGAGACGCCATGAGATCCAATTCTGGTTTGCCCCAACGTTGAATCAACTGTGCAAACACTTCCGGATGGAGTTCCCACTCCCCCGGATGAAAAGTCTGCCGACTTAGAAAATCCGCCTCCCAGTTCTCTACTCCTGGGATAGGGATAGCTGATAGATGGCAAGAGGGAACCTCTGCCCATAGAATTATTTTTGAAACCTCCAACATTGCAAGGGAACTCCTTGTTCCCCCTTGATGGTTGATGTAGGCTACAGTCGTGATATTGTCCGACTGAAATCTGATGAACCTGACCGCAGCAAGCTGAGGCCAAGCCTGAAGAGCATTAAATATCGCTCTTCCAGAATGTTTATCGGAAGGAGTGTCTCCTCCTGAGTCCATGAGCCCTGAGCCTTCAAGGAGTTCCAGACTGCACCCCAGCCCAGAAGGCTGGCATCTGTCGTTACTATAGTCCAGTCTGGCCTGCGGAAGCTCATCCCCTTGGACAGATGGACCTGAAATAGCCACCAGAGAAGAGAATCCCTGGTTTCTTGATCCAGATTTAATAGAGGGGACAAATCTGTGTAATCCCCATTCCACTGACTGAGCATGCAAAGTTGCAGCGGTCTGAGATGTAGGCGGGCAAACGGTACTATGTCCATTGCCGCTACCATTAAACCGATTACTTCCATACACTGAGCCACTGAAGGACGAGAAGTGGAATAAAGAACGCAGCAAGAGTCTAGAAGTTTTGACAATCTGGCCTTCGTTAGGTAAATCTTCATTTCTACCGAATCTATCAGAGTCCCTAGGAATGAAACTTTTGTTAGAGGTCATAGAGAGCTCTTTTCTTCGTTCACTTTCCACCCATGGGACCTCAGAAATGCCAGAACAATGTCGGTGTGGGACCTGGCAACTTGAAAAGTCGACGCCTGTATAAGAATGTCGTCTAAGTAAGGGGCTACTGCTATACCCCGCGGCCTTACGACAGCTAGAAGGGACCCTAGAACCTTTGTAAAGATTCTTGGTGCCGTGGCCAACTTGAAGGGAAGAGCCACAAACTGGTAGTGCCTGTCTAGAAAGGCAAACCTGAGAAAACGATGATGATCTTTGTGTATCGGGATGTGAAGAAAAGCATCCTTTAGGTCTACTGTAGTCATATAGTGACCCTCCTGGATCATAGGAAGGATGGTTCGAATAGTCTCCATCTTGAAGGATGGAACTCTGAGAAATTTGTTTAAGATTTTGAGATCTAAGATTGGTCTGACTGTTCCCTCTTTCTTGGGAACTACATACAGATTTGAATAGAAGCCCTGACCCTGTTCCTCCTGCGGAATTGGGTGGATCACTCCGATAATTAGAAGGTCTTGAACACAATGTAAGAATGCCTCTCTTTTTATCTGGTTTGCAGATAAAAGTGAGAGATGAAATCTCCCTTTTGGGGGAGAGGTTTTGAATTCCAGAAGATAACCCTTGGACACAATTCCCAATGCCCAGGGATCCTGGACATCTCTTGCCCAAGCCTGGGCGAAGAGAGAGGGTCTGCCCCCTACTAGATCCGTTTCCGGATCGGGGGCTGCTCCTTCATGCTGTCTTAGAGGCAGCAGCAGGCTTTTTGGCCTGTTTCCCCTTGTTCCAAGCCTGGTTAGGTCTCCAGACCGGCTTAGACTGGGCAAAAGTTCCCTCTTGTTTTGTGTTAGAGGAAGTTGAAGCTGCGCCACTCTTGAAGTTTCGAAAGGGCCGAAAACTAGACTGTTTGGTCCTTAATTTGTTGGACCTGTCTTGAGGAAGGGCGTGACCTTTTGCTCCAGTGATGTCAGAAATGATCTCCTTCAGTCCAGGCCCGAATAGGGTCTGTCCTTTGAAGGGAATGTTGAGAAGTTAAGACTTTGAAGTCACGTCAGCTGCCCAGGATTTAAGCCATAGCGCCCTGCGCTCCTGAATAGCAAAACCTGAATTTTTAGCCGTTAGCTTGCTTAAATGAACAACGGCATCAGAAACAAATGAATTGGCTAGCTTAAGGGCCCTAAGCTTGTCAATAATATCTTCCAACGGGGTTTCAACCTGTAGAGCCTCCTCTAGGGACTCAAACCAGAAAGCCGCAGCAGCAGTGACTGGGGCAATGCATGCAAGAGGCTGGAGAATAAAACCTTGTTGAATAAATATTTTCTTAAGGTAACCCTCTAATTTTTTATCCATTGGATCTAGAAAAGCACAACTGTCCTCGACAGGGATAGTGGTACACTTAGCTAGAGTAGAAACTGCTCCCTCCACCTTAGGGACCGTCTGCCATAAGTCCCGTGTAGCAGCGTCTATAGGAAACATCTTTTTAAAAACAGGAGGGGGAGAGAACGGTACACCTGGTCTATCCCATTCCTTAGTAATAATTTCAGAAAACCTTTTAGGGATTGGAAAAACATCAGTGTAAGTAGGTACTGCATAGTATTAATCCAATCTACATAATTTCTCTGGGACTACAATAGTGTCACAGTTGTCCAGAGTTGCTAAAACCTCCCTGAGCAATACGCAGAGGTGTTCAAGCTTAAATTTAAATGTAGACATATCAGAATCAGATTGAAGTATCTTCCCTGAATCAGAAAATTTACCCACAGATTGAAGCTCCCCTATTTCAGCTTCAGTTTATCAGACATAGCTACTAAAGCATCAGAGAGCTCTGTATTTATTCTAGCCCCAGAGCTGTCTCGCTTTCCTTGCAATCCTGGCAGTTTAGATAATACCTCTGTAAGGGTATGATTCATAACTGCCGCCAAGTCTTGCAAGGTATACACAATGGGCGTGCTACATGTACTAGGCGTCCCCTGAGCGGGATTTATAGGATGTGACAAGTGGGGAGAGTTGGACGGCATAACTTCCTCCTTGTCAATTTCTTCTGGTGATAAATTTTTTAAAGCCAGAATATGTTTTTTGTAATCTATAGTAAAATCAGTGCATTTGGTACACATTCTAAGAGGGGGTTCCACAATGGCTTCTAAACATAATGAACAATGAGTTTCCTCTATGTCAGACATGTTTAAACAGACTAGTAATGAGACCAGCAAGCTTGGAAAACACTTTAATAACTGTGAACAAGCAGAAAATAAAAACGGTACTGTGCCTTTAAGAGAAAAAAACAATCACAGAAACTGCAAAACAGTGAAAAAAGCAGTAAATCTTACGAAATTTTTACAGTGTGTATAATAGGCTAAAAGAGCATTGCACCCACTTGCAAATGGAGGATTAACCCCTTAGTTTCAAAACCGGATCAAAAAAACGATATAAATGTTTTTAAACAGTCACACAAAACTGCCACAGCTCTACTGTGGCCCTACCTGCCCATACAACGACTTTGGAAGGCACAAAAACTATTTAGAGAGGTCCTAAATGTTCAGGGGACTCCTTCAGGGAAGCTGGATGTCTCAAACTGCAAAAACTAATGCACAATTTAGCCGAAAATAGGCCCCTCCCAGCCTGTACTCACAGTGAGAGGGCCTAAAAAAACTATCCCTAGGCAAAATCTAGTCAGCCATGTGGAAAAAACTGGGCCCCAGAATAAAGTTTTATCACCAATATGTAAAAAACGTTCATACACCTTCAGCAAACGTTATATCTATACAGTAATGTGAGTAAATAAAAAAAAAATATTACCCTTTACAGCAAGCATGATACCAGTCATTATTAAATCACTGTAATCAGACTTACCTTAAATAAATCCGGGATTGTCAGCATTTTCTAGCATATCATTTCTCTAGAAAAATTTAAAACTGCACATACCTCATAGCAGGAGACCCTGCACGCTATTCCCCCAGCTGAAGTTACCTCCTCTCTTCAGTTATGTGTGAGAACAGTAATGGATCTTAGTTACAACCTGCTAAGATCATCAAAGACCACAGGCAGACACTTCTTCAACTTTCTGCCTGAGGCTAAAATAGTACAACTCCGGTACCATTTGAAAATAACAAACTTTTGATTGAAGATAAACTACATTAACCACATCTCTCTAGCTACTTCCTATCTTGTCGAGAGCTGCAAGAGAATGACTGGGAGGTGGCAGTTAGGGGAGGAGCTATATAGACAGCTCTGCTGTGGGTGATCCTCTTGCAGCTTCCTGTTGGGAAGGAGAATATCCCACAAGTAATGGATGATCCGTGGACTGGATACACCTTACAAGAGAAATCTTAGCACAAACTTACTTCACCACCTCCATAGGAGGCAAAGTTTGTAAAACTGAATTGTGGGTGTGGTGAGGGGTGTATTTATAGGCATTTTGAGGTTTGGGAAACTTTGCCCCTCCTGGTAGGATTGTATATCCCATACGTCACTAGCTAATGGACTCTTGCCAATTACATGAAAGAAAACTCCCTTCCCCCAGTAACAGTTGAAATTATTGAATCCAACTGAGAACCAAATAATGTATTACCTTGGAAAGAAAGAGATAGCAATCTGGACTTAGAAGTCATATCAGCATTTCAAGATTTGAGCCACAAAGCTCTTCTAGCTAAAATAGCTAAAGTCAATGATTTAACGTCAATTTTGATAATATCAAAAATGGCATCACAAAGGAAATTATTAGCATGTTGAATCAACTTAAGAATACTAGACAAATCATGATCCGATACTTGTTGCGCTAAAGTTTCCAACCATAAAGTTGAAGCAGCTGCAACATCAGCCAAAGAAATTGCAGGCCTAAGAAGATGACCTGAATATAAATAAGCTTTCCTTTGATAAGATTCAAGTTTCCTATCTAAAGGATCTTTAAAAAAAAGTACTATCTTCCGTAGGAATAGTAGTACGTTTAGCAAGAGTGGAGATAGCCCCATCAACTTTGGGGATCTTTTCCCAAAACTCCAATCTAAATGCTGGCAAAGGATACAATTTTTAAACCTTGAAGAAGGAATAAAAGAAGTACCAGGCTTATTCCATTCCTTAGAAATCATATCGGAAATAGCATCAGGAACTGGAAAAACATCTGGAATAACCCCAGGAGGTTTATAAACAGAATTTAAATGTTTACTAGTTTTAATATCAAGGACTAGTTTCCTCCATAGCTAATGTAATCAACACTTCTTTTAACAAAGAACGAATATACTCCATTTTAAATAAATAAGAGGATTTGTCAGTGTGAATATCTGAGGCAGGATCTTCTGAATCAGATAGATCCTCATCAGAGAAGGATAATTCAGTATGTTGCTGGTCATTTGAAAATTCATCAACCTTATGAGAAGTTTTAAAAGACCTTTTACGTTTATTAGAAGGCGGAATGGCAGACAAAGCCTGAATAGAATCAAAAATAAATTCTTTTAAATTTACAGGTATATTTTGTGCATTAGATGTTGAGGGAACAGCAACAGGTAATGAACTACTACTGATGGATACATTTTCTGCATATAAAAGTTTATCATGACAACTATTACAAACCACAGCTGGAGGTATAACCTCCACAGGTTTACAACAAATGGACTTAGCTTTGGTAGAACTGTTATCAGGCCGCAGGGTTCCAATAGTGATTTCTGAGACAGGATCAGATTGAGACATCTTGCAAATGTAAAAGAAAAAAACAACATATAAAGCAAAATTATCAATTTCCTTATATGGCAGTTTCAGGAATGGGAAAAAATACAAACAGAATAGCCTTCTGACATAGAAAAAAGGCAGGAGGCAAAAAATAATGAGAATATTTGGCGCCAAGTATGATGCACAACAAACAGAAAAAATATTTTTTGGCACCAAAAACGTCTGGAAATGACACACCTTGTGAAAGGACCCGGCCTCAACTAAGATGCCGGAAATTACGAAATTGCGTCAACGAACGTAACTTTGCAGCAAAAAAATTTCACGCCAATGAATGACGCAATAAACTTTAGCATTTTGCGCCCTCGAGAGCCTAATTCTGCCCGCGAATTTGAAAATGACAGTCAACTGAAAAAAGACTATACCCCAGGTAAGAAATACATTTTCCTAAAATATGCATTTCCCAGATATGAAACTGACAGTCTGCAAAAGAAAATATACTGAAACC
Organism: Bombina bombina; assembly: GCF_027579735.1. NCBI lineage: Eukaryota > Metazoa > Chordata > Amphibia > Anura > Bombinatoridae > Bombina > Bombina bombina. The sequence continues at coordinate 365,385,536 of NC_069500.1, forward strand.
TGAATCATGGCAAATATAAGTACAATACATATATTTAGAACTTTATATAAATACATAAAGTGCCAAACCATAGCTGAGAGTCTCTTAAGTAATGAAAACATACTTACCAGAAGACACCCATCCACATATAGCAGATAGCCAAACCAGTGCTGAAACAGTTATCAGTAGAGGTAATGGTAAATTGAGAGTATATCATCGATCTGAAAAGGGAGGTAGGAGATGAATCTCTACGAACGATAACAGAGAACCTATGAAATAGATCCCTGTGAGGAAAACCATTGCATTCAATAGGTGATACTCCCTTCACATCCCTCTGACATTCACTGTACTCTGAGAGGAATCGGGAATCAAAATGCTGAGAAGCGCATATCAACGTAGAAATCTTAGCACAAACTTACTTCACCACCTCCATAGGACGGAAAGTTTGTAAAACTGAATTGTGGGTGTGGTGAGGGGTGTATTTATAGGAATTTTGAGGTTTGGGAAACTTTGCCCCTCCTGGTAGGATTGTATATCCCATACGTCCCTAGCTCATGGACTCTTGCCAATTACATGAAAGAAAGTCGATACAGCCGCAACATCAGCCATAGAAATGGAAGGTCTGAGAATATAGCCAGAATGTAAATAAGCTTTTCTTAGATAAGATTCAACTTTCCTATCTAAAGGATCCTTAAAAGAAGTACTATCTTCCATAGGAATAGTAGTACGCTTGGCAAGAGTAGAAATATCCCCATCAACCTTAGGGACTTTTTCCCAAAACTGTAATTTAGCCACTATCAAAGGATACAACCTTTTAAACCTCAAAGAAGGAACAAAGGAAGTACCAGGCTTAGACCATTCCTTAGCAATCACATCAGAAATAGCATCAGGAACAGGGAAAACCTCAGGAGTAATCACAGGAGGTTTATAAACAGAATTTAAATGTTTACTGGATTTGTTATCAAGAGGACCAGACTCCTCAATATCCAAAGTAACCAACACTTCTTTCAACAAAGAACGAATATACTCAATCTTAAAAAGATAAGTTGATTTATCAATATCAATGTCTGAAGTAGGATCTTCTGAGTCAGAGAGATCCTCATCAGGGGTGGATATATCAGTATGTTTTTGGTCATTACAAAATTCATCAGTATTATGAGAAGTTTTAATAGACCTTTTAAGTTGATTAGAAGGTGGAATAGCAGACATAGCCTTCTGTATTGCATCAGCAATATAATTTTTCATATCAACAGGGATATCATGTACATTAGATGTTGAGGGAACAACAGATACTGTACTAATAGAAACATTTGCGGCATGCAAAAGCTTATCATGACAACTGTTACATACTACAGCTGGAGATATAATCTCTGCTATCTTACAACTGATACACTTAGCTTTGGAAGAACTGTGTTCAGGCAGCATGGTTCCTACAGCAGCTTCTGAGACAAGATCAGATTGAGACATCTTGTAAAATGTAAAAGAAAAAACAACATTTAAACAAAAATATCTTATTTCCTCATATAGCAGTTTCAGGAATGAGAAAAAATGCAAGTTCTAAAATTGGCAAAAAAGCAACTAGCATAGTCCTCTGAGCAAAAAGAAAGCAAGGAGCATATAGGAAGTGGGGTAAAATAAAACCAAATTTTTTGGTGCCATGTATGACGCACGATGCAAAAGGAAGTATAAAATATTTTTTGGCACCAACAAACATCCGGAAATTATGCAACTTGCGTCATAACAGACACATCTTAGCGCCAAACAACCTGGCGTCAACTAAGATGCAGGAAATGACAAACTTGCGTCATCATAGACGCACATTTGTGCCAAAAAATTCTTGCGCCAAGAATGACGCAATAAATAACAGCATTTTGTGCCCTAGCGAGCCTAATTTGCCCGCAAGATTAAAAAGAAAAACAAGACAAATTGGAAAAGAAACTATACCCCAGGTAAGAAAAAAAACTTCCTAAAACTTGATTCCCATACTGAAACTACTAGACTGCAAAGGGAAATACACATAAACCTTACTCATGGCAAATATAAGTACAATACATATATTTAAAACTTGATATTAATACATAAAGTGCCAAACCATAGCTGAGAGTGTCTTAAGTAATGAAAACATACTTACCGAAAGACACCCATCCACATATAGCAGATAGCCAAACTAGTACTAAAACAGTTTCAAAAAGGGAGGTGGGAGAAGAATCTCTACGACCGATAACAGAGAACCTTTGAAAAGATTTCCCGTGAGGAAAACCATAGAATCAATAGGCAATACTCCCTTCACATGGGGATATTTGTATAGTTTGCAGTGCGACTGGAGTAGCTCTGAACCAGATCTACTCAGTCTAAATCTTGCCTAGTGTTTGATACTATGTTAAGATGATTACTTGAAACTGTGTAAAACAAATGTAAGTTAAAAGTGTAAGTTTGAGTTTACTAGAAGTGTAATAATTTCAATCCGTTATATGAAAGACAGATATCTGATATTTAGTAAATAATATATAAGAATTTATTCAGGGTAACTTATAAATACATGCATACAGTTAAATACAGTACGATCATTAAAAGCTAGAACTACCTATTTTTGACCGGATCCGGAATTAAAATATAATCAATACAAAACAGTGAGAAATATAATTTATCTAAAATATATACAGCGTTCCTAGAAATGTGTATGTGGTATTATTAACTAGAGCGAAAATGGGACTTACAGTTTATATGTAGAATCCTGCATATATTGCATATATACAATAGAAACGAAATAGAAGAATATGCAAAAGTGCATTCGCCCGGGGCTTAAAAAAATTGTTTTAAAAGGTACCTTAAAAAGGAAAAAATGTTCAAGATTGTTGTACTATACCGGTATAGTTATTCTGTAAATCCTGTTCGTTGAGGCAAACTTTTTTATTCCTAGAAACCCACCAGGGGGTCTCTTATAATAGTATCCAGAGGGTTAGTATGGCAATAGTTTGTTGCTTTAGTTGTGATCTTTTTTTTGATGATGTGGAGGTTACGATCTTGTGTATCCTTTGTTGGAGGACCCACCAGGGGGTCTTACACAGTCTTTCAAGTGTATTTTATTGTACAAAATACAATCCTCTCTTTGTTCTTGCTAATTACTTAGTTGGATGTTTTCGGACTTTGTTCTCTAATTCACTTTTGTTGAGCGGTTCAGTTAGAGAAGTATCCACAAGTGTGAAACAGTGCGATGTTTTGAGCTTTTGATTTCTGTGTGACCTTTTCTTTTTCTTTTTTAGTATTCGGAACAAAAAGGGGGGGGGTTTGTGGTACCGGAGGGTTCACACTATAGTAGAGTTCTGACTTGTTTTTTGGTCTCTCTTTGTTAGCGGTCCTCGTTCCTTGTACCTTACATAATTTTGTTCCGATAGCAGTTCTACTTCCTTGTCTTTATCTTTAGTGTAGAGCTGCTGGATGTGATTTAGTTCAGATGAACAAGTTGGAATAAAGTCCTGAGTCTCTGGAGCAGTACGTCTGGACGCGTTTCGGCTGTCAACTGCAGCCTTTTTCATACATAATGCTCCACTTCAGTTTGGCGGTCTTATTTGAACCTCTGGTCCATTCTCCCATTGGTTGAAATTTTACTATGTTGTTGTCTCAGTTTAGATGCAATTATAATTTCATAGGAACAGTTATTTTGGTATATCCTGGTCTTATCTCATATTTATATATAATCAATTTGAACTTAGTACATAAAAATAAAAAATAAAAATAATATTTGGTTGATTAAATAAGAAAGTTATGGGACCAAGATGATGTTTATGTCTGAGAATAGATTAGACCTATATTGACGGATGCAGATATTTGTCAATCATATGATAATAAACGTTATGATGTAAAAAGTGATATATAGATTTATTTGGAGGTCAAATTTGTTAAATCAGTTTATTTAAAATCAATTAAATTGAATTTCTTTTATTACACTTCTAGTCCGTTAATGCTTAGTGGAATCGATTACTTTATGTTGTATTCATTTCTGCATGATCTGCTAGAATGTTGAAGTCTCTTTGGCTAAGCACTATGTTTTTCTGTAATTAACAGATAGATGGAACTTTCAGTGGGTATAAGTGCATATACTATATTAAATAGTTTGGGTCTTGAGGTATATTTAGAACAAATCGGTTGAATTAATTAGATTCATTTTATCCTTATTGCTATTTAAAGTGTTGCTTAACTTTATTGTTTTTGATTAACTTATGTCTGATATTCATAGGTGGATATTAAGATTAGTGATATGAATGTTCTCTCGAGTGGTGGAAATTTAGCTTAATACTTCAGGAAAGGTGTAATGCTGAAATCAATATTCAATCCTTTTGGTGCCTTAGTCTCTAGTTCATAGATCCACTTGTACTCTAATTTTAATAACTCATTCTCTATATCGCCTCCTCTCCAGTTTTGGTTTATTTTGTCTATTGCAACATATTTGAATTTCTTTAAGTCACAATTGTTGCATTTTAAGAAATGTTGTGGTACAGGGAGATCTTTATTTCTATCCTCTTCTGCGTTCTCTATAGATAGTATATGTTCCCTCACTCTCTCCCTAACAGGTCTAGTGGATTCTCCTATGTATTGTTTTCCACAAAAACATTCAAGAAGGTATATTATATTTTTGTCTGTACACCGGATTTGATGTTTTATATTATATTCTTTTCCGGTGGCATTGGAATTGAATTTCTTTCTCTTTTCAGAGTGTCTGCAAGATTTGCAGGCAAAACATGGAAAAAAACCTTTTATTTCGTTACCTTTAAGATCTCTATCTGGTTTCTTTTTCTTTTTTAGGTCAGTAGGTGCTAATTTAGTTTTTAAATTATTAGCTCTTCTGTAGATGATTTCAGGTTTTTCACCTATTTGATCCTTTAATTTTTCATCTAATTTAAGTATATTCCAATGTTTTTGTATAATTTTTTCAATTTTCTTATGATCTTGGTTATATTGGGTTATAAATGGTAATTTTGGTTTTTCTTTATTTGTGCCAGTATTTTGTTTATAAATTATTTCATTTCTATCTTTGTTTTTTATTACTTCTATTTGTTTGTCTATAGTTTCACTATTATAGCCTCTTTCTGTGAATTTCTTTTTTAATAGTTTTGATTGTTCTATGTAATCTTCTTCTTTTGTGCAATTCTTTCTGATTCTTAATAATTGCCCTTTGGGGATATTATTTTTCCATTTGCTATGATGGCAGCTCTCTGCATGAATATAGTTGTACTGTTTTGAAGTGTGTCTTACTCTTGATTTGGTTATTTTCAATATAGATCTCTAAGTCAAGAAAGATGATTTTTTCATTACTGATTTCGTACGTGAATTTTAAATTTTTTTCATTTTTATTCATTTTGTTATAGAATTCCTCAAACATTGACTTTTCCCCTTTCCAAATCATTAAAATATCATCTATATATCTTTTGAAGCATACCAGGTTCGCTCCCAATTGTGTATTTCTTAAAAATTCTGTTTCCCATAGTCCCATAAATAGGTTAGCATAACTGGGAGCGAACCTGGTGCCCATAGCTGTTCCGCAGATTTGATTATAGAAATTTCCTTCGAAGAAAAAATAGTTATGGGTTAGAATATATTTTATGCTTTCTAGTATGAAATCTTTTTGTATTGAAGACATTTCTTTGTCACTACTTAGATAATGGTCAACTGCTTGTAATCCATCTATATGTTTAATGCAAGTATATAATGAGGAGACATCGCATGTTATAAGCCACATTTCTTCGGTCCATATTATATCCTTTATTAATTTTATTACATGTGTGGAGTCTTTTATATAACTTTCTAGATTTATGACATGCTTTTGAAGGTATTTGTCAACATATTCTGAAAGGTTGGAGGTGAGGGAATTAATTCCCGATACAATGGGGCGGCCTGGTGGGTTATTAATGTCTTTATGGATTTTTGGTAAAGTATAAAAAAGTGGTATTTTTGGAAATTTTGGTAGTAGATAGTCAAATTCTTTCTCTGTTAAAATATCTTTTGTTAAAGCGTCTGTTAATATCATTTTTAGTTCTAATTTGTAAAAACTGGTCGGATTCCTAATGCATTTTTTATAGGTATTATCATCTAGGATTAGTTTGTTACACATTCTTAAGTAGTGTTCTTTATTTAGGATGATAATCCCTCCACCCTTATCCGCTGCCTTAATCACAATACTTTGATCTTTTTCCATGTTTTCTAATGTTTCACTTTCTTTTTTTGTTAGATTATTTGTTTTAAATTTGGAGTTGTTCACAATCTTTAATTTTCTTAGATCTTCATTTACAAGTTTCTCAAAAGTTTCTATACATGGGCCTTTTTCGTGTTTTGGGTAGAATGTTGATTTATTCTTGAGGTTAGAATGTATAATCCCGTTTGTGTTGTTTGTTTGTGAACCTGTGACTTGTTTTTCTAGTGGTGTTTTGGAAAAGTATCTTTTCAAAGTTAGGTTTCTAACGAATTTTTGTATATCTATATATGTGTTGAATTTGTTTAATTTATTTGTTGGAGCGAATGTTAGAGCTTTATTTAGGATTCTCTCTTGTTCCTTATTTAGGGTGATTGAGCTTAAATTAAAGATTCCTTTTGTGGGTTCACTTGTTTGCTCTATTTCTTCTTTTTGTCTCTTGGCTTTACATAGGCCAATTCCTCTCTTTCCTCTCTTTCTGAGTCTTTTCTTTTTCTTATGTTCCTGACTTCTCTTTCTGGTATTATTTCCTCCCTTCTCATTTGCCCTATGTCTAAAAAAATCACTTAAAATGCAACAATTGTGACTTAAAGAAATTCAAATATGTTGCAATAGACAAAATAAACCAAAACTGGAGAGGAGGCGATATAGAGAATGAGTTATTAAAATTAGAGTACAAGTGGATCTATGAACTAGAGACTAAGGCACCAAAAGGATTGAATATTGATTTCAGCATTACACCTTTCCTGAAGTATTAAGCTAAATTTCCACCACTCGAGAGAACATTCATATCACTAATCTTAATATCCACCTATGAATATCAGACATAAGTTAATCAAAAACAATAAAGTTAAGCAACACTTTAAATAGCAATAAGGATAAAATGAATCTAATTAATTCAACCGATTTGTTCTAAATATACCTCAAGACATACCTAAATCAACATTCTACCCAAAACACGAAAAAGGCCCATGTATAGAAACTTTTGAGAAACTTGTAAATGAAGATCTAAGAAAATTAAAGATTGTGAACAACTCCAAATTTAAAACAAATAATCTAACAAAAAAAGAAAGTGAAACATTAGAAAACATGGAAAAAGATCAAAGTATTGTGATTAAGGCAGCGGATAAGGGTGGAGGGATTGTCATCCTAAATAAAGAACACTACTTAAGAATGTGTAACGAACTAATCCTAGATGATAATACCTATAAAAAATGCATTAGGAATCCGACCAGTTTTTACAAATTAGAACTAAAAATGATATTAACAGACGCTTTAACAAAAGATATTTTAACAGAGAAAGAATTTGACTATCTACTACCAAAATTTCCAAAAATACCACTTTTTTATACTTTACCAAAAATCCATAAAGACATTAATAACCCACCAGGCCGCCCCATTGTATCGGGAATTAATTCCCTCACCTCCAACCTTTCAGAATATGTTGACAAATACCTTCAAAAGCATGTCATAAATCTAGAAAGTTATATAAAAGACTCCACACATGTAATAAAATTAATAAAGGATATAATATGGACCGAAGAAATGTGGCTTATAACATGCGATGTCTCCTCATTATATACTTGCATTAAACATATAGATGGATTACAAGCAGTTGGCCATTATCTAAGTAGTGACAAAGAAATGTCTTCAATACAAAAAGATTTCATACTAGAAAGCATAAAATATATTCTAACCCATAACTATTTTTTCTTCGAAGGAAATCTCTATAATCAAATCTGCGGAACAGCTATGGGCACCAGGTTCGCTCCCAGTTATGCTAACCTATTTATGGGAAACAGAATTTTTAACAAATACACAATTGGGAGCGAACCTGGTATGCTTCAAAAGATATATAGATGCTATTTTAATGATTTGGAAAGGGGAAAAGTCAATGTTTGAGGAATTCTATAACAAAATGAATAAAAATGAAAAAAATTTAAAATTCACGTACGAAATCAGTAATGAAAAAATCATCTTTCTTGACTTAGAGATCTATATTGAAAATAACCAAATCAAGAGTAAGACATACTTCAAAACAGTAGATAGTAACAACTATATTCATGCAGAGAGCTGCCATCATAGCAAATGGAAAAATAATATCCCCAAAGGGCAATTATTAAGAATCAGAAAGAATTGCACAAAAGAAGAAGATTACATAGAACAATCAAAACTATTAAAAAAGAAATTCACAGAAAGAGGCTATAATAGTGAAACTATAGACAAACAAATAGAAGTAATAAAAAACAAAGATAGAAATGAAATAATTTATAAACAAAATACTGGCACAAATAAAGAAAAACCAAAATTACCATTTATAACCCAATATAACCAAGATCATAAGAAAATTGAAAAAATTATACAAAAACATTGGAATATACTTAAATTAGATGAAAAATTAAAGGATCAAATAGGTGAAAAACCTGAAATCATCTACAGAAGAGCTAATAATTTAAAAACTAAATTAGCACCTACTGACCTAAAAAAGAAAAAGAAACCAGATAGAGATCTTAAAGGTAACAAAATAAAAGGTTTTTTTCCATGTTTTGCCTGCAAATCTTGCAGACACTCTGAAAAGAGAAAGAAATTCAATTCCAATGCCACCGGAAAAGAATATAATATAAAACATCAAATCCGGTGTACAGACAAAAATATAATATACCTTCTTGAATGTTTTTGTGGAAAACAATACATAGGAGAATCCACTAGACCTGTTAGGGAGAGAGTGAGGGAACATATACTATCTATAGAGAACGCAGAAGAGGATAGAAATAAAGATCTCCCTGTACCACAACATTTCTTAAAATGCAACAATTGTGACTTAAAGAAATTCAAATATGTTGCAATAGACAAAATAAACCAAAACTGGAGAGGAGGCGATATAGAGAATGAGTTATTAAAATTAGAGTACAAGTGGATCTATGAACTAGAGACTAAGGCACCAAAAGGATTGAATATTGATTTCAGCATTACACCTTTCCTGAAGTATTAAGCTAAATTTCCACCACTCGAGAGAACATTCATATCACTAATCTTAATATCCACCTATGAATATCAGACATAAGTTAATCAAAAACAATAAAGTTAAGCAACACTTTAAATAGCAATAAGGATAAAATGAATCTAATTAATTCAACCGATTTGTTCTAAATATACCTCAAGACCCAAACTATTTAATATAGTATATGCACTTATACCCACTGAAAGTTCCATCTATCTGTTAATTACAGAAAAACATAGTGCTTAGCCAAAGAGACTTCAACATTCTAGCAGATCATGCAGAAATGAATACAACATAAAGTAATCGATTCCACTAAGCATTAACGGACTAGAAGTGTAATAAAAGAAATTCAATTTAATTGATTTTAAATAAACTGATTTAACAAATTTGACCTCCAAATAAATCTATATATCACTTTTTACATCATAACGTTTATTATCATATGATTGACAAATATCTGCATCCGTCAATATAGGTCTAATCTATTCTCAGACATAAACATCATCTTGGTCCCATAACTTTCTTATTTAATCAACCAAATATTATTTTTATTTTTATGTACTAAGTTCAAATTGATTATATATAAATATGAGATAAGACCAGGATATACCAAAATAACTGTTCCTATGAAATTATAATTGCATCTAAACTGAGACAACAACATAGTAAAATTTCAACCAATGGGAGAATGGACCAGAGGTTCAAATAAGACCGCCAAACTGAAGTGGAGCATTATGTATGAAAAAGGCTGCAGTTGACAGCCGAAACGCGTCCAGACGTACTGCTCCAGAGACTCAGGACTTTATTCCAACTTGTTCATCTGAACTAAATCACATCCAGCAGCTCTACACTAAAGATAAAGACAAGGAAGTAGAACTGCTATCGGAACAAAATTATGTAAGGTACAAGGAACGAGGACCGCTAACAAAGAGAGACCAAAAAACAAGTCAGAACTCTACTATAGTGTGAACCCTCCGGTACCACAAAACCCCCCCCTTTTTGTTCCGAATACTAAAAAAGAAAAAGAAAAGGTCACACAGAAATCAAAAGCTCAAAACATCGCACTGTTTCACACTTGTGGATACTTCTCTAACTGAACCGCTCAACAAAAGTGAATTAGAGAACAAAGTCCGAAAACATCCAACTAAGTAATTAGCAAGAACAAAGAGAGGATTGTATTTTGTACAATAAAATACACTTGAAAGACTGTGTAAGACCCCCTGGTGGGTCCTCCAACCAAGGATACACAAGATCGTAACCTCCACATCATCAAAAAAAAGATCACAACTAAAGCAACAAACTATTGCCATACTAACCCTCTGGATACTATTATAAGAGACCCCCTGGTGGGTTTCTAGGAATAAAAAAGTTTGCCTCAACGAACAGGATTTATAGAATAACTATACCGGTATAGTACAACAATCTTGAACATTTTTTCCTTTTTAAGGTACCTTTTAAAACAATTTTTTTAAGCCCCGGGCGAATGCACTTTTGCATATTCTTCTATTTCGTTTCTATTGTATATATGCAATATATGCAGGATTCTACATATAAACTGTAAGTCCCATTTTCGCTCTAGTTAATAATACCACATACACATTTCTAGGAACGCTGTATATATTTTAGATAAATTATATTTCTCACTGTTTTGTATTGATTATATTTTAATTCCGGATCCAGTCAAAAATAGGTAGTTCTAGCTTTTAATGATCGTACTGTATTTAACTGTATGCATGTATTTATAAGTTACCCTGAATAAATTCTTATATATTATTTACTAAATATCAGATATCTGTCTTTCATATAACGGATTGAAATTATTACACTTCTAGTAAACTCAAACTTACACTTTTAACTTACATTTGTTTTACACAGTTTCAAGTAATCATCTTAACATAGTATCAAACACTAGGCAAGATTTAGACTGAGTAGATCTGGTTCAGAGCTACTCCAGTCGCACTGCAAACTATACAAATATCCCCATATTCTAACAACTATCTTTTTAGTTATAGGTGGTTTTCTTTGAGGTAAAACCACAGTTTGTAGTGCTTTCGTTGCCGCTAAATTCACACCAACATTTAGGGTAAAATTGAAAGTTGCTCTTCCAAAAGCAACTATCACATTTGTCCACAATACTCCCTTCACATCCCTCTGACAAACACTGTACTCAGAGGAATCAGGCTTCAAAATGCTGAGAAGCGCATATCACAGAAGAAAATCAAGCACAAACATACTTCACCACCTCCATAGGAGGCAAAGTTTGTAAAAACTTAATTGTGGGTGTGGTGAGGGGTGTATTTATAGGCATTGTGAGATTTGGGAAACTTTGCCCCTCCTGGTAGGATCGTATATCCCATACGTCACTAGCTCATGGACTGTTGCCAATTACATGAAATAAATATGGTTTTTGTTTTTTTGTTATATATCGCTTTTTCTTTAATAAGAAGTCCTCTAACTTCCGCTTTGTGCGCAGCCCAAACCGATGTAGGGTTGTTGGTTTTATTTAAATCAATTTGCCAGTATTCTCCTATGGCCTTCAATAGGGTAGAGTTTGTTGTGGGGTTCTTTAAGCATGATGGGTCATACGTCCACACTTTCACTCTATTGGGGTCATATAACTAACCTATTCGTATCTGTACAATTGCATGATCTGACCATGCATATACATGAATATCAGATTTAATAATTGGTTGGAGAATCTGACTGGTAAAAATGTAGTCCAACTTAGAATAACTATTGTTTGCTGCCGAATAAAAAGTGGAGTCTGAAGTAATCCCATATAGAGAATTCCAGGAATCCAAAAGAGTATGTGGAGCTAGCATTTCAAGCACTCTTTTGGCCATCCCGTGAGCATCTGTGAGACAGAGGCAAAGAAGGAAGACTAGTTATCATTTGGGGGCATAAATGTTGCATAACACTATATCTATACCTTGAATTTGGCCCTGGACAATTAAATATCTGCCCTCCTTATCCGAAATTATCTAATTATGGGTGAATTGCAATGAGGAATGTATTAATATTGAGACCCCCCTTTTCTTAGTATCTGTTGTAGAGTGAAAATGGTGTGAGAACTCCCTGGACCAGTATCTAGGTAAAATGGATTTAAAGGGACAGTCTAGGCCAAAATAAACCTTCATGATTCAGATAGAGCATGTAATTTTAAACAATTTTCCAATTTACTTTTATCACCAATTTTGCTTTGTTCTCTTGGTATTCTTAGTTGAAAGCTTAACCTAGGAGGTTCATATGCTAATTTCTTAGACCTTGAAGGCCACCTCTTTTACAGTTTTTCACCACTAGAGGTTGTTAGTTCACGAATTTCATATAGATAACACAGTGCTTGTGCATGTGAAGTTATCTGGGAGCCAGCACTGATTGGCTAAACTGCAAGTCTGTCAAAAGAACTAAAATAAAGGGGCAGTCTGCAGAGGCTTATATATAATCACAGAGGTTTAAAGTATATTAATATAACTTTATTGGCTATGCAAAACTGGGGAATGGGTAATAAAGGGATTATCCATCTATTAAAACAATAACAATTCTATGGTAGACTGTCCCTTTAATAAAATGGGTTTTCTGAAGAAACATAAAGTTTGCATGGATTTTGTATTGGGAAAGAACAGTTCTCCTTTTTATGTTTGAGTTGAGCCCTCTCACATTATGAGAGACCAGATTAATATTAGGAAGGGCCATTAGAGCAGTGTATTAACTTTGTTTCTGCTGTGATTTGACATATATAAAAATGGACTCTAGTTTAATTCCCCTCCCAGACATAGCAAATTTCTCCCCATGGCTAAAATCACCCTTGTCAAAAAATGAGAAGGTACCCGGCATTAGCTTGCAGTTTCTCTTCATTTCTCCTGTCCCCCTAGGAGTATATACCTGTTGCTCTCAATACCCTTGTAAAACTACTCTGCAACTCGTAATCTTGATGTGTGTGTTTGGAATAACAACAACTGAAGTAACAATGAACAAAAATTTCTACTATTGATAAGAATTACATTAGAACATTTTACAAAATCAATGTCCAAACATCATGTTGAGAATAAAAAAGTTCTCAAATTAGCATGTTGTCCATGTCAGTATAATTGACAGCCTATAGTTAGGCCCACTTCTGGCGACACATTCTGGTAACTTACTATCTCCTGAAGCAATAAAATTCATACATTACCGCTAACTTTCCTCGAATATCTGAAAGTTCAAAGTCTCCAGGTTAAATCTTCGTATATGTCTTTTCAGGTCTTGAGTTTTTTCCCCCTGTTGACTCTGGTCCATCTAGCAGTATGTCATAGATTCTGTAGGCCTTGCTTTGCCCCTGTGGTCGTCCCATCTTCTAGTGCTGGCATCTCTGGCACTTCCAAACCCAAAGTTTTACATGCAAATCTGGACCGCATCCGGATTTCGAATTGTGATCGTCGTGTTATCTTTTGCGATGTGGTGTACAAAGGGGAAGCCCCAACGATATGGAACCTGGTGTTTCCTCAATAGCGTGGTGAATGGTCTTAATGCGCTTCTTCGTTGCAAAGTACGGACACACAAATCTTGGTATATTTGGATTACATTGCCTTGGAATTTAAACGTGGGTTTTTGTCTAGCAGCCTGCATAATTCTCTCTTTATCCGGGAATCTTAAGAATTTGATAATTATATCTCTTGGAGGAAGATCATCTTTTGGACTCAGTTTAAGCGCCCTATGTGCACGCTCCATTTGAATCTCTCCCTCTGAGGATTCTCCCGTAATGGAGTGGAATAGTAGTTGAAGGTAGGAGGGTAAGTCTTTCGCCGAGACCGACTCTGGAATCCCTTTGAGTCGCAAGTTGCATCTCCTCCCCCTATATTCCAAGTCCTCCATTTTTTCCTGAAGATGTTGAATTTGTTGTTGTTGAGATGATAGGGTAGTTGATATTGTGGATATGTCATCTGTTATCATATCTTGGGTATTTTCAAGAGTTTTCACTCTATTTCCCATTTCAGCTATATCAGCTATATCATTTTTAATGTATTTCAGGCTAGCAGTGACTGAAGTGTGCAAATTATCAATCTTGCTCCAAAGTTTTTCAAAATTTGCATTTATATCTTTTTTTTTTACAGACCAGTTCTTGTAGGTCCACTTTTGTTACTGGAGTTTGATCGGGATCCTCTAACTGCGATCCCTGATCAGAATCTATGTTGTCCAACTGGTTTTCACCAAACTTTGTCTTGTCACCTCTGAACTGGAAAAGCTGGTAACTGTAGGTCAGTCTGCATTTAAACCTTTATATCCTTGATGTTGTAAATGTCCCTAAATGTTAGCATTTCAATTACAATAATTTCCATGGAAATAAGACTCTGATATTAAAGTAAGGTGTGTTCATAAAATACAACAGGAGGACACAAAATTAATAGGGAGGGAATGTTAGTTCTAAGAACTAGGCAGCACCGCTTGAAGAAAGATTAAATCGGGAACATTTTGTGAAAGTGTACAACGTGGACCAAGAAGCAGCCTTACAAATCGCCTCATTCTTGAAGGCCCAGGAAGACACAGCACAAGTAGAATGCGCCATAATTTGAGATGGTGGCTGCTGGCCCGCTTCTATATACGCCATTCAAATCAAACTTCTGAGCCAGAAGTATAGAGTAACAGCAGTGGCCTTCTGCCCTTTGTGCTTACCAGAATGCAAGACAAGGAAGAGGATTGACGAAACTCCTTGATAGAACTTTAGAGCTTTAACCACGTCTCCTTAGGAGCAGAAGGGTTGGGGCAAAGGAATGGAACAATAATTTCCTAATAATATTGTGAGTTGAAACAACCTTAGGTAAAAACCCATGTTTGATCGCAGAACAGCCTTATCCGCATGAAAGATCAGGTAAGGTGGGTAGAGCAGATAATTCAGACACCCTACAAGCAAAAGAGATAGCAAACAAAAACAAAACTTTCCAAGATAAAAGTTTAATATAAGTAGAATGCATAGGCTTAAAGGGGGCCTGTTGAATAACTTTTAGAACAAGATTGAGGCTCCATGGAGGAGCAACAGGTTTGAAAACAGGTCTAATTCTAGCCAAAGCTTAAACAAAAGCCCCTTCTCTAAGCCATCCTGAAGAAATTGAAGAATATGTGGGGTCTTCACCCTATGCCACCAAGACAGATAAGTTCTCCACACTTTGTGGTAAATATGCCTGGTGACATACTTTCTGGCCTAAACCAAGGTATCAATAACTGTCTGAGAATCCTCTCTGAGACAAAACTAAGCATTCAATCTCCATGCAGTCAGCCTCAGAGAATCTATATTTTGATAAAAGGACCCTGCGGCAGAAAGTTCGGCCTCTGAGGTAACTGCCACAGAGGAGCAGATGACATTCTCACTAGATCCACATACCAAGTCCGGCATGGCCACGCTGGAGCTAGCAGGATCGCTGGAATTCCCTCCAGTTTGATTCGAGCTAGGACCCGAGGAAGGACAGTTGGAGTAAAAAGATATATTAGATTGAAGTGCCATGGAACTGCTAAATCACCCTTCACTGCTTGATGATACCTTGACCTCGATCCGTATTTTGGCA
The DNA here is from genome assembly GCF_027579735.1 of Bombina bombina. Classification (NCBI taxonomy): domain Eukaryota; kingdom Metazoa; phylum Chordata; class Amphibia; order Anura; family Bombinatoridae; genus Bombina; species Bombina bombina. The sequence continues at coordinate 365,401,239 of NC_069500.1, forward strand.
GTTTGGCATTGAGACGAGAAGCCATCAGATCTATCTCTGGACACCCCCACCTGCGGGTGATCTCGCCAAACACCACCTGGTTTAGCAACCATTCCCCATAGTGAAAACGGTCTGCTTATAAAGTCTGCTTCCCAACTGTCCATGCCTGGAATGTGAATAGCTGAAATTTGTCATTGGTAAGTCTCACTGAAGGATACGAGAGACTTATTTTATTACCAGGGAACTGCGGGTTCCACCCTGGTGATTTATATAAGCCACCATTGTGATGTTGTCCATCTGGAGTCGAATAAATCAGAGGGAACATAACTGAGGCCACGCTTGTAGAGCATTGAAGATGGCCCTCAGTTGCAGAATGTTGATAGGAAGACTCACTTCCTCTGATCGCCAGGTCCCCGAGCCCTCAGAGGACCCCATACAGTGCCCCAGCCTGTCAAACTCGTGTCCGTTTTTAACATTTCCTAGGAAGGACACAGAAAACATCTGCCCTAGAGCACAGGTTCCTGAGATAGCCACCAGGAGAGAGACTCTCTCATCACTGGGTCTAGACAGATTACTTGAGACAGGTCTGAGTGATTTCAGTTCCATTGCCTGAGCATACATAACTGTAGAGGTCTTAGATGAAAGCGAGCAAGCATAGCATATGAAGCTGCCTCCATGAGGTGCACCACCTATGTGGATTGTAGACAACAGCAGGCCTTTTTTAGCTATAATATTTTTTTGGTCAATATGTAACTTTTTTTTTTTTAATGTCTTTTTAAGTAGTAGGGTTTGCATTCACTCAGGTGAGTTGATTTAAACCTAAATGCATATGCAGAGTGACATATATATATATATATCTATCTATATATATATATATATATATATATATATATATATATATATATATATATATATATATATATATATATACTGTAGTATTAAATAAATACTTCATACAATAATTTAATTTTGGTGAAACGATTTAAGATTTCACAGTCTCTATCTGTATTTACATTGGAATATAAGTAAATATACTCATTTATTGATAATAAAGCTACAGATGTAATCCAAGAAGGCTTTTATTTTCTTATTAAATATTACATCCCGATCCATAGGTTGCTAGTGGCAACAATAGTCTATATTCCTGCACCCTAAGGACTGATTCCCCACTGAGCAGGAAGTATTAATGAATTATATAGATAATTAACATGAATATGCTGCAAATCAAACATGAGCCAACACTGCAGAGCATACATTTACATTTATGCTATTTTCCTACCATGCTGCCAGAGCACAGAGAGAGTTAAAATCGTAGGCATGCAGGATTATTGCACTGGGGAGGAGCACATGTCCATTATACCTTAATAGATCTATATATCAATTAAATATTTGGTTGAGAATGTGTTAACATAAATGCAAACCTAGTACAGCAAGACATGTAATGACAGTTTACAGAAATCAAATGCAATAAAACAAAAAGGACCAGGTTGCTTCCTAGGAAATAAACACAGGATTTCCTCATTTTGCACAAGAATTCTGTTTAGGTGAGGAGGAAGTTGTTAGTAGAAACAAAAGGAATTCCCTACCAAAAATATATAATAATAGCCCTGTATTATGTGGCATCTGTGCTGAGTAACAAACACGAGTCTATTTCAAATGATGCTAATAACACAGTGGTTCGTTTCCTGCAGATTTAACCGTGATGGTATTAATCTAGCAAAGGCAAGCTGTGCATTTTTTACACTTTAGTAATATTGATTCAGTCAGTTTAGGCTGAATCAAAACAGCTCAGCTGACCCAATGTTTAAGGGCAAAGCAAAACACATACATATCCGTTATCTGCCATCACCTCAGTTAGCGTTCCCCATTCATCTATCCTCCACACAACCCAGGTGAAATCTCACCATGTTCTTGCTGAGGTTCTGTACACATCTATTCTCCACTGCTGCTTGACATTGAAATCAGATCCCAAGGGAGACAACTACCATAGAGAGGGTAGATACGGCATGATCATCCCTGAGTACAGTTACACCTCCCAGCTTCAGCCCTACCAGGAAATGCAATGACATCACGAAACAAGCTAACTACTTATTGGTGACTATCACAGTATTTTTAAATAAGTAACACAATACCGCCAAAAAACCCAAGCAAACTACACAATACCATACCGCCAAAAAAACCCGTAGTACCAGCCCAGCGGCAGCGCTGTTTGAATACTGATGCCGCATTTTTCTTCTCCCCAAAATCTGTCGCTATAGGCACCGGCCTTGTTGGCCTAGGCCATAATACGCCCCTGTCCCCTAAGGAATAATAACTCGTTTTCACCTAGGTTTAATTCGATCACATACCAAAGGAATAGAACTGACTACCACCCCAGGAACAATAAACCTAACTATTATCCATATAAAGAACATCATAATAATAACTCATTTAGGGGACAGTCACATGTCCTTACCCCTAAAGAGAATACTAACAATGGTTATAATAGACATGCTTCCACCAATAGATATGAAGTTCTAAGAGATGATAGATCAAGTAGATATGAAGTAAACTCTGCTTCTAGACATGATTACCATCATGTCTCTAGACATGAGCAACAATATGCCCCCAGGTCCCAGACTAATTATGGACATAGATCTAATTCAAATAACAATCACACATCAAACACCTATAATCACAATCAGAGATCTAACCAGTATTCACATAACGTCACACCAATGACTTATAATTCTAATCAGACGCCTAATCCACGTCAAAACTTTGATTACAACTCTTCCAATCAGGGCCCACCTCGCACTATTCAAACAAGACCTAGGACAGATGAACAGCTCTACAACCAGCCATCTACCTCCTCAAATATTGACCCATGTAGAGGTGAAAATGGAAATTTTGATAACCAGCCTTTTTTATACAGGTGCCCCAAACCCGGGTATCACCAACTGAAAATTGCAGAATTTTTAGAACCTCGTCACAAATAATCCCAATCAGAGAGGAAAAAGAACCCACGAAGACATGGATAGAGAGGACAAAAATCAACCCTCAAAGAGAATAGATTACAGAGACTAGCTAGTCAACTAACAACAGAAAATACTGCACCCTTAGTGATCAGTATAGTGAATAAATCACAATAATAATAATAATAATAATAATAATAATAACAAAAATGTCACAATACCGTGTCTGGTAAAGGTTAAACTGAAGTTTAGAGTAAAACCTGATATCCACAGGCTGATGTTTAACCCAGGAGATTACAGTGATATTCCAGATTTGAATTGTAAGTGTTCTTGAAGTACGGTAAAAAGCTTATGAAAATCTCATGGTGGTGGGATCCCAAGATAATAAAGTTTATAGCAGAAACTTAAATTTTTTCCTTGCTTTCGTGCAGTGCATGGAATAACATAATTTATGTAAGAACTTACCTGATAAATTCATTTCTTTCATATTAGCAAGAGTCCATGAGCTAGTGACGTATGGGATATACATTCCTACCAGGAGGGGCAAAGTTTCCCAAACCTCAAAATGCCTACAAATACACCCCTCACCACACCCACAAATCAGTTTAACGAATAGCCAAGAAGTGGGGTGATAAGAAAAAAAGTGCGAAAGCATATAAAATAAGGAATTGGAATAATTGTGCTTTATACAAAAAAATCATAACCACCACAAAAAAGGGCGGGCCTCATGTAATTAGCAAGAGTCCATGAGCTAGTGACGTATGGGATAATGACTACCCAAGATGTGGATCTGTCCACGCAAGAGTCACTAGAGAGGGAGGGATAAAATAAAGACAGCCAATTCCTGCTGAATATAATCCACACCCAAAATAAAGTTTAATGAAAAACATAAACAGAAGATTCAAACTGAAACCGCTGCCTGAAGTACTTTTCTACCAAAAACTGCTTCAGAAGAAGAAAATACATCAAAATGGTAGAATTTAGTAAAAGTATGCAAAGAGGACCAAGTTGCTGCTTTGCAAATCTGATCAACCGAAGCTTCATTCCTAAACGCCCAGTAAGTAGAAACTGACCTAGTAGAATGAGCTGTAATCCTTTGAGGCGGAGTTTTACCCGACTCGACATAGGCATGATGAATTAAAGATTTCAACCAAGATGCCAAAGAAATGGCAGAAGCTTTCTGGCCTTTTCTAGAACCGGAAAAGATAACAAATAGACTAGAAGTCTTTCGGAAAGACTTAGTAGCTTCAACATAATATTTCAAAGCTCTAACAACATCCAAAGAATGCAACGATTTCTCCTTAGAATTCTTAGGATTAGGACATAATGAGGGAACCACAATTTCTCTACTAATGTTGTTGGAATTCACAACCTTAGGTAAAAATTCAAAAGAAGTTCGCAACACCGCCTTATCCTGATGAAAAATCAGAAAAGGAGACTCACAAGAAAGAGCAGATAATTCAGAGACTCTTCTGGCAGAAGAGATCGCCAAAAGGAACAAAACTTTCCAAGAAAGTAATTTAATGTCCAATGAATGCATGGGTTCAAAAGGAGGAGCTTGAAGAGCCCCCAGAACCAAATTCCAACTCCAAGGAGGAGAAATTGACTTAATGACAGGTTTTATACGAACCAAAGCTTGTACAAAACAATGAATATCAGGAAGATTAGCAATCTTTCTGTGAAAAAGAACAGAAAGAGCAGAGATTTGTCCTTTCAAAGAACTTGCGGATAAACCTTTATCTAAACCATCCTGAAGAAACTGTAAAATTCTCGGAATTCTAAAAGAATGCCAATAAAAATGATGAGAAAGACACCAAGAAATATAAGTCTTCCAGACTCTATAATATATCTCTCTAGATACAGATTTACGAGCCTGTAACATAGTATTAATCACAGAGTCAGAGAAACCTCTTTGACCAAGAATCAAGCGTTCAATCTCCATACCTTTAAATTTAAGGATTTGAGATCCTGATGGAAAAAAGGACCTTGCAACAGAAGGTCTGGTCTTAGCGGAAGAGTCCACGGATGGCAAGAGGCCATCCGGACAAGATCCGCATACCAAAACCTGTGAGGCCATGCCGGAGCTACCAGCAGAACAAACGAGCATTCCTTCAGAATTTTGGAGATTACTCTTGGAAGAAGAACTAGAGGCGGAAAGATATAGGCAGGATGATACTTCCAAGGAAGTGATAATGCATCCACTGCTTCCGCCTGAGGATCCCGGGATCTGGTCAGATACCTGGGAAGTTTCTTGTTTAGATGAGACGCCATCAGATCTATTTCTGGAAGCTCCCACATTTGAACAATCTGAAGAAATACCTCTGGGTGAAGAGACCATTCGCCCGGATGCAACGTTTGGCGACTGAGATAATCCACTTCCCAATTGTCTATACCTGGGATATGAACCGCAGAGATTAGACAGGAGCTGGATTCTGCCCAAACCAGAATTCGAGATACTTCTTTCATAGCCAGAGGACTGTGAGTCCCTCCTTGATGATTGATGTATGCCACAGTTGTGACATTGTCTGTCTGAAAACAAATGAACGATTCTCTCTTCAGAAGAGGCCAAGACTGAAGAGCTCTGAAAATTGCACGGAGTTCCAAAATATTGATCGGTAATCTCACCTCCTGAGATTCCCAAACTCCTTGTGCCGTCAGAGATCCCCCCACAGCTCCCCAACCTGTAAGACTTGCATCTGTTCAAATTACAGTCCAGGTCGGAAGAACAAAAGAAGCCCCCTGAATTAAACGATGGTGATCTGTCCACCACGTTAGAGAGTGTCGTACAATCGGTTTTAAAGATATTAATTGAGATATCTTTGTGTAATCCCTGCACCATTGATTCAGCATACAGAGCTGAAGAGGTCGCATGTGAAAACGAGCAAAGGGGATCGCGTCCGATGCAGCAGTCATAAGACCTAGAATTTCCATGCATAAGGCTACCGAAGGGAATGATTGTGACTGAAGGTTTCGACAAGCTGAAATCAATTTTAGACGTCTCTTGTCTGTTAAAGACAGAGTCATGGACACTGAATCTATCTGGAAACCCAGAAAGGTTACCCTTGTCTGAGGAATCAATGAACTTTTTAGTGAATTGATCCTCCAACCATGATCTTGAAGAAACAACACAAGTCGATTCGTATGAGATTCTGCTAAATGTAAAGACTGAGCAAGTACCAAGATATCGTCCAAATAAGGAAATACCACAATACCCTGTTCTCTGATTACAGACAGAAGGGCACCGAGAACCTTTGTAAAAATTCTTGGAGCTGTAGCTAGGCCAAACGGCAGAGCCACAAACTGGTAATGCTTGTCCAGAAAAGAGAATCTCAGGAACTGATAATGATCTGGATGAATCGGAATATGCAGATAGGCATCCTGTAAATCTATTGTGGACATATAATGCCCTTGTTGAACAAAAGGCAAGATAGTCCTTACAGTTACCATTTTGAACGTTGGTATCCTTACATAACGATTCAATATTTTTAGATCCAGAACTGGTCTGAAAGAATTCTCCTTCTTTGGTACAATGAAGAGATTCGAATAAAACCCCAGCCCCTGTTCCAGAACTGGAACTGGCATAATTACTCCAGCCAACTCTAGATCTGAAACACATTTCAGAAATGCTTGAGCTTTCACTGGATTTACTGGGACACGGGAAAGAAAAAATCTCTTTGCAGGAGGTCTTATCTTGAAACCAATTCTGTACCCTTCTGAAACAATGTTCTGAATCCAAAGATTGTGAACAGAATTGATCCAAATTTCTTTGAAAAAACGTAACCTGCCCCCTACCAGCTGAGCTGGAATGAGGGCCGCACCTTCATGTGGACTTAGAAGCTGGCTTTGCTTTTCTAGAAGGCTTGGATTTATTCCAGACTGGAGATGGTTTCCAAACTGAAACTGCTCCTGAGGATGAAGGATCAGGCTTTTGTTCTTTGTTGAAACGAAAGGAACGAAAACGATTATTAGCCCTGTTTATACCCTTAGATTTTTTATCCTGTGGTAAAAAAGTTCCTTTCCCACCAGTAACAGTTGAGATAATAGAATCCAACTGAGAACCAAATAATTTGTTACCCTGGAAAGAAATGGAAAGTAGAGTCGATTTAGAAGACATATCAGCATTCCAAGTTTTAAGCAATAAAGCTCTTCTAGCTAAAATAGCTAGAGACATAAACCTGACATCAACTCTGATAATATCAAAAATGGCATCACAGATAAAATTATTAGCATGTTGAAGAAGAATAATAATATTATGAGAATCATCATCTGTTACTTGTTGCGCTAAAGTTTCCAACCAAAAAGTTGAAGCTGCAGCAACATCAGCCAATGATATAGCAGGTCTAAGAAGATTACCTGAACACAGATAAGCTTTTCTTAGAAAGGATTCAATTTTCCTATCTAAAGGATCCTTAAAGGAAGTACCATCTGACGTAGGAATAGTAGTACGTTTAGCAAGGGTAGAAATAGCCCCATCAACTTTAGGGATTTTGTCCCAAAATTCTAATCTGTCAGACGGCACAGGATATAATTGCTTAAAACGTTTAGAAGGAGTAAATGAATTACCCAAATTATTCCATTCTCTGGAAATTACTTCAGAAATAGCACCAGGAACAGGAAAAACTTCTGGAATAACCACAGGAGATTTAAAGACCTTATCTAAACGTTTAGATTTAGTATCAAGAGGACCAGAATCCTCAATTTCTAAAGCAATTAGTACTTCTTTAAGTAAAGAACGAATAAATTCCATTTTAAATAAATATGAAGATTTATCAGCATCAACCTCTGAGACAGAATCCTCTGAACCAGAAGAGTCATTAGAATCAGAATGATGATGTTCATTTAAAAATTCATCTGTATAAAGAGAAGTTTTAAAAGATTTTTTATGTTTACTAGAAGGAGGAATAACAGACATAGCCTTCTTGATGGATTCAGAAACAAAATCTCTTATGTTATCAGGAACATTCTGAACATTAGATGTTGATGGAACTGCAACAGGTAATGGTACATTACTAAAGGAAATATTATCTGCATTAACAAGTTTGTCATGACAATTAATACAAACAACAGCTGGAGGAACAGCTACCAAAAGTTTACAGCAGATACACTTAGCTTTGGTAGTTCCAGCACCAGACAGTGATTTTCCTGAAGTATCTTCTGACTCAGATGCAACGTGAGACATCTTGCAATATGTAAGAGAAAAAACAACATATAAAGCAAAATTGATCAAATTCCTTAAATGACAGTTTCAGGAATGGGAAAAAATGCCAAGGAACAAGCTTCTAGCAACCAGAAGCAAAGAAAAATTAGACTTAAATAATGTGGAGACAAAAGCGACGCCCATATTTTTTGAGCGCCAAATAAGACGCCCACATTATTTGGCGCCTAAATGCTTTTGGCGCCAAAAATGACGCCACATCCGGAACGCCGACATTTTTGGTGCAAAAGAACGTCAAAAATGACGCAACTTCCGGCGACACGTATGACGCCGGAAACAGAAAAGATTTTTTGCGCCAAAAAAATCCGCGCCAAGAATGACGCAATAAAATGAAGCATTTTCAGCCCCCGCGAGCCTAACAGCCCACAGGGAAAAAAGTCAAATTTTTAAGGTAAGAAAAATAATTGATTCAAGTGCATTATCCCAAATATGAAACTGACTGTCTGAAAATAAGGAATGTTGAACATCCTGAGTCAAGGCAAATAAATGTTTGAATACATATATTTAGAACTTTATTAAAAAAGTGCCCAACCATAGCTTAGAGTGTCACAGAAAATAAGACTTACTTACCCCAGGACACTCATCTACATGTTTGTAGAAAGCCAAACCAGTACTGAAACGAAAATCAGCAGAGGTAATGGTATATATATACAAGAGTATATCGTCGATCTGAAAAGGGAGGTAAGAGATGAATCTCTACGACCGATAACAGAGAACCTATGAAATAGACCCCGTAGAAGGAGATCACTGCATTCAAAATAGGCAATACTCTCCTCACATCCCTCTGACATTCACTGCACGCTGAGAGGAAAACCGGGCTCCAACCTGCTGCGGAGCGCATATCAACGTAGAATCTAGCACAAACTTACTTCACCACCTCCATAGGAGGCAAAGTTTGTAAAACTGATTTGTGGGTGTGGTGAGGGGTGTATTTGTAGGCATTTTGAGGTTTGGGAAACTTTGCCCCTCCTGGTAGGAATGTATATCCCATACGTCACTAGCTCATGGACTCTTGCTAATTACATGAAAGAAAGGTACACATGAACTGGGTGCTGCTGTAGAATGGTGGAAATTTCCGTTTCAAGAATCCTTATGTGAAAGAAGCTGCAGAGAAAGAAAATACAGTGCATCCCATCTAAGAGTAAAAGCATTTAATACACGCACATATTGCGCTTTTAAAAATAAACACTTACAAGAAGAAGATAAAAACGAGCAATGTTTATAAGCTCTGAGTGCCTGAACGTCCTAGGAGAGCCAGGGGGAGATGGAGGGTTTGTCCGAGCCTCATCAATGTATGCTCTGTATCTGTGGGCTAATAGGAAGAGCCAGGTTTGTTGAGGGACGTCGGTGACGTCAGAGCGTTGAATGACCTCAACGCGTTTCATCTGGCAACGTCCGGACTTTGTCAAGAGGAGGGTATGAACTGGTTGGTATTCAGACTGCTTAAGAAGGAAACTGTACAGGGCTCTGATAGGGCCAAAAGGTTGCGGTAAGTTCAATTGGTAATAGCAAATGTCTATCAGAGCCTGCGTGTGAGATATACAGTGAACTTGCAACAAAACCACACATATATGAATACAATTGCAATGAAAAAAGCATAAATGTTAATAAATAGCAAAAAATGTTAATAAATAGCATCATATTATAAAACCTATGTGCTTATGAGCCAATCATTAGTATAGTAAACCGGCACATTTGCAAATACAGTGGTGATGAGTAATACTTAAAACTCGGGAGAATATCATTAAAATAAAAACAATCCTAATATAAAATCTTTAGATTGTAAAGCCATAAAACATATAGCCATCATTTTTTCAATGTTAGAAGGCACAGATGATATTCATATTTCGGGAACATAGAGCATATAATTAGCATCTCTTTAGTAAAGGGCACAGAAGAATCCCCCTAACAAAGTGAGTACATTTTGATAAAGTGAATTCTACCACATGAAAGCATTTAAGTCTAAATCTATATTGAGACCTTTTGGAGCCAAAGTATCCAGTTCATGGATCCAAAAAGTCTCTCTTTGACGGAGAATCCTTAATCTGTTAGAAAATTTGTTTGGTGGTATACTTTCCATATTTTTTACTTTCAAACTATCAGGATTAGAGTTATGTTTTATTTTGAAATGGTGGGGCACACTATGTGTATCTAGTTCATGGTTTATATTGTATTTGTGTTCACTGAACCTCTTACAGATGGTTCTTTTTGTGCGTCCTATATATAATAGATTGCAACTACAGGTTAACAGATAAACTACATATGTTGACCTGCATGTAAAACTTTTTTGGATGTGATATTCTTTAGTATTATTATAATTGTAAAAATTGGTATACAAGCAAATATGTGCACACTTCCCACATCGTGGGACACCACATATTTCTGGTTCCCTTTCATGGCCCTAACCATGTACTTGGTTTATTAGTGTTAAAAGTTTTTGGTTGAGTTTCAGATCTTAGTTTGGAAGGTGCTAAGATGTGTTTGAGATCTTTATTTTTCTTATAGGTGATGATAGGTTTATTGGGTAATGTTGGACCCAAAACTGGATCTGCTTGGAGTATACTCCAATGTGAATTGAGGATATGCTCAATTGCCTTACTACCCTGACTGAAGGTTGTGATGAACCTAGTACTATTGTCTGGTTACTGGGCAATATTTTCTCGAGGTGGTACTAGCATGGTGTTTCTATTCATGAGTTGTACTTTGTCTTTAACTTGTGTTAGAAGAGTGCTATCATATCCTTTGTCCAGAAATCTTTTGTCTAATATTTCTGATTCTTTTATATAATCAGAGTGAAAGGTACAATTTTGTTTAACCCTTTGGTATTGACCTAATGGGATGTTGCGTTTCCACCTAGGTAGGTGTCCGCTTTTGGCATTGAGAAAGCCATTTCTATCAATGGGTTTTCTGAAATTTTTTATAGCTACTTTGTTGTCAGATACAAATAAGGTGAGGTCTAAGAAGTCAATTTGATCCTTATGGCTGTTGGACATGAATTTCAAGTTCATATTGTTGTTGTTTATATGTGCTATGAATTTGGAGGTGTTGGAATCCCCTTCTTTACAAATTATGATCACGTCATCAATGTAATGATGATAATGTATAATGTTATAATTAAAAGGGTTATTGTTCCAAATGTAATGGTGTTCAAAATGACCCATATAGAGGTTTGCTTATGAGGGCGCAAAGGTAGTGCCCATTGTGGTCCCCTGTGTCTGTAAATAGAATGTTTTTTCAAATTTGAAATAATTATGATCCAGTATGAACGAAATACCCGATAATAGAAACTCTAATTGTTGGGGGGCCATATTTGTTAGTTTCTGATGGCATTAATACCCAATCGATGGGGGATGCAAGTGTGGCCACGTTGCAAGTAAGCCAGCTGTATTCTTTATGCCAAGTTAATCCTTCAAAATGGTTTATTACATGGGACTAGCTAGTGGTATCTTTAATCTATCCTCCCACACATTATCAAAGGATGAAATTAGAGTTCTGGGCAAAGGCCGTTCTTTCAGCCCTTCCAACTCCCATAATATGTTTGAGCTATACGTAGATGTTAAACTATCCTATTCCTAAACTATCTTTTCAAAAATATTTTGCTGAAAAGAAATTGAAATCTGATGTGTGTCCGATTTTAACTGAGAACATGGACACTAGAATATCTTCCAATATAATCTATCATGAGCCTGAACGCCTAAGAGACCATTTATTGGACGGAATTTTCATCCTACTTTGAATAAAACACATTTAAATTTGTTCAAGGAATACATATTAGAAGACTTAGAAAGATTACCTAAAAATATACATCATAATAAATCCAACCTTAATGCCAAAGAAAGGTATGCCTTAAAATGTCTGAAAAACAACTCCCAATTAGTGATACGCCAGGCAGATAAGGGGGGTGGCATTGTACTACAGGACCCTCCTGATTATCTGACAGAGGCTTATAAGATACTGGGTGATAATAATTATTATCAAAAATTACCATCAGATCCCACAGATAAATATCTTAAAACTCTTTTAGGGATAGTTAACTTTGGGTTTCAAGAAGGTATCCTAACGAAGGCAGAAAAAGATTATCTTATTCCTGTTAAACCAAATTGTGCATTTTACTATCACCTACCAAAAGTTAATAAAGATGCACAATGCCCCCCAGGCAGACCCATTATTGCTGGGATTGGCAGTTTAACTGAAATCTGTCAGCCTACGTGGACTGTTTTCTACAGCGATATGTACTCACATTAGATTCTTACATAAAAGATTCCCCTGACTTGATCCAAAAATTGGACAACTATGTTATACACGAAGATTGTGTGTGGCTCTCATGTGATGTACATGCTCTATATTCGAATATACAACATCAATGGGACCTTCAAGCCATCTCAAAATATTTGACAGATTATTTTTAAATTCCAGACCTACAGAAAGAATTTATTTTGCAGTTAATTGCTTTTATATTACAACATAATTGTTTTGTTTTTCAAGATGAATATTATTTACAACTCAAGGGTACTGCCATGGGGACCAGGTTCGCCCCGAGCTTTGCAAAACTCTTTATGGGCATTTTTGAGGAAATATATGTGTACAACTCAGCTTTTCGGACTAACCTGGTCTTCTATGGCAGATACATTGATGATCTACTGTTTTTATTGAAAGGGGATATTAGCTCTGCTGAATCTTTTGTTATACATCTCAACTTCAATAATATGGGTCTTACTTTTTCAAGTAACATCCAAGAAAGGTCCATAGTGTTTTTGGATTTATGTTTATCTTTTTCTACGGACAATAGAATCAATACAACCACATATTTTAAGACTGTTGATTGTAACAGCTATCTTAACTATAAGAGCAATCACCATAAGTCATGGAAGAACAATATACCATATGGTCAATTTAAGAGAATACGTAGAAATTGTAGTCTCTTGAAGGATTTTGAACAGCAGAGTATTATCCTCAAGAATCGTTTAATTGAAAAGAGATACTCTGAACATGTGATTAGTGCTGCATATGAACGGGCTAAAACTGATGATAGGAAATCTTATTTTCAGCCAAAGGTTACAAATAACACAAATAATGAGTATCAAGCTAACTCTACCTTTATTACCCAGTATAGTGTAAATCATATCAGAATTAAACTTATCCTTAAACACTGGGGTTTGTTATGTAGAGACCCAATACTTGGAAAATTATTAGCATCTGAGCCTAGATGTGTTTTCAAATGAGCACCCATGTTAAAAAAAACATAATTTATGTAAGAACTTACCTGAAAAATTCATTTCTTTCATTTTGGCAAGAGTCCATGAGCTAGTGACGTATGGGATATACAAACCTTCCAGGAGGGGCAAGGTTTCCCGAACATCAAAATGTCTATAAATACACCCCTCACCCCACCCACAATTCAGTTTAACGAATAGCCAAGTAGTGGGGTGATAAAGAAAGGAGTAATAAAGCATCAACAAAGGAATTTGGAAATAATTGTGCTTTATGAAAGAAATGAATTTATCAGGTAAGTTCTTACATAAATTATGTTTTCTTTCATGTAATTGGCAAGAGTCCATGAGCTAGTGACGTATGGGATAGCAATACCCAAGATGTGAAACTCCACGCAAGAGTCATTAGAGAGGGAGGGATAAAAACAAAATTTATGCTTACCTGATTAATTTATTTCTCTTGTGGTGTATCCAGTCCACGGATTCATCCATTACTTGTGGGATATTCTCCTTCCCAACAGGAAGCTGCAAGAGGAACACCCACAGCAGAGCTGTCTATATAGCTCCTCCCCTAACTGCCACCTCCAGTCATTCGACCGAAGACAAGCAAGAGAAAGGAGAAACTATAGGGTGCAGTGGTGACTGTAGTTTAAAAATAAAAAACAGCTGCCTTAAAATGACAGGGCGGGCCGTGGACTGGATACATCACAAGAGAAATAAATTTATCAGGTAAGCATAAATTTTGTTTTCTCTTGTAAGGTGTATCCAGTCCACGGATTCATCCATTACTTGTGGGATACCAATACCAAAGCTTTAGGACACGGATGAAGGGAGGGACAAGGCAGGTGCTTAAACGGAAGGCACTACTGCCTGTAAGACCTTTCTCCCAAAAATAGCCTCCGAAGAAGCAAAAGTATCAAATTTGTAGAATTTAGAAAAAGTATGAAGCGAAGACCAAGTCGCCGCCTTACAAATCTGTTCAACAGAAGCCTCATTTTTAAAAGCCCATGTGGAAGCCACCGCTCTAGTGGAATGAGCTGTAATTCTTTCAGGAGGCTGCTGGCCAGCAGTCTCATAAAATAAGCGGATTATACTTCTTTACCAAAAGGAAAGAGAAGTTGCTGAAGCCTTTAGGCCTCTTCTCTGTCCAGAGTAAACAACAAACAATGACGATGTTTGACGAAAATCCTTAGTAGCTTGTAAATAAAACTTTAAAGCACGAACCACGTCAAGATTATGTAATAGACGTTCCTTCTTTGAAGAAGGATTAGGACACAGTGACGGAACAACAATCTCCTGATTGATATTCTTATTAGATACCACCTTAGGAAGAAACCCAGGTTTGGTACACAAAACTACCTTATCTGCATGGAAGATCAGATAAGGGGAATCCCACTGTAAGGCAGATAACTCTGAAACTCTTCGAGCCGAAGAAATAGCTACCAAGAACAGAACTTTCCAAGATAAAAGCTTGATATCTATGGAATGCAGAGGTTCAAACGGAACCCCTTGAAGAACCTTAAGAACTAAATTTAAACTCCATAATTAGAAGGTCTTGAACACAATGTAAGAATGCCTCTCTTTTTATCTGGTTTGCAGATAAAAGTGAGAGATGAAATTTCCCTTTTGGGGGAGAGGTTTTGAATTCCAGAAGATAACCCTTGGACACAATTTCCAATGCCCAGGGATCCTGGACATCTCTTGCCCAAGCCTGGGCAAAGAGAGAGAGTCTGCCCCCTACTAGATCTGTTTCCGGATCGGGGGCTGCTCCTTCATGCTGTCTTAGAGGCAGCAGCAGGCTTTTTGGCCTGTTTCCCCTTGTTCCAAGCCTGGTTAGGTCTCCAGACCGGCTTAGACTGGGCAAAAGTTCCCTCTTGTTTTGTGTTAGAGGAAGTTGAAACTGCGCCACTCTTGAAGTTTCGAAAGGGCCGAAAACTAGACTGTTTGGTCCTTAATTTGTTGGACCTGTCTTGAGGAAGGGTGTGACCTTTTCCTCCAGTGATGTCAGAAATGATCTCCTTCAGTCCAGGCCCGAATAGGGTCTGTCCTTTGAAGGGAATGTTGAGAAGTTTAGACTTTGAAGTCACATCAGCTGACCAGGATTTAAGCCATAGCGCCCTGCGCGCCTGAATAGCAAAACCTGAATTTTTAGCCGTTAGCTTGTTTAAATGAACAACGGCATCAGAAACAAATGAATTGGCTAGCTTAAGGGCCCTAAGCTTGTCAATAATATCTTCCAACGGGGTTTCAACCTGTAGAGCCTCCTCTAGGGACTCAAACCAGAAAGCCGCAGCAGCAGTGACTGGGGCAATGCATGCAAGAGGCTGGAGAATAAAACCTTGTTGAATAAAAATTTTCTTAAGGTAACCCTCTAATTTTTTATCCATTGG
The DNA here is from genome assembly GCF_027579735.1 of Bombina bombina. NCBI lineage: Eukaryota > Metazoa > Chordata > Amphibia > Anura > Bombinatoridae > Bombina > Bombina bombina. Next base: position 365,416,987 of record NC_069500.1, read on the forward strand.
ATCTAGAAAAGCACAACTGTCCTCGACAGGGATAGTGGTACACTTAGCTAGAGTAGAAACTGCTCCCTCCACCTTAGGGACCGTCTGCCATAAGTCCCGTGTAGCGACGTTTATAGGAAATATCTTTTTAAAAACAGGAGGGGGAGAGAACGGTACACCTGGTCTATCCCATTCCTTAGTAATAATTTCAGAAAACCTTTTAGGGATTGGAAAAACATCAGTGTAAGTAGGTACTGCATAGTATTTATCCAATCTACATAATTTCTCTGGGACTACAATAGTGTCACAGTCGTCCAGAGTTGCTAAAACCTCCCTGAGCAATACGCAGAGGTGTTCAAGCTTAAATTTAAATGTAGACATATCAGAATCAGATTGAAGTATCTTCCCTGAATCAGAAAATTCACCCACAGATTGAAGCTCCCCTGCTTCAGCTTCAGTATAATGTGAGGGTGTATCAGACATAGCTACTAAAGCGTCAGAGAGCTCTGTATTTATTCTAGTACCAGAGCTGTCTCGCTTTCCTTGCAATCCTGGCAGTTTAGATAATACCTCTGTAAGGGTATGATTCATAACTGCCGCCATGTCTTGCAAGGTATACGCAATGGGCGCACTAGATGTACTAGGCGTCCCCTGAGCGGGATTTATAGGATCTGACACGTGGGGAGAGTTAGACGGCATAACTTCCTCCTTGTCAATTTCTTCTGGTGATAAATTTTTTAAAGCCAGAATATGGTCTTTGTAATCTATAGTAAAATCAGTGCATTTAGTACACATTCTAAGAGGGGGTTCCACAATGGCTTCTAAACATAATGAACAATGAGTTTCCTCTAACCTGCCCATACAACGACTTTGGAAGGCACAAAAACACTTTAGAGAGGTCCTAAATGTTCAGGGGACTCCTTCAGGGAAGCTGGATGTCTCAAACTGCAAAACCTAATGCACAATTTAGGCACGAAAATAGGCCCCTCCCAGCCTGTACTCACAGTGAGAGGGCCTTAAAAAACTATCCCTAAGAAAATCTAGTCAGCCATGTGGAAAAAACTGGGCCCCAGAATAAAGTTTTATCACCAATATGTAATAAACGTTCATATACCTTCAAGCAAACGTTATATCTATTCAGTAATGTGAGTAAATAATAAAAATATTACCCTTTACAGCAAGCATGATACCAGTCGTTATTAAATCACTGTAATCAGGCTTACCTTAAATAAATCCGGTATTGTCAGCATTTTCTAGCATATCATTTCTCTAGAAAAATTTAAAACTGCACATACCTCATAGCAGGAGACCCTGCACGCTATTCCCCCAGCTGAAGTTACCTCATCTCTTCAGTTATGTGTGAGAACAGTAATGGATCTTAGTTACAACCTGCTAAGATCATCAAAGACCACAGGCAGACTCTTCTTCAACTTTCTGCCTGAGGCTAAAATAGTACAACTCCGGTACCATTTGAAAATAACAAACTTTTGATTGAAGATAAACTACATTAACCACATCTCTCTAGCTACTTCCCTTGTCGAGAGCTGCAAGAGAATGACTGGAGGTGGCAGTTAGGGGAGGAGCTATATAGACAGCTCTGATGTGGGTGTTCCTCTTGCAGCTTCCTGTTGGGAAGGAGAATATCCCACAAGTAATGGATGAATCCGTGGACTAGATACACCTTACAAGAGAAAATAAAAACAGCCATTTTCCGCTGAAAAAATTAATCCACAACCCAAAATATAAATTTATTCTCATAAATGAAAGGAAAAAACATAAATCAAAAGCAGAAGAATCAAACTGAAACAGCTGCCTGAAGAACTTTTCAACCAAAAACTGCTTCCGAAGAAGCAAATACGTCAAAATGGTAGAATTTAGTAAATGTATGCAAAGAAGACCAAGTAGAAGCTTTGCAAATCTGATCAACTGAAGCTTCATTCTTAAAAGCCCAGGAGTTGGAAACTGATCTAGTAGAATGAGCTGTAATTCTCTGAGGCGGGGCTTGAACCGACTCCAAATAAGCTTGATGAATCAAAAGCTTTAACCACGAAACCAAAGAAACGGCAGAAACCTTCTGACCTTTCCTAGAACCAGAAAAGATAACAAATAGACTAGAAGTCTTCCTGAAATCTTTAGTAGTTTCGACATATTATTTTAGAGCTCTCAACACATCCAAAGAATGTACAGATCTCTCCAAATAAATCTTAGGATTAGGACACAAGGAAGGAACAACAATTTCTCTATTAATGTTGTTAGAATTCACAACCTTAGGTAAGAATTTAAATGAAGTCCGCAAAACTGCCTTATCCTGATGAAAAATCAGAAAAGGAGACTCAAAAGAGAGAGCAGTTAATTCAGAAACTCTTCTAGCAGAAGAGATGGCCAAAAGAAACAACACTTTCCAAGAAAGTAGTTTAATGTCCAAAGAATACATAGGCTCAAACGGAGGAGCCTGTAAAGCCTTCAAAACCAAATTAAGACTCCAAGGAGGAGAGATTGATTTAATGACAGACTTGATACGAACCAAAGCCTGCACAAAACAATGAATATCAGGAAGCTTAGCAAATCTTTCTGTGAAATAAAACAGAAAGAGCAGAAATTTGTCCTTTCAAGGAACTTGTGAACAAACCTTTATCCAAACCATCCTGAAGAAACTGTAAAATTCTAGGAATTCTAAAAGAATGCCAAGAGAATTTATGAGAAGAACACCATGAAATGTAAGTCTTCCAAACTTGATAATAAATCTTTTTAGAAACAGATTTACGAGCCTGCAACATAGTATTAATCATGGAGTCAGAAAAACATAATTTATGTAAGAACTTACCTTATAAATTCATTTCTTTCATATTATCAAGAGTCCATGAGCTAGTGACGTATGGGATATACATTCCTTCCAGGAGGGGCAAAGTTTCCCAAACCTCAAAATGCCTATAAATACACCCCTCACCACACCCACAAATCAGTTTAACGAATAGCCAAGAAGTGGGGTGATAAGAAAAAAGTGCGAAAGCATAAAAAACAAGGAATTGGAATAATTGTGCTTTATACAAAAAAATCATAACCACCACAAAAAAGGGTGGGCCTCATGGACTCTTGCTAATATGAAAGAAATGAATTTATCAGGTAAGTTCTTACATAAATTATGTTTTCTTTCATGTAATTAGCAAGAGTCCATGAGCTAGTGACGTATGGGATGACTACCCAAGATGTGGATCTTCCACGCAAGAGTCACTAGAGAGGGAGGGATAAAATAAAGACAGCCAATTCCGCTGAAAAATAATCCACACCCAAAATAAAGTTTAAATATTATAATGAAGAAAACTGAAATTATAAGCAGAAGAATCAAACTGAAACAGCTGCCTGAAGTATTTTTCTACCAAAAACTGCTTCAGAAGAAGAATACACATCAAAATGGTAGAATTTAGTAAAAGTATGCAAAGAAGACCAAGTTGCTGCTTTGCAAATCTGATCAATCGAAGCTTCATTCCTAAACGCCCAGGAAGTAGAAACTGACCTAGTAGAATGAGCTGTAATCCTTTGAGGCGGAGATTTACCCGACTCGACATAAGCATGATGAATTAAAGATTTCAACCAAGATGCCAAAGAAATGGCAGAGGCCTTCTGACCTTTCCTAGAACCGGAAAAGATAACAAATAGACTAGAAGTCTTTCGGAAATTCTTAGTAGCTTCAACATAATATTTCAAAGCTCTAACTACATCCAAAGAATGCAATGATCTCTCCTTAGAATTCTTAGGATTAGGACATAATGAAGGAACCACAATTTCTCTACTAATGTTGTTAGAATTCACAACCTTAGGTAAAAATTTAAAAGAAGTTCGCAACACCGCCTTATCCTGATGGAAAATCAGAAAAGGAGATACACAAGAAAGAGCAGATAATTCAGAAACTCTTCTAGCAGAAGAGATGGCCAAAAGAAAACAAAACTGATTTGTGGGTGTGGTGAGGGGTGTATTTATAGGCATTTTGAGGTTTGGGAAACTTTGCCCCTCCTGGTAGGAATGTATATCCCATACGTCACTAGCTCATGGACTCTTGCTAATTACATGAAAGAAAACCTCCATGACTAAGCACTAAGCGTTCAATTTCCATACCTTTAAATTAATGATTTGAGATCCTGATGGAAAAACGGACCTTGAGATAGAAAGTCTGGCCTTAATGGAAGTGGCCAAGGTTGGCAACTGGACATCCAAACAAGATCCGCATACCACAACCTGTGAGACCATGCTGGAGCCACCATCAGCACAAACAATTGCTCCATGATGATTTTGGAGATCACTAAAGGCAGGAAAATATAAGCCGGTTGATAACCCCAAGGAAGTATGAACGCATCCACTGCTTCCGCCTGAGGATCCCTGGACCTGGACAGGTAGCTGGGAAGTTTCTTGTTTAGATGAGATGCCATCAGATCTATTTCTGGAAGCCCCCACACATCTGAACAACTTGAAAAAACACATCTGGGTAGAGAGACCATTCTCCAGGATGTAAAGTCTGACGACTGAGGTAATCCGCTTCGCAATTGTCTATACCTGGGATATGAACCGCAGAAATTAGACAGGAGCTGGATTCCGCCCAAACAAGTATCCGAGATACTTCTTTCATAGCTTGAGGATTGTGAGTCTTACCCTGATGATTGACATATGTCACAGTTGTGATATTGTCTGTATGAAAACAAATGAACGGTTCTCTCTTCAACAGAGGCCAAAACTGAAGAGCCCTGAGAATCGCACGGAGTTCCAAAATATTTATTGGTAATCTTGCCTCTTGAGATTTCCAAACCCCTTATATACTGTCAGAGATCCCCAAACAGCTCCCCAACTTGAAATACTTGCATCTGTTGTGATCACAGTCCAGATTGGATGAACGAAAGAGGCCCCTAGAATTATATGATGGTGATCTAACCACCAAGTCAGAGAAAGTCAAACATTGGAATTTAAGGATATTAATTGTGATATCCTTGTATAATCCCTGCACCACTGGTTCAGCATACAAAGCTGGAGAGGTCTCATATGAAAACGAGCAAAGGGGATCGCGTCCGATGCTGCAGTCATGAGACCTAAAACTTCCATGCACAAAGCTACTGAAGGGAATGACGGAGACTGAAGGTTTTGACAGGCTGCAACCAATTTCAAACGTCTCTGGTCTGTTAGAGACAAAGTCATGGACACTGAATCTATCTGGAAACCTAAAAAGGTTACCCTTGTCTCAGGAATCAAAGAACTTTTTGGTAAATTGATCCTCCAACCATGTCTTTGAAGAAACAACACTAGTTGATTTGTGTCAGATTCTGCAAAACGTAAAGACTGAGCAAGTACCAAAATATCATCCAAATAAGGAAACACTGCAACACCCCGCTCTCTGATAACAGAGAGTAGGACACAGAGAACCTTTGAAAAGATTCTTAGAGCTGTCGCTAGGCCAAAAAGGAAGAGCAACAAATTGGTAATGCTTGTCTAGAAAAGAGAATCTCAGGAACTGATATCGATCTGGATGAATCGGAATATAACAAAAGACAAGCAAAGTTTAAGCGCTACTGATATAAAATGGAGACTAGGAGTGTTATGTCACACTATAAGTGAAGATTCATAAAAAATATTGTTTTTCAAAAACAAACTCAGCTATGCTAAAGAATTTTAAAATCCTAATACAAAGGCTGTAGATTATATTAAGTGTGCTAAGCATAAAATCCTACACAAATCTATTTTGCAAAGTGAAACATAAAAAAGACTTAATTCTAATAAGATATGTTAATTTCCACGATAGAAGAACAATATATACAATTAAGTCCCAAAACAATGATATAATAAGTTAAGTCCCACGCTTAAAATGAAGCGAATTTCTCAATCTGTCCTCACCAAGCAAATAGTGTGTGCTGCTCTTCCAAGGGTGTATCACACCAATTCCCTGAAGCAAACTAGTAAACTGAAAAACAAAGAGAGGAGAGCGCAACTGGACTCAAGTGCAGTTTATTTAAACAAATAAAACAAAAACAGATAAAATCCTCAAATGGTTTTGTGCGTACCAAATGTATAAATATATGTGCATATACACAATTACTTTTATTTTGAAGGGATATTCTATGAGCAAATAAATGGCACAGCGATGGGGACGACTTTTGCCCCATCCTATGCCAATATCTATATGGCAGAATTTGAGGATTTTTATGTGTGGAATAATAATCCGTACATAAAAAATATTATAAAATACTACAGATTCATTGATGACATTATAGTCCTGTGGGAGGGGAACCAACATGAAGCAGAGAACTTCATTAAACATCTTAATAATAATAAGAGTAACCTCACATTTACAGGAAAAATTTCAAACAATCAAATAGAATTCCTAGACCTTATTCTCTTTTCTGACAACATAGTACAAGTAACCAACTATAGAAAACCAACAGATACAAATAGGTTTTTAAAAGCAGATAGTGGCCACTTACAAACCTGGAAACGGAATATACCATATGGACAATTCCAGAGGTTAAGAAGAAATTGTTCAAAAATAACGGACTATAAGAAAGAGGCCAGAATTTTAACTGATAAATTTATAGAAAAAGGCTTTCCAGTAGACTTAATACAAAGTACAAGTGAGAAAGTACTAAACATGAATAGAGTTGATCTTATTGAATACAAAAAGAAAAATGAGAGGAATATAAATCTAGGAGATCGAAATCAAACTAATGTCAGATTTATAACTACATATAGTGAGAACCATAGGGATATCCAAAACATCTTTAATAAACACTGGAATATTCTATTAAAGGACCCTATACTAGGCTCTTCTATAGGTCAAAAACCACAGTGTGTCTATAAGAGGAACAATAATTAAAAAAATATTTTAGTGCCAAGTAAACTAAGAGAACATCGTCCACAAAAAAACAATAGCAATATGTGGTTATCACTAAGGAAAGGGTTGATTAAATGTAGAAAAAAAGATTGCAGCACTTGTCCATATGTTAATAATGAAGATTTTTTCTATAATCACAATAAAACAAACTTTTAAATGTAGAAATAGTTGTACGTGTGACAGCACCTATGTAGTCTACCAAATCACCTGTAAGTGTGAAAAAATCTATATTGGTAGAACAAAAAGAAAACTGAAATATAGAATGTCAGAACATATAAGAAATATAGAAAATGCTTTTGAAAATCATAGTGTTTCAGAACACTTTAGAATAGCTCATAATAGCAACCCTGAAGGTCTCACTGTTAAAGTTTTGGAATGGGTAGCCCCGAACATATTTGACCACAATAGGTTATTAAGATTAAGAAAGAGAGAGACCTTTTGGATCTACACTCTTAAGAGTTTACATCCAGAAGGTCTGAATATTGACCTAGATATTCAGGCATTTTTACTATAAATTGCTATATCCTATAGGTAATTATTTTTGCATTAGGGATCAGGTTTAGTGTCTATATATGTTTTCACATTAATTTACACTGTGAAACTGAATCATTATGCAGCATCACTACTGTGATTTATATATAGGAATAGTCTTTTGCACTCTAGAAATATTAGATTCAACATTGCTCATATAAATTGTGTGTATGAAGTTAGGCATGACATAGTTATATGTAATCTCCTTATATTATAAATATATTAAATTAATAGCGTTTAAATTTAAGGTATTTATTAGTAGTATTCAATTCATGAATTTAATATTTATTATTATTACCTATTAATGCGTTATCTTACATTATAAATTCTCAAACTATTATTCTGAATTTTAAGTATCCCCTTAATTTATGATCAAATATTGTATTTTTATTGTATTTTTGTTTTATGAATTGCAACTTTTAATAATGTATGTTGTTTCTTCTATATATGAATGTATTTTAACAGGGTTTAATGTTTCCATATTGGTAAACCAATCAAAGACTCACTAAGTCTTTATAAGACAGAGCTTGCTGGTAACCATTAGCAACCTCTTGAAAAAGTTCCCTCGTTAGGGAACGAAACGGCCGTCGAGGACTTCTAAGTTTGTGAAACATTGTATCTTCACTCTGAGAGACACAGACTTCCGGCTTGGACCGGAACCGGCTTTCCGACAGGGACCCAACAGCTGACAAGCTATTCACATGCACTGCAGAGCGCTCAGCTGCGGATTCCGTGTTCTGACTGGATCATTAAGGTGACCTGGGGAGAGGTAATCTGTGGATACTTTTAAAAGACCTTTAATATGCACATATATTTATACATTTGGTACGCACAAAACCATTTGAAGATTTTATCTGTTTTTGTTTTATTTGTTTAAATAAACTGCACTTGAGTCCAGTTGCACTCTCCTCTCTTTGTTTTTCAGATGAATCAGAATATGAAGATATGCATCCTGTAAGTCTATTGTGGGCATATAATGCCCTTGCTGAACAAAAGGCAGAATAGACCTTATAGTCACCATTTTGAAAGTTAGTACTCTTACATATTGATTCAAAATTTTTAGATCCAAAACTGTTCTGAATGAATTTTCTTTCTTTGGGACAATGAATAGATTTGAATAAAACCCCAGACCCTGTTCCTGAAACGGAACTGGCATGATTACCCCAGATAACTCAAGGTCTGAAACACACTTCAGGAAAGCCTGAGCCTTTACTGGGTTTGCTGGAATACGTGAGAAAAAATCTTCTCACAGGCGGTTTTACTCTGAATCCTATTCTGTACCCCTGAGAGACAATATTCTGAATCCAATGATTTTGGACCGAATTGATCTTTTAAAAATCTTAATCTGCCCCCTACCAGCTGAGCTGGAATAAGGGCCGCACCTTCATGTGGACTTGGGGGCTGACTGATCTCTTAAATGGCTTGGATTTATTCCAATTTGAAGAAGGCTTCCAATTGGAAACAGATCCCTTGGGGGAAGAATTAGGTTTTTGTTCCTTATTTAAGAACGAAAACGGTTACAAGCTTTAGATTTACCCTTAGATCTTTATCCTGAGGCAAAAAAACTTCCTTCCTCCCAGTGACAGTTGAAATTATTGAATCCAACTGTGAACCAAATAATTTATTACCTTGGAAAGAAAGAGATAGTATCAATTTTGATGATATCAAAAAATGGCATCACAAATGAAATTATTAGCATGTTGAATCAAGTTAACAATGCTAGACAAATCATGATCCAATACTTGTAGCGCTAAAGTTTCCAACCAAAAAGTTGAAGCAGCTGCAACATCAGCCAAAGAAATTGCAGGCCTAAGAAGATGACCTGAAAATAAATAAGCTTTTCTTAGATAAGATTCAAGTTTCCTATCTAAAGGATTTTTAAAAGAAGTACTATCTTCCGTAGGAATAGCAGTACATTTTCCAATCTAACTGCTGGCAAAGGATACAATTTTTTAAACCTTAAAGAAGGAATAAAAGAAGTACCAGACATATTCCATTCCTTAGAAATCATATCAGAAATAACATCAGGAACTGGAAATAACATCTGGAATAACCACAGGAGGTTTATAAACAGAATTTAAACGTTTACTAGTTTTAATATCAAGAGGACTAGTCTCCTCAATATCCAATATAATCAACACTTCAACAAAAAACGAATGTACTCCATTTAAATAAATAAGTACATTTGTCAGTGTCAATATCGGAGGAAGGATCTTCTGAATCAGATAGATCCTCATCAGAGGAGGATAATTCAGTATGTTGTCGGTCATTTGAAATTTCATCAACTTTATGAGAAGTTTTAAAAGACCTTTAAATGAACAGATGTTAAAAGAACAGCAACAGGCAATGTACTATTACTGATGGACACAGTCTCTGCATGTAAAAGTTTATCATAACTACTTATTACAAACCACAGCTGGAGATATAATCTCCACAAGATTACAACAAATGTACTTAGCTTTAATAGAACTGATATCAGTCAGCAGGATTCCAACAGTGATTTCTGAGACAGGATCAGATTGAGATATCTTGCAAATGTAAGAGAAAAAACAACATATAAAGCAAAATGATAATTTTCCTTATATGGCAGTTTCAGGAATGAGAAAAAAATGCAAACAGCATAGCCCTCTGATAGAGAAAAAAAGGCAAGAGGCATATAGGAATGGGGTTTAAAATAATAAAAATATTTGGCGCCAAGTATGACGCACAAACAACAGACACATTTTTTGGGCGCTAACAATATCCGGAAATGACACACTTGCGTCATTTAAGACGCAACCTTATGAAAGGACTCGGCGTCGACAAAGATGGCGGAAATGACGAATTTGCTTAATCAAACGTAACTTTGCGCCAAAAAAAATCTTGCGCCAAAAATGATGCAATATAGTTTGGCATTTTGCGCCCTCATGATCCTAATTCTGCCTGTGAATTTAAAATAACAGTCAATTGAAAAAAGACTAAACCCCAGGTAAGAAATATATTTTCCTAAAAAATGCATTTCCCAGATATGAAACTGACAGTCTGTAAAAGGAAATATACTGAAGCCTGAATCATTGCAAATATAAGTACAATACATATATTTAGAACTTATATAAATACATAAAGTGCCAAACCATAGCTGAGAGTGTCTTAAATAATGAAAACATACTTACCAAAAGACACCCATCCACATATAGCAGATAACCGTTTCAGTACTGGTTTGGCTATCAGTAGAGGTAATGGAATATGAGAGTATATCGTCGATCTGAAAAGGGAGGTAGGAGATGAATCTCTACGACCGATAACAGAGAACCTATGAAATAGATCTTCCGTGTGGAAAACCGTTGAATTCAAAAGGTGATACTCCCTTCACATCCCTCTGACAGTCACTGTACTGTCAGAGGAATCACGCTTCAAAATGCTGAGAAGCGCATATCAACGTAGAAATCTTAGCACAAACTTATTCCACCACCTCCATAGGAGGCAAAGTTTGTAAAACTGAATTGTGGGTGTGGTGAGGGGTGTATTTTTAGGCATTTTGAGGTTTGGGAAATTTTGCCCCTCCTGGTAGGATTGTATATCCCATACGTCACTAGCTCTTGGACTCTTGCCAATTACATGAAAGAAACTGGCTCCTAGTAAGGTTGTGGTTAATAAAACCAGCACTAGAATTAATCATACTAAACTAAAGACAAATCCTGATCTTTGTATATTATCTCACACTAAACTTATGGTGAGGAACGGGGTATTTAAATGCCACCTAAAGAACTGCAATATGTGCAAATTTATTAGCCCTGGCTGTAAAACCTTTTCTTCTAACACAACAAACAAAAAGTTTATGATCCATGACAATTTATCATGTACATCCACATATGTAGTTTATTTGTTAACATGCAATCTTTGTGGGGCTCGATATGTGGGTCGTACGTGTAGACTAATTAGAAATAGATGGAATGAACACTTTAGAAATATGAAGAATAATGTTAAAAATCATAGTGTCTCCAGACACTGTAACATGAACCATAATGGTTCTCTTATCTTCAATATTTGCCCTATTGAATATATTCCTCAATCTCATCTGTACAATATTCACACTAGTTTGGGAGGTGTATTGCACTGTGGGTGCATTGCCTGGGCAGTGTACATTGTAACAATAGCATATGATCACATTTTCAAAGTGAACATTTTATAAGTGGGGCATTAAAAAACATAATTTATGTAAGAACTTACCTGATAAATTCATTTCTTTCATATTAGCAAGAGTCCATGAGCTAGTGACGTATGGGATATACATTCCTACCAGGAGGGGCAAAGTTTCCCAAACCTTAAAATGCCTATAAATACACCCCTCACCACACCCACAAATCAGTTTAACGAATAGCCAAGAAATGGGGTGATAAGAAAAAAGTGCGAAAGCATATAAAATAAGGAATTGGAATAATTGTGCTTTATACAAAAAAAAATCATAACCACCACAAAAAGGGTGGGCCTCATGGACTCTTGCTAATATGAAAGAAATGACTTTATCAGGTAAGTTCTTACATAAATTATGTTTTCTTTCATGTAATTAGCAAGAGTCCATGAGCTAGTGACGTATGGGATAATGACTACCCAAGATGTGGATCTTTCCACGCAAGAGTCACTAGAGAGGGAGGGATAAAATAAAGACAGCCAATTCCTGCTGAAAATAATCCACACCCAAAATAAAGTTTAAATGAAAACATAAGCAGAAGATTCAAACTAAAACAGCTGCCTGAAGTACTTTTCTACCAAAAACTGCTTCAGAAGAAGAAAATACATCAAAATGGTAGAATTTAGTAAAAGTATGCAAAGAGGACCAAGTTGCTGCTTTGCAAATCTGATCAACCGAAGCTTCATTCCTAAACGCCCAGGAAGTAGAAACTGACCTAGTAGAATGAGCTGTAATCCTTTGAGGCGGAGTTTTACCCGACTCGACATAGGCATGATGAATTAAAGATTTCAACCAAGATGCCAAAGAAATGGCAGAAGCTTTCTGGCCTTTTCTAGAACCGGAAAAGATAACAAATAGACTAGAAGTCTTTCGGAAAGACTTAGTAGCTTCAACATAATATTTCAAAGCTCTAACAACATCCAAAGAATGCAACGATTTCTCCTTAGAATTCTTAGGATTAGGACATAATGAGGGAACCACAATTACTCTACTAATGTTGTTGGAATTCACAACCTTAGGTAAAAATTCAAAAGAAGTTCGCAACACCGCCTTATCCTGATGAAAAATCAGAAAAGGAGACTCGCAAGAAAGAGCAGATAATTCAGAGACTCTTCTGGCAGAAGAGATCGCCAAAAGGAACAAAACTTTCCAAGAAAGTAATTTAATGTCCAATGAATGCATGGGTTCAAAAAGAGGAGCTTGAAGAGCCCCCAGAACCAAATTCAAACTCCAAGGAGAAATTGACTTAATGACAGGTTTTATACGAACCAAAGCTTGTACAAAACAATGAATATCAGGAAGATTAGCGATCTTTCTGTGAAAAAGAACAGAAAGAGCAGAGATTTGTCCTTTCAAAGAACTTGCGGATAAACCTTTATCTAAACCATCCTAAAGAAATTGTAAAATTCTCGGAATTCTAAAAGAATGCCAAGAAAAATGATGAGAAAGACACCAAGAAATATAAGTCTTCCAGACTCTATAATATATCTCTCTAGATACAGATTTACGAGCCTGTAACATAGTATTAATCACAGAGTCAGAGAAACCTATTTGACCAAGAATCAAGCGTTCAATCTCCATACCTTTAAATTTAAGGATTTGAGATCCTGATGGAAAAAAGGACCTTGCGACAGAAAGTCTGGTCTTAGCGGAAGAGTCCACGGATGGCAAGAGGCCATCCGGACAAGATCCGCATACCAAAACCTATGAGGCCATGCCGGAGCTACCAGCAGAACAAACGAGCATTTCTTCAGAATCTTGGAGATTACTCTTGGAAGAAGAACTAGAGGCGGAAAGATATAGGCAGGATGATACTTCCAAGGAAGTGATAATGCATCCACTGCTTCCGCCTGAGGATCCCGGGATCTGGACAGATACCTGGGAAGTTTCTTGTTTAGATGAGACGCCATCAGATCTATTTCTGGAAGCTCCCACATTTGAACAATCTGAAGAAATACCTCTGGGTGAAGAGACCATTCGCCCGGATGCAACGTTTGGCGACTGAGGTAATCCGCTTCCCAATTGTCTATTCCTGGAATATGAACCGCAGAGATTAGACAGGAGCTGGATTCCGCCCAAACCAGAATTCGAGATACTTCTTTCATAGCCAGAGGACTGTGAGTCCCTCCTTGATGATTGATGTATGCCACAGTTGTGACATTGTCTGTCTGAAAACAAATGAACGATTCTCTCTTCAGAAGAGGCCAAGACTGAAGAGCTCTGAAAATTGCACGGAGTTCCAATATATTGATCGGTAATCTCACCTCCTGAGATTCCCAAACCCCTTGTGCTGTCAGAGACCCCCACACAGCTCCCCAACCTGTAAGACTTGCATCTGTTGAAATTACAGTCCAGGTCGGAAGAACAAAAGAAGCCCCCTGAACTAAACGATGGTGATCTGTCCACCACGTCAGAGAGTGTCGTACAATCGGTTTTAAAGATATTAATTGAGATATCTTTGTGTAATCCCTGCACCATTGGTTCAGCATACAGAGCTGAAGAGGTCGCATGTGAAAATGAGCAAAGAAGATCGCGTCCGATGCAGCAGTCATAAGACCTAAAATTTCCATGCATAAGGCTACCAAAGGGAATGATTGTGACTGAAGGTTTTGACAAGCTAATATCAATGTTAGACTTCTCTTGTCTGACAAAGACAGTCATAGACACTGAATCTACCTGAAAACCTAAAAAGGTTACCCTTGTCTGAGGAATCAATGAACTTTTTAGTAAATTGATCCTCCAACCATGATCTTGAAGAAACAACACAAGTCGATTCGTATGAGATTCTGTTAAATGTGAAGACTGAGCAAGTACCAAGATATCGTCCAAATAAGGAAATACCAATACCCTGTTCTCTGAATACAGACAGAAGGGCACCGAGAACCTTTGTAAAAATTCTTGGAGCTGATGCTAAGCCAAACGGTAGAGCCACAAAACTGGTAATGCTTGTCTAAAAAAGAGAATCTCAGAAACTAAAAGTGATCTGGATGAATCGGAATATGCAGATATGCATCCTGAAAATCTATTGTAGACATATAATGCCCTTGCTGAACAAAAGGCAGGATAGTCCTTACAGCTACCATCTTGAATGTTGGTATCCTTACATAACGATTCAATATAGATAGATCCGGAACTGGTCTGAAGGAATTGACCTTCTTTGGTACAATGAAGAGATAGAATAAAACCCCAGTCCCTGTTCCAGAACTGGAACTGGCATAATTACTCCAGCCAACTCTAGATCTGAAACACATTTCAGAAATGCTTGAGCCTTTGCTGGGTTTACTGGGACACGGGAAGGAAAAAAAAAAAAAAAAAACTCTCTTTGCAGGAGGCCTTAACTTGAAGCCAATTCTGTACCCTTCTGAAACAATGTTCTGAAACCAGAGATTGTGAACTGAATTGATCCAAATTTCTTTGAAAAGAACGTAAACTGCCCCATACCAGCTGAGCTGGAATGAGGGCCGCACCTTCATGGGGACTTAGGAGCTGGCTTTGGGTTTCTATAAGGCTTGGATATATTCCAAAGTGAAGAAGGTTTCCAAACTGATAGCGCTCCTGAGGATGAAGGATCAGGCTTTTGTTCCTTGTTGTGATGAAAGGAACGAAAACAATTATTAGACCTAAATTTACCTCAGATTTTTTATCCTGTGGTAAAAAAGTTCCCTTCCTTCCAGTAACAGTTGAGATAAAAGAATCCAACTGAGAACCGAATAATTTATTACCCTGGAAAGAAAAGGATAGCAAAGTTGACTTAGAAGACATATCAGCATTCCAAGTTTTAAGCCATAAAGCTCTTCTAGCTAAAATAGTTAGAGACATATACCTGACATCAATTCTAATGATATCAAAGATGGCATCACAAATAAAATAATTAGCATATTATAGAATAATAATGCTATGAGAATTATGATCTGTTACTTGTTGCGCTAAAGCTTCTAACCAAAAAGTTGAAGCTGCAGCAACATCCGCTAAAAATATAGCAGGAGTAGAGACAGCCCCATAAACCTTAGGGATTTTGTCCCAAACTTTAATCTGTCAGATGGCACAGGATATAATTGCTTAAAACGTTTTAAAAGGAGTAAATGAATTACCCAAATTATTCCATTCCCTGGAAATTACTTCAGAAATAGCATCAGGGACAGGAAACACTTCTGGAATAACTACAGGAGATTTAAAAACCTTATTTAAACGTTTAGTTTTAGTATCAAGAGGACCAGAATCCTCTATTTCTAATGCAATCAATACTTCTTTAAATAAAGAACGAATAAATTCCATCTTGAACAAATACAAAGATTTATCAGCATCAACCTCTGAGATAGAAACCTCTGAACCAGAAGAACCATTATCAGTATCAGAATGATGATGTTCATTTAAAAATTCATCTGAAAAAAGAGAAGTTTTAAAAGACTTTTATGTATACTAGAAGGAGAAATAACAGACATAGCCTTCTTAATGGATTTAGAAACAAAATCTCTTATGTTATCAGGAACACTCTGAGTATTAGATGTTGACGGAACAGCAACAGGTAATGTAACAGTACTAAAGGAAATTTTATCTGCATTAACAAGTTTGTCATAACATTTAATACAAACAACAGCTGAAGGAACAGATACCAAAAGTGATACACTTAGCTTTGGTAGCTCCAGCACCGGGCAGTGATTTTCCTTAAGTATCTTCTGACTCAGTTGCAACGTGGAACATCTTGCGATATGTAATAGAAAAAACAACATATAAAGCAAAATTGATCAAATTCCTTAAATGACAGTTTCAGGAATGGGAAAAAAATGCCAGTGAACAAGCTTCTAGCAACCAGAAGCAATAAATAATGAGACTTAAATAATGTGGAGACAAAAGTGACGCCCATATTTTTTTAGCGCCAAATAAGACGCCCACATTATTTGGCGCCTAAATGCTTTTGGCGCCAAAAATGACGCCACATCCGGAACGCCGACACTTTTGACGCAAAAGAACGTCAAAAAATGACGCAACTTCCGGCGACACGTATGACGCCGGAAACAGAAAAAATTTTTGCGCCAAAAAAGTCCGCGCCAAGAATGACGCAATAAAATGAAGCATTTTCAGCCCCCGCGAGCCTAACAGCCCACAGGGAAAAAGTCAAATTTTTTAAGGTAAGAAAAAATGATTGATTCAAATGCATTATCCCAAATATGAAACTGACTGTCTGAAATAAGGAATGTTGAACATCCTGAGTCAAGGCAAATAAATGTTTGAATACATATATTTAGAACTTTATAAAAAAAGTGCCCAACCATAGCTTAGAGTGTCACAGAAAATAAGACTTACTTACCCCAGGACACTCATCTACATGTTTGTAGAAAGCCAAACCAGTACTGAAACGAAAATCAGCAGAGGTAATGGTATATATATATATATATATATATATATATATATATAAGAGTATATCGTCGATCTGAAAAGGGAGGTAAGAGATGAATCTCTACGACCGATAACAGAGAACCTATGAAATAGACCCCGTAGAAGGAGATCATTGCATTCAAATAGGCAATACTCTCCTCACATCCCTCTGACATTCACTGCACGCTGAGAGGAAAACCGGGCTCCAACCTGCTGCGGAGCGCATATCAACGTAGAATCTAGCACAAACTTACTTCACCACCTCCATAGGAGGCAAAGTTTGTAAAACTGATTTGTGGGTGTGGTGAGGGGTGTATTTATAGGCATTTTAAGGTTTGGGAAACTTTGCCCCTCCTGGTAGGAATGTATATCCCATACGTCACTAGCTCATGGACTCTTGCTAATTACATGAAAGAAATAGAATTATACAAGAATTATACTCCGAGTACTGCTTATTAAGATACCATGCAGCCTATTGACATCTGCTGAAGAAATGCACACTACATCAAGCTAACCATATTCTCTCTCTTCTGCTTTCAGGTACGTGACTATATTCCCCTGTCATTCTGCAAAGCATTCACTGCACTCGTTTTTTTTCCCTCTCCTGTAACTATTTTGGTACGTCAATATTTACATAGAGCAAATGATTTTTGTTTGTTAATTTAGTCCTACATTTGTTGTACTATTCTTACTTCTAATGTTTTGTTAATTGTCATGTGATGCTAAATCCTTATCAATACTTGCTATTCTAAAATGTATAGCTGTCTTATGCCACAGTTTCAACCCCCTCCACATTTTATTGTCTGTTTACTTAACATCTCACCCTGATCAGAATCTAACTTTCCAATAGTCTTTGATTAGCAATCAACTAAATTTAGTGGACTCAGCTGACTGCCCTGCCTGCATATATTTCACACTAGTTTGGGAGGTGCTTTGCACTGTAGGTGCATTGCCTGGGCAGTGTACATTGTAACAATAGCATATGTTCACATTTTCAAAGTGAACATTTTATAAGTGAGGCATTAAAAATATAATTATACAAAAATAAATGAACATTTTATAAGTGAGGCATATACAAGAATAAGTGAACATTTTATAAGTGAGGCATTAAAAAACATAATTTATGCTTACCTGATAAATTTATTTCTCGTGGTGTATCCAGTCCACGGGTTCATCCATTACTTGTGGGATATTCTCCTTCCCAACAGGAAGCTGCAAGAGGACAAACACAGCAGAGCTGTCTATATAGCTCCTCCCCTAACTGCCACCCACAGTCATTCGACCGAAGACAAGCAAGAAAAAAAAGGAGAAACTATAGGGTGCAGTGGTAACTGTAGTTTAAAAATAAAAAACACCTGCCTTAAAATGACAGGGCGGGCCGTGGACTGGATACACCACAAGAGAAATAAATTTATCAGGTAAGCATAAATTTTGTTTTTTCTTGTAAAGGTGTATCCAGTCCACGGGTTCATCCATTACTTGTGGGATACCAATACCAAAGCTTTAGGACACGGATGAAGGGAGGGACAAGGCAGGAAACTTAAACGGAAGGCACCACTGCCTGTAAGATCTTTCTCCCAAAAATAGCCTCCGAAGAAGCAAAAGTATCAAATTTATAGAATTTAGAAAAGGTATGAAGCGAAGACCAAGTTGCCGCCTTACAAATCTGTTCAACAGAGGCCTCATGTTTAAAAGCCCATGTGGAAGCTACTGCTCTAGTAGAATGAGCTGCAATTCTTTCAGGAGGCTGCTGGCCAGCAGTCTCATAAGCTAAGCGAATTATGCTTCTTAGCCAAAAGGAAAGAAAAGTTGCCGAAGCCTTTTGGCCTCTCCTCTGTCCAGAGTAGACAACAAACAAAGCAGATGTTTGACGAAAATCTTTCATAGCTTGTAAATAAAACTTTAAAGCACGAACCACATCAAGATTGTGTAATAGACGTTCCTTCTTTGAAAAAGGATTAAGACATAGGGAAGGAACAACAATCTCCTGATTGAAATTCTTATTAGATACCGTTTGGTACGTAACACTACCTTATCTGCATGGAAAATCAGATAAGGGGAATCACACTGTAAAGCAGATAACTCCGAAACTCTTCGAGCCGAGGAGATAGCTACTAAAAATAGAACTTTCCAAGATAAAAGCTTAATATCAATGGAATGCAAAGGTTCAAACAGAACCCCTTGAAGAACTTTAATAACTAAATTTAAACTCCATGGCGGAGCAACAGGTTTAAACACAGGCTTGATTCTGACTAAAGCCTGACAAAAAGCCTGCACGTCTGGAACCTCAGCCAGACGTTTGTGCAAAAGAATAGACAGAGCAGAAATCTGTCCCTTTAAGGAACTAGCTGACAATCACTTCTCCAATCCTTCTTGGAGAAAAACATAATTTATGTAAGAACTTACCTGATAAATTCATTTCTATCATATTAGCAAGAGTCCATGAGCTAGTGACGTATGGGATATACATTCCTACCAGGAGGGGCAAAGTTTCCCAAACCTCAAAATGCCTATAAATACACCCCTCACCACACCCACAAATCAGTTTAACGAATAGCCAAGAAGTGGGGTGATAAGAAAAAAGTGTGAAGCATAAATATAAGGAATTGGAATAATTGTGCTTTATACAAAAAAATCATAACCACCACAAAAAGGGTGGGCCTCATGGACTCTTGCTAATATGAAAGAAATGACTTTATCAGGTAAGTTCTTACATAAATTATGTTTTCTTTCATGTAATTAGCAAGAGTCCATGAGCTAGTGACGTATGGGATAATGACTACCCAAGATGTGGATCTTCCACGCAAGAGTCACTAGAGAGGGAGGGATAAAATAAAGACAGCCAATTCCGCTGAAAAAAATCCACACCCAAAAATCAGAAAAGGAGACTCACAAGAAAGAGCAGATAATTCAGAAACTCTTCTGGCAGAAGAGATAGCCAAAAGGAACAAAACTTTCCAAGAAAGTAATTTAATGTCCAATGAATGCATAGGTTCAAACGGAGGAGCTTGAAGAGCCCTCAGAACCAAATACAAACTCCAAGGAGGAGAAATTGACTTAATGACAGGTTTTATACGAACCAAAGCTTGTACAAAACAATGAATATCAGGAAGATTAGCAATTTTTCTGTGAAAAAGAACAGAAAGAGCAGAGATTTGTCCTTTCAAGGAACTTGCAGACAAACCTTTATCCAAACCATCCTGAAGAAACTGTAAAATTCTCGGAATTCTAAAAGAATGCCAGGAAAAATGATGAGAAAGACACCAAGAAATATAAGTCTTCCAGACTCTATAATATATCTCCCTAGATACAGATTTACGAGCCTGTAACATAGTATTAATCACAGAGTCAGAGAAACCTCTTTGACTAAGAATCAAGCGTTCAATCTCCATACCTTTAAATTTAAGGATTTGAGATCCTGATGGAAAAAAGGACCTTGCGACAGAAGGTCTGGCCTTAACGGAAGAGTCCACGGTTGGCAAGAGGCCATCCGGACAAGATCCGCATACCAAAACCTGTGAGGCCATGCTGGAGCTACCAGCAGAACAAACGAGCATTCCTTCAGAATCTTGGAGATTACTCTTGGAAGAAGAACTAGAGGCGGAAAGATATAGGCAGGATGATACTTCCAAGGAAGTGACAATGCATCCACTGCTACCGCTTGAGGATCCCTGGATCTGGACAGATACCTGGGAAGTTTCTTGTTTAGATGAGAGGCCATCAGATCTATTTCTGGAAGACCCCACATTTGAACAATCTGAAGAAATACCTCTGGGTGAAGAGACCATTCGCCCGGATGTAACGTTTGGCGACTGAGATAATCCGCTTCCCAATTGTCTATACCTGGGATATGAACCGCAGAAACTAGACAGGAGCTGGATTCCGCCCACACCAGAATTCGAGATACTTCTTTCATAGCCAGAGGACTGAGTCCCTCCTTGATGATTGATGTATGCCACAGTTGTGACATTGTCTGTCTGAAAACAAATGAACGATTCTCTCTTTAGAAGAGGCCAAGACTGAAGAGCTCTGAAAATTGCACGGAGTTCCAAAATATTGATCGGTAATCTCACCTCCTGAGATTCCCAAACCCCTTGTGCTGTCAGAGACCCCCACACAGCTCCCCAACCTGTAAGACTTGCATCTGTTGAAATTAAAGTCCAGGTCGGAAGAACAAAAAGAAGCCCCCTGAACTAAACGATGGTGATCTGTCCACCACGTCAGAGAGTGTCGTACAATCAGTTTTAAAGATATTAATTGAGATATCTTTGTGTAATCCCTGCACCACTGGTTCAGCATACAGATCTGAAGAGGCCGCATGTGAAAACGAACAAAGGGGATCGCGTCCGATGCAGCAGTCATAAGACCTAGAAGTTCCATGCATAAGGCTACCGAAGGGAATGATTGTGACTGAAGGTTTCGACAAGCTGATATCAATTTTAGACGTCTCTTGTCTGTCAAAGATAGAGTCATGGACACTGAATCTATCTGGAAACCTAAAAAGGTTACCTGTGTCTGAGGAATCAATGAACTTTTTGGTAAATTGATCCTCCAACCATGATGTTGAAGAAACAACACAAGTCGATTCGTATGAGATTCTGCTAAATGTGAAGACTGAGCAAGTACCAAGATATCGTCCAAATAAGGAAATACCACAATACCCTGTTCTCTGATTACAGACAGAAGGGCACCGAGAACCTTTGTAAAAATTCTTGGAGTTGTAGCTAGGCCAAACGGCAGAGCCACAAACTGGTAATGCTTGTCTAGGAAAGAGAATCTCAGAAACTGATAGTGATGTAGACATATAATGCCCTTGCTGAACAAAAGGCAGGATAGTCCTTACAGTTACCATTTTGAATGTTGGTATCCTTACATAACGATTCAATATTTTTAGATCCAGAACTGGTCTGAAGGAATTCTCCTTCTTTGGTACAATGAAGAGATTTGAATAAAACCCCAGTCCCTGTTCCAGAACTGGAACTGGCATAATTACTCCAGCCAACTCTAGATCTGAAACACATTTCAGAAATGCTTGAGCCTTCGCTGGGTTTACTGGGACACGGGAAAGAAAAAATCTCTTTGCAGGAGGCCTTATCTTGAAGCCAATTCTGTACCCTTCTGAAACAATGTTCTGAATCCAAAGATTGTGAACGGAAATGATCCAAATTTCTTTGAAAAAACGTAATCTGCCCCCTACCAGCTGAGCTGGAATGAGGGCCACACCTTCATGTGGACTTAGGAGCTGGCTTTGATCTTTGGATTTATTCCAGACTGGAGATGGTTTCCAAACTGATACCGCTCCTGAGGATGAAGGATCAGGTTTTTGTTCCTTGTTGTGACGAAAGGAACGAAAACGATTATTAGACCTAAATTTACCTTTAGATTTTATTACCCTGGAAAGAAAGGGAAAGCAGAGTAGACTTAGAAGACATATCAGCATTCCAAGTTTTAAGCCATAAAGCTCTTCTAGCTAAAATAGCTAGAGACATATACCTGACATCAACCCTAATGATATCAAAGATGGCATCACAAATAAAATTATTAGCATGTTGAAGAAGAATAATAATGCTATAAGAATTATGATCTGTTACTTGTTGCGCTAAAGCTTCGAACCAAAAAGTTGAAGCTGCAGCAACACCCGCTAAAGATATAGCAGGTCTAAGAAGATTACCTGAACACAAGTAAGCTTTTCTTAGAAAGGATTCAATTTTCCTATCTAAAGGATCCTTAGCAAGAGTAGAGACAGCCCCATCAACCTTAGGGATTTTGTCCCAAAACTCTAATCTGTCAGATGGCACAGGATATAATTGCTTAAAACGTTTAGAAGGAGTAAATGAATTACCCAAATTATTCCATTCCCTGGAAATTACTTCAGAAATAGCACCAGGGACAGGAAAAACTTCTGGAATAACTACAGGAGATTTAAAAACCTTATCTAAACGTTTAGATTTAGTATCAAGAGGACCAGAATCCTCAATTTCTAATGCAATTAGGACTTCTTTAAGTAAAGAACGAATAAATTCCATTTTAAATAAATATGAAGATTTATCAGCATCAACCTCTGAGACAGAATCCTCTGAACCAGAAGAACCATAATCAGAATGATGATGTTCATTTAAAAATTCATCTGAAAAATGAGAAGTTTTAAAAGACTTTTTACGTTTACTAGAAGGAGGAATAACAGACATAGCCTTCTTAATGGATTTAGAAACAAAATCTCTTATGTTATCAGGAACACTCTGAGTATTAGATGTTGACGGAAGAGCAACAGGTAATGAAACAGTACTAAAGGAAATATTATCTGCATTAACAAGTTTGTCATGACAAACAGTACAAACAACAGCTGGAGGAACAGATACCATAAGTTTACAGCAGATACACTTAGCTTTGGTAGCTCCAGCACCAGGCAGAGATTTTCCAGAAGTATCTTCTGACTCAGTTTCAACGTGGGACATCTTGCAATATGTAATAGAAAAAACAACATATAAAGCAAAATTGATCAAATTCCTTAAATGACAGTTTCAGGAATGGGAAAAAATGCCAGAGAACAAGCTTCTAGCAACCAGAAGCAATAAATAATGAGACTTAAATAATGTGGAGACAATAGTGACGCCCATATTTTTTTAGCGCCAAAAAATGACGCCACATCCGGAACGCCGACACTTTTGGCGCAAAAGAATGTCAAAAATGACGGAAACAGAAAAATGACGGAAACAGAAAAAAAATTTTGCGCCAAAAAAGTCAGCGCCAAGAATGACGCAATAAAATGAAGCATTTTCAGCCCCCGCGAGCCTAACAGCCCACAGGGAAAAAGTCAAATTTTAAGGTAAGAAAAAAATGATTTATTCATATGCATTATCCCAAATATGAAACTGACTGTCTGAAATAAGGAATGTTGAACATCCTGAGTCAAGGCAAATAAATGTTTGAATACATATATTTAGAACTTTATAAAAAAGTGCCCAACCATAGCTTAGAGTGTCACAGAAAATAAGACTTACTTACCCCAGGACACTCATCTACATGTTGTAGAAAGCCAAACCAGTACTGAAACGAAAATCAGCAGAGGTAATGGTATATAAATAAGAGTATATCGTCGATCTGAAAAGGGAGGTAAGAGATGAATCTCTACGACCGATAACAGAGAACCTATGAAATAGACCCCGTAGAAGGAGATCATTGAATTCAAATAGGCAATAATCTCCTCACATCCCTCTGACATTCACTGCACGCTGAGAGGAAAACCGGGCTCCAACCTGCTGCGGAGCGCATATCAACATAGAATCTAGCACAAACTTACTTCACCACCTCCATAGGAGGCAAAGTTTGTAAAAACTGATTTGTGGGTGTGGTGAGGGGTGTATTTATAGGCATTTTCAGGTTTGGGAAACTTTGCCCCTCCTGGTAGGAATGTATATCCCATACGTCACTAGCTCATGGACTCTTGCTAATTACATGAAAGAAAGATAATATCCTAGAAATCCTGACCTTACTCCATGAGTAACCCTTGGATTCACACCAATGAAGATATTTACACCATATCTTATGATAGATTTTCCTGGTGACAGGCTTTCGAGCCTGAATTAAGGTATCAATGACTGATTCGGAAAAACCACGCTTTGAGAAACAAGCGTTCAATCTCCAAGCAGTCAGCCGCAGAGAAATTAGATTTGGATGGTTGAAAGGACCCTGAAGTAGAAGGTCCTGCCTCAGAGGCAGAGTCCATGGTGGAAAGGATGACATGTCCACCAGATCTGCATACCAAGTCCTGCGTGGCCACGCAGGTGCTATCAAAATCACTGATGCTCTCTCCTGCTTGACCTTGGCAATCAGACGAGGAAGCAGAGGAAACGGTGGTAACACATAAGCCAGGTTGAAGGACCAAGGCGCTGCTAGAGCATCTATCAGCACTGCCTTGGGATCCCTGGACCTGGATCCGTAACAAGGAAGCTTGGCGTTCTGGCGAGACGCCATGAGATCCAGTTCTGGTTTGCCCCAACGTTGAATCAACTGTGCAAACACCTCCGGATGGAGCTCCCACTCCCCCGGATGAAAAGTCTGACGACTTAGAAAATCTGCCTCCCAGTTTTCTACTCCTGGGATATGGATAGCTCATAGATGGCAAGAGTGAATCTCTGCCCATCGAATTATCTTTGAAACCTCCAACATCGCTAGGGAACTCCTTGTTCCCCCTTGATAGTTGATGTAAGCTACAGTCGTGATGTTGTCCGACTGAAATCTGATGAACCTCACTGTCGCTAGCTGAGGGCAAGCCTGAAGAGCATTGAATATTGCTCTAAGTTCCAGAATGTTTATCTGAAGGAGTGCCTCCTCCTGAGTCCACGACCCCTGAGCCTTCAGAGAGTTCCAGACTGCACCCCAGCCCAGAAGGCTGGCATATGTTGTTACTATTGTCCAATCTGGCCTGCGGAAGGTCATACCTTTGGACAGATGGACCCGAGATAGCCACCAGAGAAGAGAATCCCTGGTTTCTTGATCCAGATTTAGTAGAGGGGACAAATCTGTGTAATCCCCATTCCACTGACTGAGCATGCAGAGTTGCAGCGGTCTGAGATGAAGGCGGGCAAACGGAACTATGTCCATTGCCACTACCATTAAGCCGATTACTTCCATTCACTGAGCCACCGAAGGGCGAGAAGTAGAATAAAGAACACGGCAGGAATTTAGAAGTTTTGACAACCTGGCCTCTGTCAGGTAAATCCTCATTTCTACGGAGTCTATCAGAGTTCCCAGGAAAGAAACTCTTGCGAGAGGGGATAGAGTACTCTTTTTTTCGTTCACTTTCCACCCATGAGACCTCAGGAATGCCAGAACAATGTCCGTATGGCAATTTGGAAATTCGACGCCTGTATCAGAATGTCGTCTAAGTAAGGGGCTACTGCTATGCCCCGCGGCCCTAGGACCGCCAGAAGTGACCACAGAACCTTCGTAAAGATTCTTGGTGCCGTAGCTAATCCAAAGGGAAGAGCCACAAACTGGTAATGCCTGTCTAGGAAGGCGAACCTGAGAAACTGATGATGATCTTTGTGCATCGGAATGTGAAGATAAGCATCCTTTAAGTCCACGGTAGTCATGTATTGACCCTCCTGGATCATAGGTAGGATGGTTAGAATATTCTCCATCTTGAAAGATGGGACCCTGAGAAATTTGTTTAGGATTTTGAGATCTAAGATTGGTCTGAAGGTTCCCTCTTTCTTGGGAACCACAAATAGATTTGAATAGAATCCTTGCCCCTGTTCCTCCTTTGGAACTGGGTGGATCACTCCCATAACTAGGTGGTCTTGAACACAATGTAAGAATGCCTCTCTCTTTATCTGGTCTGCAGATAATTGTGAGAGGTGAAATCTTCCTTTTGGGGAAGAAGCTTTGAAGTCCAGAAGATATCCCTGGGACACAATTTCCAACGCCCAGGGATCCTGGACATCTCTTGCCCAAGCCTGGGCGAAGAGAGAAAGTCTGCCCTCTACTAGATCCGTTACCGGATCGGGGGCTGATCTTTCATGCTGTCTTAGAGGTAGCAGCAGGCTTCTTGGCCTGCTTACCTTTGTTCCAAGCCTGGTTAGGTCTCCAGACCGGTTTAGACTGGGCAAAATTTCCCTCTTGTTTTGTATTAGAGGAAGTTGATGCCGCGCTCATCTTAAAGTTTCGAAAGGCACGAAAATTAGTTTGTTTGGTCCTTAATTTGTTAGACCTATCCTGAGGAAGGGCATGACCTTTTCCTCCAGTAATATCAGAGATGATCTCCTTCAGTCCAGGCCCGAATAGGGTCTGCCCCTTGAAGGGAATGTTGAGAAGCTTAGACTTTGCAGTAACGTCAGTTGACCAGGATTTAAGCCATAGTGCCCGAATAGCAAAACCTTAGTTCTTAGCCGTTAGTTTAATTAAATAAACAACGGCGTCCGAAACAGGTTTCTACCTGTAAGGCCTCTTCCAGAGACTCAAACCAGAAGGCCGCAGCAGCAGTGACCGGGGCAATGCATGCAAGAGGCTGGAGAATAAAACCCTGTTGAATAAACATTTTCTTAAGGTAACCCTCTAACTTTTTATCCATTGGATCTAGGAAAGCACAATTGTCCTCGACGGGGATAGTTGTACGCTTAGCTAGGGTAGAAACTGCTCCCTCCACCTTAGGGACCGTTTGCCATAAGTCCCGTGTAGCGGCATCTATTGTAAACATTTTCTTAAAAACAGGAGGGGAAGAGAACAGAACACCTGGTCTATCCCATTCATTAGTAATAATTTCTGAAAACCTCTTAGGTATTGGGAAAACATCAGTGTAAACAGGCACTGCATAGTATTTATCCAATCTACACAATTAACTATCTACATAATTGACTATAATAGTGTCAGTGTCATCCAGAGTAGCTAAAACCTCCCTGAACACGCGGAGGTGTTCAAGCTTAAATTTATATGTTGACATATCAGAATCAGGTTGAAGCATCTTCCCTGAGTCAGAAAAATCACCCACAGATAGCTCTCCTGCCTCAGCTTCTGCATATTGTGAGGGGATATCAGACATAGCTACTAAAGCGTCAGAGTGCTCTGTATTTCTTCTAGCCCCAGAGCTGTCTCGCTTTCCTTGTAACCCTGGTAGTTTGGACAATACCGCTGTAAGGGTATGATCCATAACTGCCGCCATGTCTTGTAAAGTAAACGCCATGGGCGTGCTAGATGTATTTGGTGCCTCTTGAGCGGACGTCCCTTGAGCGGGAGTCAAAGGTTCTGACACGTGGGGCGAGTTAGTCGGCATAAATTCCCCCTCATCAGTTTCCTCTGGTGATAAATCTTTTAAAGCCAAAATATGATCTTTATAACAAAGTAAAATCAGTACATTTGGTACACATTCTAAGAGGGGGTTCCACAATGGCTTCTAAACATAATGAACAAGGAGTTTCCTCTGTCAGACATGTTTAAACAGACTAGCAATGAGACCAGCAAGCTTGGAAAACACTTTAATAAATGTAAACAAGCAAAATATAAAAACGGTACTGTGCCTTTAAGAGAAACAAAAAATGTCAGAAATTGAAAAACAGTGATAAAAAGCAGTAAATCTTACGAAATTTTTACAGTGTGTATAATAGGCTAACCGAGCATTGCACCCACTTGCAAATGGATGATTAACCCCTTAATTTCAAAACCGGAACAAAAAAAACGATAAACGTTTTTCAACAGTCACAACAAACTGCCACAGCTCTGCTGTGGCCCTACCTGCCCATACAACGACTTTGGAAGGCACTAAAAACCCTTTAGAGAGGTCCTAAGTGTTCAGGGGACTCCTTCAGGGCAACTGGATGTCTCAAGCTGCAAAATCTAATGCGCATTTAGTCGTGAAAATAGGCCCCTCCCAACCTGTATTCACAGTGAGAGGGCCTAACAAAACTATCCCTAGGCAAAATCTAGCCAGCCATGTGGAAAAAACTGGGCCCCAATAAAGTTTTATCACCAATATGTAGGAAAAAACGTTTAAACACTTCCAGCAAACGTTCTTATTTTTCAGTAATGTGAGAAAGTAATAAGAATATTACCCTTTACAGCAAGCATGATACTAGTCGTTATTAAATCACTGTTATCAGGATTACCTTAAATAAATCCGGTATTAACAGCATTTTTAGAAAAATTTAAACTGCACATACCTCATAGCAGGAGACCCTGCACGCCATACCCCCAGCTGAAGTTACCTATCTCTTCAGTTATGTGTGAGAACAGCAATGGATCTTAGTTACAACCTGCTAAGATCATCAAAGACCACAGGAAGACTCTTCTTCAACTTTCTGCCTGAGGCTAAAATAGTACAACTCTGGTACCATTTGAAAATAAACTTTTGATTGAAGATAAACTAAATAAATACACCACATCTCTCTAGCTACTTCCTTTCTTGTCGAGAGCTGCAAGAGAATGACTGGGAGTGGCAGTTGGGGGAGGAGCTATATAGACAGCTCTGCTGTGGGTGATCCTCTTGCAGCTTCCTGTTGGGAAGGAGAATATCCCACAAGTAATGGATGATCCGTGGACTGGATACACCTTACAAGAGAAAATAAACCTGTCTTAAAATAACAGGGAGGGCCGTGGACTCGTCATATAGTAAAAGAAAGTAATTTATCCAGTCCATGGATGAAAGGGAGGGACAAGACAGGAACCTAAACGGAAGGCACCACTGCTTGAAGAACCTTACTCCCAAAGATAGCCTCAGATAAAGCAAAAGTATCAAATTTGGAAAAAGTGTGAAGGGACGACCCAAGTCGAAGCCTTACAAATCTGTTCAACAGATGCATCGTTTTTAAAAGCCCATGTGGAAGCCACAGCCCTTGTAAAATGAGCCGTAATTCTTTCAGGAGGCTGCTGTCCAGCAGTCTCATATGCCAGACGGATGATACTTCTCAGCCAAAAAGAAAGAAGTAGCCGTAGCTTTCTGACCCCTACGCTTTACAGAATAAACAATGAAGATGATTGACAGAAATCCTTAGTTGCCTGTAAGTAAAACTTTAAGGCATGGACCACGTCCAAGTTATGTAACAGACGCTCCTTCTTAGAAGAAGGATTAGGACACAAGGAAGGAACAACAATTTCCTGATTAATATTCTTGTTCGAAACCACCTTAGGAAGGAACCCAGGTTTGGTACGTAAAACCACCTTATCAGAATGAAATATGAGATAAGGCAAACCACACTAATGCTGAAAGCTCAGAAACTCTTCGAGCAGAAGAAATAGCAACCAAAAACAGAACTTTCCAAAATAATAGTTTAATATCTATGGAATGCATAGGTTCAAACCGAACCCCTTGCAGAACTCGAAGAACTAAATTCAAACTCCAGGGAGGAGTAATAGGTCTAAATACAGGCTTAATTCTAGATAGAGCCTGACAAAAAGACTGAACATCTGGTACATTTGCCAAACGTTTGTGAAACAGAATTGACAAAGCTGAAATTTGTCCCTTTAAGGAACTTGTAACCCTTTGATTCACACCAATAAAGATATTTACGCCATATCTTATGAAAGATCTTTCTAGTGACAGGCTTTCTAGCCTGTATCAAAGTACTGATAACTGAATCAGAGAATCCTGGCTTCGATAAAATCAAGCGTTCAATCTCCACGCAGTCAGTTGCAGAGAAATTAGATTTGGATGTTGGAAAGGACCTTGAATGAGAAGGTCCTGTCTCAATGGAAGTTTCCACGGTGGCAGAGAGGACATGTCCACTAGATCCGCATACCAAGTCCTGCGTGGCCACGCAGGCGCTATCAGGATCACTGAAGCTCTCTCCTGTTTGATTCGAGCAATCAAGCGTGGGAGGAGAGGAAACAGCGGAAACACATAAGCTAGGTTGAACAACCAAGGTACTGCCAAGGCAACTATCAGTTCGGCCTGAGGATCCCTTGACCGGGATCCATATCTTGGAAGCTTGGCATTCTGACGAGATGCCATCAAATCCTATTCCGGTCTGCCCCATCTGAGAATCAATGAGACAAATACCTCCGGGTGAAGTTCCCACTCCCCCGGATGAAAAGTCTGTTGACTTAGAAAATCTGCTTCCCAGTTCTCTACCCCCTGGGATGTTGATCGCTGACAGATGACAAGAGTGGGCCTCTGCCCAAATGATTATCTTGGATACTTCTATCATCGCTAAGGAACTCCTTGTTCCCCCTGATTAACATATGCCACTGTCGTAATGTTGTCCGACTGGAATCTGATCAATTTCGCCAAAGCCAACTGAGGCCACGCCTGAAGCATATTGAAAATTGCTCTCAGGTTGAGTCTCTACTTCCAATCAATATTCTGGAACTGAGTCCAAACACCCTGAGCCTTCAGGGAGTTCCAAACTGCAGCCCAGCACAGAAGGCTGGCATCTCGTCACTATCACCCACGATGGTCTGCGGAAACAAGTCCCCTGGGACAGATGATCTAGCGACAACCACCAAAGAAGAGTTTCTGGTCTCTTGATCCAGAATTATCTTTGGAGATAAATCCGCATAATCCCCATTCCACTGACCGAGAATGCACAGTTGCAGTGGTCTGAGATGAAAGCGAGCAAACGGAACGATGTCCATTGCCTCTACCATTAATTCGATTACCTCCATACACTTGAGACACTGATGGCCGAGGAATGGACAGAAGTGCTCGGCAAGCATTCAAAATCTTTGATTTTCTGACCTCCGTCAGAAATACTTTCATGGCTACCGAGTCTATCAGAGACCCTTGTCTGTGGAACAAGTGAACTCTTCTCTATGTTCACCTTCCAGCCTTGAGTTGTCAGAAAAGACACTGTGTGAGATTTTGTCAGATGATATGTTGACGCCTGAATCCGAATATCGTCCAGATAAGGCGCCACCGCTATCCCTTGCGGTCTGGGAACCGCCAAAAGAGACCCTAGAACCTTTGAGAAGATTCCGGGTGCTGTGGCCACAAACTGATAATGTTTGTCCAAGAAGGCAAATCTTAGAAACCGATGATGATCTTTGTGGATTAGAATATGAAGGTAAGCATCCTTCAATTCCACGGTAGTCATATATTGATCCTCCTAGATCATTGGCAAAATAGTTCGAATTGTCTCCATCTTGAATGATGGAACTCTTAGAAATTTGTTTATACACGAGGTCCAAAATGGGTCTGAACGTTCCCCCTCTTTTTTGGGGACCACAAATAGGTTTGAGTAAAACCCCTGTCCCAATTTTGGAACAGGACAGATTACTCCCATAGTAAAAAGGTCTTTTACACAGAGTAAGAACGCCTTTCTCTTTATCTGGTTTGCAGATAATTTTGAAAGATGAAATCTCCCTCTTGGGAGAAAATCCTTGAATTCCAATTGATAACCGTGGGTCACTATTTCTATTGCCCAGGAATCCTGAACACATCTTGCCCAAGCCTGAGCAAAGAAAGAAAGTCTGGCCGCTACTAGATCCAGTCCCGGATCGGGGGCCACCCCTTCATGCTGCTTTGTGGTACAAGAAGCGGGGGGTCCTCCTTTAAATTTCCGAAAGAAATGAAAACATAGGACAATGAGAACCCTCAATGTCAGACATGTTGAACAGACTAGTAATACCACAAAAGTTGTTTAACCCCTTAATGACCACAGCACTTTTCCATTTTCTGTCCGTTTGGGACCAAGGCTATTTTTACATTTTTGAGGTGTTTGTGTTTAGCTGTAATATTCCTCTTACTCATTTACTGTACCCACACATATTATATATCGTTTTTCTCGCCATTAAATGGACTTTCTAAAGATACCATTATTTTCATCATATCTTATAATTTACTATAATTTTTTTTATAAAATATGAGGAAAAAATGGAAAAAAAACACACTTTTTCTAACTTTGACCCCCAAAATCTGTTACACATCTACAACCACCAATAAACACCCATGCTAAATAGTTTCTAAATTTTGTCCTGAGTTTAGAAATACCCAATGTTTACATGTTCTTTGCTTTTTTTGTAAACTATAGGGCCATAAATACAAGTAGCACTTTGCTATTTCCAAACCATTTCTTTTCAAAATTAGCGATAGTTACATTAGAGCACTGATATCTTTCAGGAATCTCTGAATATCCATTGACATGTATATATTTTTTTTTAGTAGACAACCCAAAGTATTGATCTAGGCCCATTTTGGTATATTTCATGCCACCATTTCACTGCCAAATGCAATCAAATACAAAAAATCATTCACTTTTCACAAATTTTTTCACAAACTTTTGGTTTCTAACTTAAATTATTTACAAACAGCTTGTGCAATTATGGCATAAATGGTTGTAAATTCTTCTCTGGGATCCCCTTTGTTCAGAAATAGCAGACATATATGACTTTGGCCGCTAAATGCCACTGCGCACCACACGTGTATTATGCCCAGCAGTGAAGGGGTTAATTAGGGAGCATGTAGGGAGCTTTTTGGGGTAGTTTTAGCTTTAGTGTAGTAGACAACCCCAAGTATTGATCTAGGCCAATTTTGGTATATTTCATGCCACCATTTCACCGCCAAATGCGATCAAATAAAAAAAAAAAACGTTAATTTTTTTCTCAATTTTAGGTTTCTCACTGAAATTATTTACAAACAACTTCTGCAATTATGGCACAAATGGTTGTAAATGCTTCTCTGGGATCCCCTTTGTTCAGAAATAGCAGACATATATGGCTTTGGCATTGCTTTTTGGTAATTAGAAGGCCTCTAAATGCCGCTGCGCATCACACGTGTATTATGGCTAGCAGTGAAGGGGTTAATTATGTAGCTTGTAGGGAGCTTGCAGGGTTAATTTTAGCTTTAGTGTAGAGCTCAGCCTCCCACCTGAAACATCAGACCCCCTGATCCCTCCCAAACAGCTCTCTTCCCTCCCCCACCCCACAATTGTCCCCGCCATCTTAAGTACTGGCAGAAACTCTGCCAGTACTAAAATAAAAGATATTTGGCCCTTTTTAAATAAAAAAAAGCATATTTACATATGCTGATGTGTAGGATCCCCCCTTAGACCCCAACCTCACTGATCCCCCACCAAACTGCTCTCTAACCCTTCCCCTCTGCAATAATGGGCGCCATCTTGGGTACTGGCAGCTGTCTGCCAGTACCCAGTTTTGTAACAAAGTGTGCCTTTTTTTAAAAAAAATTCCCTTTTCTGTAGTGTAGCTCCCCCCCCCCCCCCACCGAGACCAACCCCCAACCCCTTCCAGGACCCTTAGATTGCATTTTAATGTATTTGTGTTTTTAACTTGTAACTTTTTTTTTCTGTAGTGTAGCGGTTCCCACCCGCTCCGTGCACGCGCCCGCCCACCACCCCCCGTGCGCGCCCCCGTAGCTCCCGCCTCCCTCCACTCCACATAGAGCACTGATGGCCGCCCACCCGCCTCCCACGTAAGCTCCCACCCACCAACGATACCGGCCATCGATGTCCGGTGCAGAGAGGGCCACAGAGTGGCTCTCTCTGCATCGGATGGCCAAGGGGGGTTATTGCAGGATGCCTCCATATCGAGGCATCACTGCAATAACCGGAAAGAAGCTGGAAGCGAGCAGGATCGCTTCCAGCTGCTTTCCAGACCAAGGACGTACGCCACACGTCCTCGGTCATTAACTGCATTTTTTTTGAGGACGTGTGGCGTACGTCCTTGGTCGTTAAGGGGTTAAACACTTATTTATAGCATAAAATAAACATTAGAAAAAACGTGTACTGTGCCTTTAAGAAAAGAAAGTGAACAATTTTTCCAAAATGCACAAAAAAACAGAATTTATGTTTACCTGATAAATTACTTTCTCCAACGGTGTGTCCGGTCCACGGAGTCATCCTTACTTGTGGGATATTCTCTTCCCCAACAGGAAATGGCAAAGAGCCCAGCAAAGCTGGTCACATGATCCCTCCTAGGCTCCGCCTTCCCCAGTCATTCGACCGACGTAAAGGAGGAATATTTGCATAGGAGAAATCATATGATACCGTGGTGACTGTAGTTAAAGAAAATAAATTATCAGACCTGATTAAAAAACCAGGGCGGGCCGTGGACCGGACACACCGTTGGAGAAAGTAATTTATCAGGTAAACATAAATTCTGTTTTCTCCAACATAGGTGTGTCCGGTCCACGGCGTCATCCTTACTTGTGGGAACCAATACCAAAGCTTTAGGACACGGATGAAGGGAGGGAGCAAATCAGGTCACCTAAATGGAAGGCACCACGGCTTGCAAAACCTTTCTCCCAAAAATAGCCTCAGAAGAAGTAAAAGTATCAAACTTGTAAAATTTGGTAAAAGTGTGCAGTGAAGACCAAGTCGCTGCCTTACATATCTGATCAACAGAAGCCTCGTTCTTGAAGGCCCATGTGGAAGCCACAGCCCTAGTGGAATGAGCTGTGATTCTTTCAGGAGGCTGCCGTCCGGCAGTCTCATAAGCCAATCTGATGATGCTTTTAATCCAAAAAGAGAGAGAGGTAGAAGTTGCTTTTTGACCTCTCCTTTTACCAGAATAAACAACAAACAAGGAAGATGTTTGTCTAAAATCCTTTGTAGCATCTAAATAGAATTTTAGAGCGCGAACAACATCCAAATTGTGCAACAAACGTTCCTTCTTTGAAACTGGATTCGGACACAAAGAAGGCACGACTATCTCCTGGTTAATGTTTTTGTTAGAAACAACTTTCGGAAGAAAACCAGGCTTAGTACGTAAAACCACCTTATCTGCATGGAACACCAGATAAGGAGGAGAACACTGCAGAGCAGATAATTCTGAAACTCTTCTAGCAGAAGAAATTGCAACCAAAAACAAAACTTTCCAATATAATAACTTAATATCAACGGAATGTAAGGGTTCAAACGGAACCCCCTGAAGAACTGAAAGAACTAAATTGAGACTCCAAGGAGGAGTCAAAGGTTTGTAAACAGGCTTGATTCTAACCAGAGCCTGAACAAAGGCTTGAACATCTGGCACAGCTGCCAGCTTTTTGTGAAGTAACACAGACAAGGCAGAAATCTGTCCCTTCAAGGAACTTGCAGATAATCCTTTCTCCAATCCTTCTTGAAGAAAGGATAGAATCTTAGGAATTTTTACCTTGTCCCAAGGGAATCCTTTAGATTCACACCAACAGATATATTTTTTCCATATTTTGTGGTAAATTTTTCTAGTTACAGGCTTCCTGGCCTGAACAAGAGTATCAATAACAGAATCTGAGAACCCTCGCTTTGATAAGATCAAGCGTTCAATCTCCAAGCAGTCAGTTGGAGTGAGACCAGATTCGGATGTTCGAACGGACCTTGAACAAGAAGGTCTCGTCTCAAAGGTAGCTTCCATGGTGGAGCCGATGACATATTCACCAGGTCTGCATACCAAGTCCTGCGTGGCCACGCAGGAGCTATCAAGATCACCGATGCCCTCTCCTGATTGATCCTGGCTACCAGCCTGGGGATGAGAGGAAACGGCGGGAATACATAAGCTAGTTTGAAGGTCCAAGGTGCAACTAGTGCATCTACTAGAGTCGCCTTGGGATCCCTGGATCTGGACCCGTAGTAAGGAACCTTGAAGTTCTGACGAGAGGCCATCAGATCCATGTCTGGAATGCCCCACAGTTGAGTAATGTGGGCAAAGATTTCCGGATGGAGTTCCCACTCCCCCGGATGTAATGTCTGACGACTCAGAAAATCCGCTTCCCAATTTTCCACTCCTGGGATGTGGATTGCAGACAAGTGGCAGGAGTGAGTCTCCGCCCATTGAATGATTTTGGTCACTTCTTCCATCGCCAGGGAACTCCTTGTTCCCCCCTGATGGTTGATGTACGCAACAGTCGTCATGTTGTCTGATTGAAACCGTATGAACTTGGCCTTTGCTAGCTGAGGCCAAGCCTTGAGAGCATTGAGTATCGCTCTCAGTTCCAGAATATTTATCGGTAGAAGAGATTCTTCCCGAGACCAAAGACCCTGAGCTTTCAGGGGTCCCCAGACCGCGCCCCAGCCCATCAGACTGGCGTCGGTCGTGACAATGACCCACTCTGGTCTGCGGAAGCTCATCCCCTGTGACAGGTTGTCCAGGGACAGCCACCAACGGAGTGAATCTCTGGTCCTCTGATTTACTTGTATCGTCGGAGACAAGTCTGTATAGTCCCCATTCCACTGACTGAGCATGCACAGTTGTAATGGTCTTAGATGAATGCGCGCAAAAGGAACTATGTCCATTGCCGCTACCATCAAACCTATTACTTCCATGCACTGCGCTATGGAAGGAAGAGGAACGGAATGAAGTATTTGACAAGAGTTTAGAAGTTTTGTTTTTCTGGCCTCTGTCAGAAAAATCCTCATTTCTAAGGAGTCTATTATTGTTCCCAAGAAGGGAACCCTCGTTGACGGAGATAGAGAACTCTTTTCTACGTTCACTTTCCATCCGTGAGATCTGAGAAAGGCCAGGACAATGTCCGTGTGAGCCTTTGCTAGAGGAAGGGACGACGCTTGAATCAGAATGTCGTCCAAGTAAGGTACTACTGCAATGCCCCTTGGTCTTAGCACCGCTAGAAGGGACCCTAGTACCTTTGTGAAAATCCTTGGAGCAGTGGCTAATCCGAACGGAAGTGCCACGAACTGGTAATGCTTGTCCAGGAATGCGAACCTTAGGAACCGATGATGTTCCTTGTGGATAGGAATATGTAGATACGCATCCTTTAAATCCACCGTGGTCATGAATTGACCTTCCTGGATGGAAGGAAGAATTGTTCGAATGGTTTCCATTTTGAACGATGGAACCTTGAGAAACTTGTTTAGGATCTTGAGATCTAAGATTGGTATGAACGTTCCCTCTTTTTTGGGAACTACGAACAGATTGGAGTAGAACCCCATCCCTTGTTCTCCTAATGGAACAGGATGAATCACTCCCATTTTTAACAGGTCTTCTACACAATGTAAGAATGCCTGTTTTTTTATGTGGTCTGAAGACAATTGAGCCCTGTGGAACCTCCCCCTTGGGGGAAGCCCTTTGAATTCCAGAAGATAACCTTGGGAGACTATTTCTAGCGCCCAAGGATCCAGAACATCTCTTGCCCAAGCCTGAGCGAAGAGAGAGAGTCTGCCCCCCACCAGATCCGGTCCCGGATCGGGGGCCAACATCTCATGCTGTCTTGGTAGCAGTGGCAGGTTTCTTGGCCTGCTTTCCCTTGTTCCAGCCTTGCATTGGTCTCCAGGCTGGCTTGGCTTGAGAAGTATTACCCTCTTGCTTAGAGGACGTAGCACTTGGGGCTGGTCCGTTTCTACGAAAGGGACGAACATTAGGTTTATTTTTGGCCTTGAAAGACCTATCCTGAGGAAGGGCGTGGCCCTTGCCCCCAGTGATATCAGAGATAATCTCTTTCAAGTCAGGGCCAAACAGCGTTTTCCCCTTGAAAGGAATGTTAAGCAATTTGTTCTTGGAAGACGCATCCGCTGACCAAGATTTTAACCAAAGCGCTCTGCGCGCCACAATAGCAAACCCAGAATTTTTCGCCGCTAACCTAGCCAATTGCAAAGTGGCGTCTAGGGTGAAAGAATTAGCCAATTTGAGAGCACGGATTCTGTCCATAATCTCCTCATAAGAAGGAGAATTACTAGTGATCGCCTTTTCTAGCTCATCGAACCAGAAACACGCGGCTGTAGTGACAGGGACAATGCATGAAATTGGTTGTAGAAGGTAACCTTGCTGAACAAACATCTTTTTAAGCAAACCTTCTAATTTTTTATCCATAGGATCTTTGAAAGCACAACTATCTTCTATGGGTATAGTGGTGCGTTTGTTTAGAGTAGAAACCGCCCCCTCGACCTTGGGGACTGTCTGCCATAAGTCCTTTCTGGGGTCGACCATAGGAAACAATTTTTTAAATATGGGGGGAGGGACGAAAGGTATACCGGGCCTTTCCCATTCTTTATTTACAATGTCCGCCACCCGCTTGGGTATAGGAAAAGCTTCGGGGGGTCCCGGGACCTCTAGGAACTTGTCCATTTTACATAGTTTCTCTGGGATGACCAAATTCTCACAATCATCCAGAGTGGATAACACCTCCTTAAGCAGAGCGCGGAGATGTTCCAACTTAAATTTAAATGTAATCACATCAGGTTCAGCTTGTTGAGAAATTTTCCCTGAATCTGAAATTTCTCCCTCAGACAAAACCTCCCTGGCCCCCTCAGACTGGTGTAGGGGCCCTTCAGAAACAATATCATCAGCGTCCTCATGCTCTTCAGTATTTTCTAAAACAGAGCAGTCGCGCTTTCGCTGATAAGTGGGCATTTTGGCTAAAATGTTTTTGATAGAATTATCCATTACAGCCGTTAATTGTTGCATAGTAAGGAGTATTGGCGCGCTAGATGTACTAGGGGCCTCTTGTGTGGGCAAGACTGGTGTAGACGAAGGAGGGGATGATGCAGTACCATGCTTACTCCCCTCACTTGAGGAATCATCTTGGGCATCATTTTCTCTAAATTTTGTGTCACATAAATCACATCTATTTAAATGAGAAGGGACCTTGGCTTCCCCACATTCAGAACACAGTCTATCTGGCAGTTCAGACATGTTAAACAGGCATAAACTTGATAACAAAGTACAAAAAACGTTTTAAAATAAAACCGTTACTGTCACTTTAAATTTTAAACTGAACACACTTTATTACTGCAATTGCGAAAAAGTATGAAGGAATTGTTCAAAATTCACCAAAATTTCACCACAGTGTCTTAAAGCCTTAAAAGTATTGCACACCAAATTTGGAAGCTTTAACCCTTAAAATAACGGAACCGGAGCCGTTTTTATATTTAACCCCTTTACAGTCCCTGGTATCTGCTTTGCTGAGACCCAACCAAGCCCAAAGGGGAATACGATACCAAATGACGCCTTCAGAAAGTCTTTTCTATGTATCAGAGCTCCTCACACATGCATCTGCATGTCATGCTTCTCAAAAACAAGTGCGCAATACAGGCGCGAAAATGAGACTCTGCCTATGATTAGGGAAAGCCCCTAGAGAATAAGGTGTCCAATACAGTGCCTGCCGGTTATTTTACAAAATTCCCAAGATTAAAATAATTCCTCAAGGCTATGGAGTATAAAATAT
Organism: Bombina bombina; assembly: GCF_027579735.1. Classification (NCBI taxonomy): domain Eukaryota; kingdom Metazoa; phylum Chordata; class Amphibia; order Anura; family Bombinatoridae; genus Bombina; species Bombina bombina. The sequence goes on from NC_069500.1 coordinate 365,456,449, forward strand.
GTTTATATATAAATCGATTTAGCCCAGAAAATGTCTACAGTCTTAAAAAGCCCTTGTGAAGCCCTTATTTACTGTCTGTAATAAAATGGCTTACCGGATCCCATAGGGAAAATGACAGCTTCCAGCATTACATCGTCTTGTTAGAATGTGTCATACCTCAAGCAGCAAAAGTCTGCTCACTGTTCCCCCAACTGAAGTTAATTCCTCTCAACAGTCCTGTGTGGAACAGCCATCGATTTTAGTAACGGTTGCTAAAATCATTTTCCTCTTACAAACAGAAATCTTCATCTCTTTTCTGTTTCAGAGTAAATAGTACATACCAGCACTATTTTAAAATAACAAACTCTTGATTGAATAATAAAAACTACAGTTAAACACTAAAATACTCTAAGCCATCTCCGTGGAGATGTTGCCTGTACAACGGCAAAGAGAATGACTGGGGAAGGCGGAGCCTAGGAGGGATCATGTGACCAGCTTTGCTGGGCTCTTTGCCATTTCCTGTTGGGGAAGAGAATATCCCACAAGTAAGGATGACGCCGTGGACCGGACACACCTATGTTGGAGAAACGTTAAATTATTCCCAAATTTAACTTAATATCGTTGGTTAATCCAAAAATTACTGCACCCAGAAGCAAGGGCAGAAATAAGGCTTTAGAAGAACTTATATCAACATGTAGTCAAAAGATAGATAAAAATACAATCTGCACCTTGCCACAGCTCTGCTGTTGCGCCTACCTGCCCCCAGGGTACTTCGAATCAAGTTTCCAACCCTTCAGACCAGCTACACAGTCAAGGAGCCACTGAGTTACTGTTTGCTGCTGCTAAGCCTGAAGAAATTGCGTCAAAATAGGCTCCGCCCCTTAAGGTCAAAAGTCAGAGTAGGCCCAAACAACACCGCATGGAAATGCAGTTTTGCACTAAAGTAAAAATACACACACAATATAACCCTCAAGCATAAAACCAATAAGTTTTAAGTGCCAAAATTAAAAACATAAAACATAGGTTTTTATACATTGTCTCCCATGTCACATAATGCCCAAATATCAACTAATGATAAATATAAAAACATAATTTATGTAAGAACTTACCTGATAAATTCATTTCTTTCATATTAGCAAGAGTCCATGAGCTAGTGACGTATGGGATATACATTCCTACCAGGAGGGGCAAAGTTTCCCAAACCTTAAAATGCCTATAAATACACCCCTCACCACACCCACAAATCAGTTTAACGAATAGCCAAGAAGTGGGGTGATAAGAAAAAAGTGCGAAAGCATATAAAATAAGGAATTGGAATAATTGTGCTTTATACAAAAAAATCAAAACCACCACAAAAAAGGGCGGGCCTCATGGACTCTTGCTAATATGAAAGAAATTAATTTATCAGGTAAGTTCTTACATAAATTATGTTTTCTTTCATGTAATTAGCAAGAGTCCATGAGCTAGTGACGTATGGGATAATTATTACCCAAGATGTGGATCTTTCCACGCAAGAGTCACTAGAGAGGGAGGGATAAAATAAAGACAGCCAATTCCTGCTGAAAATAATCCACACCCAGAATAAAATTTTAATGAAAAAACATAAGCAGAAGATTCAAACTGAAAACACTGCCTGAAGTACGTTTCTACCAAAAACTACTTCAAAAGAAGAAAACACATCAAAATGGTAGAATTTAGTAAAATTATGCAAAGAGGACCAAGTTGCTGCTTTGAAAATCTGATCAACCGAAGCTTCATTCCTAAACGCCCAGGAAGTAGAACTGACCTAGTAGAATGAGCTGTAATCCTTTGAGGCGGAGTGTTACCCGACTCAACATAGGCATGATGAAATAAAGATTTCAACCAAGATGCCAAAGAAATGGCAGAAGCTTTCTGGCCTTTTCTAGAACCTGAAAAGATGACAAATAGACTAGAAGTCTTTCGGAAAGACTTAGTAGCTTCAACATAATATTACAAAGCTCTTACAGCATCCAAAGAATGCAATGATTTCTCCTTAGAATTCATAGAATCAGGACATAATGAAGGAACCACAATTTCTCTACTAATGTTGTTAGAATTCACAACCTTAGGTAAAAAATTCAAAAGAAGTTCGCAGCACCGCCTTATCCTGATGCAAAATCAGAAAAGGAGACTCACAAAAGAGAGTAGATAATTCAGAGACTCTTCTGGCAAAAAGAAACAAAACTTTCCAAGAAAGTAATATAACGACCAAAGAATGCATGGGTTCAAAAGGAGGAGCTTGAAGAGCCCCCAGAACCAAATTCAAACTCCAAGGAGGAGAAATTGACTTAAAGACAGGTTTTATTCGAACCAAAGGTTGTACAAAACAATAAATATCAGGAAGATTAGCAAACCTTCTGTGAAAAAGAACAGAAAGAGCAGAGATTTGTCTTTCAAGGAACTTGCGGACAAACCTTTATCTAAACCATCCTGAAGAAACTGTAAAATTCTCGGTATTCAAAAAGAATGCCAAGAAAAAAGATGAGAAAGACACTAAGAAATATAAGTCTTCCAGACTCTATAATATATCTCTCTAGATACAAATTTACGAGCCTGTCACATAGTATCAATCACAGAGTCAGAGAAACCTCTTTGACCAAGAATCAAGCGTTCAAACTCCATACCTTAAAATTAAGGTTTTGAGACAGAAAGACTGGTCTTAACGGAAGAGTCCACAGCTGGCAAGAGGCCATCCGGACAAGATCTGCATACCAAAACCTGTGAGGCCATGCTGGAGCTACCAGCAGGACAAACGAGCATTTCTTTAGAATATTGGAGAATACCCTTGGAAGAAGAACTAGAGGCGGAAAGATATAGGCAGGATGACACTTGTAAGGAAGAAAATAATGCATCCACGGCCTCCGCCCGAGGATCCCGGGATCCGGACAGATACCAGGGAAGTTTCTTGTTTAGATGAGAAGCCATCAGATCTATTTCTGGGAGTTCCCACATTGAACAATCTGAGGAAATACCTCTGGGTGAAGAGACCATTCGCCCAGGTGCAACGTTTGGCGACTGAGATAATCCGCTTTCCAATTGTCCATACCTGGGATATGAACCGCAGAGATTAGACAGGAGCTGGATTCCGCCCAAACCAAAATTCGAGATACTTCTTTCATAACCAGAGGACTGTGAGTCCCTCCTTGATGATTGATGTATGCCACAGTTGTGACATTGTCTATCTGAAAACAAATGAACAACTCTCTCTTCAGAAGAGGCCAAGACTGGAAAGCTCCAAAATATTGATCGGAAATCTCACCTCCTGAGATTCCCAAACCCCTTGTGCCGTCAGATACCCCCACACAGCTCCCCAACCTGTAAGACTTGCATCTGTTGAGATTATAGTCCAGGTTGGAAGAACAAGAAGCCCCCTGAACTAAACGATGGTGATCTGTCCACCATGTCAGAGAGTGTCGTATAATCGGTTTAAAGATATTAATTGAGATATCTTTGAGTAATCCCTGCACCATTGGTTCAGCATACAGAGCTGAAGAGGTCGCATGTGAAAACGAGCAAAGGAGATCGCATCTGATGCGGCAGTCCTAAGACCTAAAATTTCCATGCATAAGGCTACCAAAGGGAATGATTGTGACTGAAGGTTTTGACAAGCTGATATCAATGTTAAACTTCTCTTGTCTGACAAGGACAGAGTCATAGACACTGAATCTATCTAGAAACCTAAAAAGGTTACCCTTGTCTGAGGAATCAATGAACTGATTGGTAAATTGAACCTCCAACCATGAACTTGAAGAAACAACACAAGTCGATTCGTATGAGATTCTTCGAAAATGAGAAGACTGAGCAAATACCAAGATATCGTCCAAATAAGGAAATACCAAAACCCTGTTCTCTGATTACAGAAAGAAGGGCACCGAGAACCTTTGAAAAAAATTCTTGGAACTGAGGCTAGGCCAAACGGTAGAGCCAAAAAACTGGTAATGCTTGTCTAAAAAGAGAATCTCAGACACTAAAAGTGATCTGGATGAATCGGAATATGCAGATACACATCCTGTAAATCTATTGTAGACATATAATGCCCTTGCTAAACAAAAAGCAGGATAGTCCTACAGTAACCATCTTGAATGTTGGTATCCTTACATAACGATTCAATATTGATAGATCCGGAACTGGTCTGAAGGAATTGACCTTCTTTGGTACAATGAAGAGATAAAATAAAACCCCAGCCCCTGTTCCAGAACTGGAACTGGCATAATTACTCCAACCAACTCTAGATCTGAAACACATTTCAGAAATGCTGAGCCTTTGCTGTGTTAACTGGGACACGGGAAAGAAAAAAATCTCTTAGCAGGAGGCCTTAACTTGAAGCCAATTCTGTACCTTTCTGAAACAATGTTCTGAAACCAGAGATTGAGAACGGAATTGATCCAAATTTCTTTGAAGAAAACGTAATCTGCCCCATACCAGCTGAGCTGGAATAAGGGCCGCACCTTCATGGGTACTTAGGAGCTGGCTATAGATTTCTATAAGGCTTGGATATATTCCAAACTGGAAATAGTTTCCAAACTGATACCGCTCCTGAGGATGAAGGATCAGGCTTTTGTTCCTTGTTGTGAGGAAAGGAACGAAAAAGACTATTAGACCTAAATTTACCTTAGATTTTTTATCCTTTGGTAAAAAAGTTCCCTTCCTTCCAGAAACAATTGAGATAATAATTTAATACCCTGGAAAGAAAGGGAAAGCAAAGTTGACTTAGAAGACATATCAGCATTCCAAGTTTAATCCATAAAGCTTTTCTAGCTAAAATAGCTAGAGACATATACCTGACATCAACTCTAATGATATCAAAAGATGGTATCACCAATAAAATTATTAGCATGTTATAGAATAATAATAATGCTATAAAATTATGATCTGTTACTTGTTGCGCTAAAGCTTCTAACCAAAAAGTTGAAGCTGCAGCAACATCCGCTAAAAATATAGCAGGTCTAAGAAGATTACCTGAACATAAGTAAGCTTTTCTTAGAAAGGATTCAATTTTCCTTAAATAAAGTACTATCTGCCGTAGGAACAGTAGTACATTTAGCAGGAGTAGAGACAGCCCCATAACCTTAGGGATTTTGTCCCAAAAAAACTAATCTGTCAGATGGCACAGGATATAATTGCTTAAACGTTTAGAAGGAGTAAAAGAATTACCCAAATTATTCCATTCCCTGGAAATTACTTCAGAAATAGCATCAGGGAGATTAAACACTTCTGGAATAACTACAGGAGATTTAAAAACCTTATTTAAACGTTTAGATTTAGTATCAAGAGGACCAGAATCCTCTATTTCTAATGCAATTAATACTTCTTTAAAAAAAGAACGAATAAATTCCATCTTGAACAAATACAAAGATTTATCAGTATCAGAATGATGATGTTCATTTAAAAATTCATCTGAAAAAGAGAAGTTTTAAAAGACTTTTATGTAAACTAGAAGGAGAAATAACAGACATAGCCTTCTTAATGGATTTAAAAAATAAAATCTCATATGTTTATCAGGAACACTCTGAAAATTAGATGTTGACGGAACAGCAACAGGTAATGTAACAGTACTAAAGGAAATTTTATCTGCATTAATAAGTTTGTCATGACATGCAATACAAACAACAGCTGGAGAAACAGATACCAAAAATTATAGCAGATACACTTAGCTTGGTAGCTCCAGCACTAGACAGCGATTTTCCTGTAGTATCTTCTGACTCAGATGCAACGTGAGACATCTTGCAATATGTAAGACAAAAAAAACAACATATAAAGCAAAATTGATCAAATTCCTTAAATGACAGTTTCAGGAATGGGAAAAAATGCCAAAGAACAAGCTTCTAGCAACCAGAAGCAATGAAAAATGAGACTAAAATAATGTGGAGACAAAAGCGACGCCCATATTTTTTAGCGCCAAATCAGACGCCCACATTATTTGGCGCCAAAAATGACGCCACATCCGGAACGCCGACATTTTTGGCGCAAAATAACGTCAAAAAAATGACGCAACTTCCGGCGACACGTACGACGCCGGAAACGGAAAATAATTTTTGCGCCAAAAAAGTCCGCGCCAAGAATGACGCAATAAAATGAAGCATTTTCAGCCCCCCGCAAGCCTAACAGCCCACAGGGAAAAAAGAGTCAAATTTTTGAAGGTAAGAAAAAAATGATTAATTCAAATGCATTATCCCAAATATGAAACTGACTGTCTGAAAAATAAGGAAAGTTGAACATTCTGAGTCAAGGCAAATAAATGTTTGAATACATATATTTAGAACTTTATAAACAAAGTGCCCAACCATAGCTTAGAGTGTCACAGAAAATAAGATTTACTTACCCCAGGACACTCATCTACATGTTTGTAGAAAGCCAAACCAGTACTGAAACGAGAATCAGCAGAGGTAATGGTATATATAAGAGTATATCGTCGATCTGAAAAGGGAGGTAAGAGATGAATCTCTACGACCGATAACAGAGAACCTATGAAATAGACCCCGTAGAAGGAGATCACTGCATTCAAATAGGCAATACTCTCCTCACATCCCTCTGACATTCACTGCACGCTGAGAGGAAAACCGGGCTCCAACTTTCTGCGGAGCGCATATCAACGTAGAATCTAGCACAAACTTACTTCACCACCTCCATCGGAGGCAAAGTTTGTAAAACTGAATTGTGGGTGTGGTGAGGGGTGTATTTATAGGCATTTTAAGGTTTGGGAAACTTTGCCCCTCCTGGTAGGAATGTATATCCCATACGTCACTAGCTCATGGACTCTTGCTAATTACATGAAAGAAATAGGGACTCCAGTAACACCCCTCTTATTAAAATAGGTTTTTACTGCTTACCCCATTCCCATACAGGGAAAAAATGCCAGCCAGTTCTGATACACCAAGCCTCCTCAGAAAAAAAACATAATTTATGTAAGAACTTACCTGATAAATTCATTTCTTTCATATTAGCAAGAGTCCATGAGCTAGTGACGTATGGGATATACATTCCTACCAGGAGGGGCAAAGTTTCCCAAACCTTAAAATGCCTATAAATACACCCCTCACCACACCCACAAATCAGTTTAACGAATAGCCAAGAAGTGGGGTGATAAGAAAAAAGTGCGAAAGCATATAAAATAAGGAATTGGAATAATTGTGCTTTATACAAAAAAATCATAACCACCACAAAAAGGGTGGGCCTCATGGACTCTTGCTAATATGAAAGAAATTAATTTATCAGGTAAATTCTTACATAAATTATGTTTTCTTTCATGTAATTAGCAAGAGTCCATGAGCTAGTGACGTATGGGATAATGAATAACCAAGATGTGGATCTTTCCACGCAAGAGTCACTAGAGAGGGAGGGATAAAATAAAGACAGCCAATTCCTGCTGAAAATAATCCACACCCAAAATAAAGTTTAATGAAAACATAAGCAGAAGATTCAAACTGAAACCGCTGCCTGAAGTACTTTTCTACCAAAAACTGCTTCAGAAGAAGAAAACACATCAAAATGGTAGAATTTAGTAAAAGTATGCAAAGAGGACCTAGTTGCTGCTTTGCAAATCTGATCAACCGAAGCTTCATTCCTAAACGCCCAGGAAGTAGAAACCGACCTAGTAGAATGAGCTGTAATCCTTTGAGGCGGAGTTTTACCCGACTCGACATAGGCATGATGAATTAAAGATTTCAACCAAGATGCCAAAGAAATGGCAGAAGCTTTCTGGCTTTTTCTAGAACCAGAAAAGATGAAAAATAGACTAGAAGTCTTTCGGAAAGACTTAGTAGCTTCAACATAATATTTCAAAGCTCTAACAACATCCAAAGAATGCAACGATTTCTCCTTAGAATTCTTAGGATTAGGACATAATGAAGGAACCACAATTTCTCTACTAATGTTGTTAGAATACACAACCTTAGGAAAAAATTCAAAAGAAGTTCGCAACACCGCTTTATCCTGATGAAAAATCAGAAAAGGAGACTCACAAGAAAGAGCAGATAATTCAGAGACTCTTCTGGCAGAAGAGATGGCCAAAAGAAACTAAAAACTTTCCAAGAAAGAAGTTTAATGTCCAAATGAATGCATGGGTTCAAAAGGAGGAGCTAGAAGAGCCCCCAGAACCAAATTCAAACTTCAAGGAGGAGAAATTGACTGAATGACAGGTTTTATACGAACCAAGTCTTGTACAAAACAATGAATATCAGGAAGATTAGCAATCTTTCTGTGAAAAAGAACAGAAAGGGCAGAGATTTGTCCTGTCAAGGAACTTGCGGACAAACCTTTATCTAAACCATCCTGAAGAAACTGTAAAAAAATTCTCGGAATTCTAAAAGAATGCCAGGAAAAATGATGAGAAGACACTAAGAAATATAAGTCTTCCAGACTCTATAATATATCTCTCTAGATACAGATTTACGAGCCTGTAACATAGTATTAATCACAGAGTCAGAGAAACCTCTTTGACCAAGAATCAAGCGTTCAATCTCCATACCCTTAAATTTAAAGATTTGAGATCCTGATGGAAAAAAGGACCTTGCGACAGAAGGTCTGGTCTTAACGGAAGAGCCCACGGTTGGCAAGAGGCCATCCGAAAAAGAATCCGTCCATGCTGGAGCTACCAGCAGAACAAACGAGCATTCCTTCAGAATCCTGGAGATTACTCTTGGAAGAAGAACTAGAGGCGGAGAGATATAGGCAGGATGATACTTCCAAGGAAGTGATAATGCATTCACTGCCTCCGCCTGAGGATCCCGGGGTCTGAACAGATACCTGGGAAGTTTCTTGTTTAGATGAGAAACCATCAGATCTATTTCTGGAAGTTCCCACATTTGAACAATCTGAAGAAATACCTCTGGGTGAAGAGACCATTCGCCCGGATACAACGTTTGACGACTGAGATAATCCGCTTCCTAATTGTCTATACCTGGGAAATGAACCGCAGAGATTAGACAGGAGCTGGATTCCGCCCAAACCAGAATTCGAGATACTTCTTTCATAGCCAGAGGACTGTGAGTCCCTCCTTGATGATTGATGTATGCCACAGTTGTGACATTGTCTGTCTGAAAACAAATGAACGACTCTCTCTTCAGAAGAGGCCAAGACTGAAGAGCTCTGAAAATTGCACGGAGTTCCAAAATATTGATCGATAATCTCACCTCCTGAGATTCCCAAACCCCTTGTGCCGTCAGATACCCCCACACAGCTCCCCAACCTGTAAGACTTGCATCTGTTGAAATTACCGTCCAGGTCGGAAGAACAAAAGAAGCCCCCTGAACTAAACGATGGTGATCTGTCCACCACGTCAGAGTGTCGTACAATCGGTTTTAAAGATATTGAGATATCTTTGTGTAATCCCTGCACCATTGGTTCAGCATACAGAGCTGAAGAGGTCGCATGTGAAAATGAGCAAAGGAGATCGCGTCCGATGCAGCAGTCATAAGACCTAAAATTTCCATGCATAAGGCTACCAAAGGGAATGATTGTGACTGAAGGTTTTGACAAGCTGATATCAATGTTAGACTTCTCTTGTCTGACAAAGACAGAGTCAGACACTGAATCAACCTGGAAACCTAAAAAGGTTACCCTTGTCTGAGGAATCAATGAACTTTTTGGTAAATTGATCCTCCAACCATGATCTTGAAGAAACAACACAAGTCGATTCGTATGAGATTCTGCTAAATGTGAAGACTGAGCAAGTACCAAGATATCGTCCAAATAAGGAAATACCAATACCCTGTTCTCTGAATACAGACAGAAGGGCACCGAGAACCTTTGTAAAAATTCTTGGAGCTGATGCTAAGCCAAACGGTAGAGCCACAAAACTGGTAATGCTTGTCTAAAAAAGAGAATCTCAGAAACTAAAAGTGATCTGGATGAATCGGAATATGCAGATATGCATCCTGTAAATCTATTGTAGACATATAATGCCCTTGCAGAACAAAAGGCAGGATAGTCCTTACAGCTACCATCTTGAATGTTGGTATCCTTACATAACGATTCAATATTGATAGATCCGGAACTGGTCTGAAGGAATTGACCTTCTTTGGTACAATGAAGAGATAGAATAAAACCCCAGCCCCTGTTCCAGAACTGGAACTGGCATAATTACTCCAGCCAACTCTAGATCTGAAACACATTTCAGAAATGCTTGAGCCTTTGCTGGGACACGGGAAAGAAAAAAATCTCTTTGCAGGAGGCCTTAACTTGAAGCCAATTCTGTACCCTTCTGAAACAATGTTCTGAAACCAGAGATTGTGAACGGAATTGATCCAAATTTCTTTGAAAAGAACGTAAACTGCCCCATACCAGCTGAGCTGGAATGAGGGCCGCACCTTCATGGGGACTTAGGAGCTGGCTTTGGGTTTCTATAAGGCTTGGATATATTCCAAAGTGAAGAAGGTTTCCAAACTGATACCGCTCCTGAGGATGAAGGATCAGGCTTTTGTTCCTTGTTGTGATGAAAGGAACGAAAACAATTATTAGACCTAAATTTACCTCAGATTTTTTATCCTGTGGTAAAAAGTTCCCTTCCTTCCAGTAACAGTTGAGATAAAAGAATCCGACTGAGAACCGAATAATTTATTACCCTGGAAAGAAAGGGATAGCAAAGTTGACTTAGAAGACATATCAGCATTCCAAGTTTTAAGCCATAAAGCTCTTCTAGCTAAAATAGTTAGAGACATATACCTGACATCAATTCTAATGATATCAAAGATGGCATCACAAATAAAATAATTAGCATGTTATAGAATAATAATGCTATGAGAATTATGATCTGTTACTTGTTGCGCTAAAGCTTCTAACCAAAAAGTTGAAGCTGCAGCAACATCCGCTAAAAATATAGCAGGAGTAGAGACAGCCCCATTAACCTTAGGGATTTTGTCCCAAACTTTAATCTGTCAGATGGCACAGGATATAATTGCTTAAAACGTTTTAAAAGGAGTAAATGAATTACCCAAATTATTCCATTCCCTGGAAATTACTTCAGAAATAGCATCAGGGACAGGAAACACTTCTGGAATAACTACAGGAGATTTAAAAACCTTATTTAAACGTTTAGTTTTAGTATCAAGAGGACCAGAATCCTCTATTTCTAATGCAATTAATACTTCTTTAAATAAAGAACTAATAAATTCCATCTTAAACAAATACAAAGATTTATCAGCATCAACCTCTGAGACAGAAACCTCTGAACCAGAAAAACCATTATCAGTATCAGAATGATGATGTTCATTTAAAAATTCATCTGAAAAAAGAGAAGTTTTAAAGACTTATGTATACTAGAAGGAGAAATAACAGACATAGCCTTCTTAATGGATTTAGAAACAAAATCTCTTATGTTATCAGGAACACTGAGTATTAGATGTTGACGGAACAGCAACAGGTAATGTAACAGTACTAAAGGAAATTTTATCTGCATTAACAAGTTTGTCATAACATTTAATACAAACAACAGCTGAAGGAACAGATACCAAAAGTGATACACTTAGCTTTGGTAGCTCCAGCACCGGGCAGCGATTTTCCTGAAGTATCTTCTGACTCAGTTGCAACGTGGAACATCTTGCGATATGTAATAGAAAAAACAACATATAAAGCAAAATTGATCAAATTCCTTAAATGACAGTTTCAGGAATGGGAAAAAATGCCAGTGAACAAGCTTCTAGCAACCAGAAGCAATAAATAATGAGACTTAAATAATGTGGAGACAAAAGTGACGCCCATATTTTTTTTAGCGCCAAATAAGACGCCCACATTATTTGGCGCCTAAATGCTTTTGGCGCCAAAAATGACGCCACATCCGGAACGCTGACACTTGACGCAAAAGAACGTCAAAAAATGACAACTTCCGGCGACACGTATGACGCCGGAAACAGAAAAAAATTTTGCGCCAAAAAATTTGCGCCAAGAATGACGCAATAAAATGAAGCATTTTCAGCCCCCGCGAGCCTAACAGCCCACAGGGAAAAAGTCAAATTTTAAGGTAAGAAAAAACATAATTTATGCTTACCTGATAAATTCCTTTCTTCTGTTGTGCGATCAGTCCACGGGTCATCATTACTTCTGGGATATAACTCCTCCCCAACAGGAAATGCAAGAGGATTCACCAAGCAGAGCTGATATAGCTCCTCCCCTCTACGTCAGTCCCAGTCATTCGACCAAGAATCAACGAGAAAGGAGTAACCAAGGGTGAAGTGGTGACTGGAGAATAATTTAAAAGATATTTACCTGCCTTAAAAAACAGGGCGGGCCGTGGACTGATCGCACAACAGAAGAAAGGAATTTATCAGGTAAGCATAAATTATGTTTTCTTCTGTTATGTGCGATCAGTCCACGGGTCATCATTACTTCTGGGATACCAATACCAAAGCAAAAGTACACGGATGACGGGAGGGATAGGCAGGCTCATTATACAGAAGGAACCACTGCCTGAAGAACCTTTCTCCCAAAAATAGCCTCCGAAGAAGCAAAAGTGTCAAATTTGTAAAATTTGGAAAAAGTATGAAGCGAAGACCAAGTTGCAGCCTTGCAAATCTGTTCAACAGAGGCCTCATTCTTAAAGGCCCAAGTGGAAGCCACAGCTCTAGTGGAGTGAGCTGTAATTCTTTCAGGAGGCTGCTGTCCAGCAGTCTCATAGGCTAAACGTATTATGCTACGAAGCCAGAAAGAGAGAGAGGTAGCAGAAGCTTTTTGACCTCTCCTCTGTCCAGAATAAACGACAAACAGGGAAGAAGTTTGGCGAAAATTTTTAGTTGCCTGCAAGTAGAACTTGAGGGCACGAACTACATCCAGATTGTGTAGAAGACGTTCCTTCTTTGAAGAAGGATTTGGACACAAAGATGGAACAACAATCTCTTGATTGATATTCCTGTTAGTAACTACCTTAGGTAAGAACCCAGGTTTAGTACGCAGAACTACCTTATCTGAGTGAAAAATCAGATAAGGAGAATCACAATGTAATGCTGATAACTCAGAGACTCTTCGAGCCGAGGAAATAGCCATTAAAAACAGAACTTTCCAAGATAACAATTTTATATCAATGGAATGAAGGGGTTCAAATGGAACACCTTGTAAAACGTTAAGAACTAAGTTTAAACTCCATGGCGGAGCAACGGCTTTTAAACACAGGCTTGATCCTAGCTAAAGCTTGACAAAAGGCCTGGACGTCTGGATTTTCTGACAGACGCCTGTGTAACAAGATGGACAGAGCTGAAATCTGTCCCTTTAATGAACTAGCCGATAAACCCTTTTCTAAACCTTCTTGTAGAAAAGACAATATCCTAGGGATCCTAACCTTACTCCAGGAGTAACGTTTGGATTCGCACCAGTATAGGTATTTGCGCCATATTTTATGGTAAATCTTTCTGGTAACAGGCTTCCTAGCCTGGATCAGGGTATCAATAACCGACTCAGAAAAACCACGCTTTGATAAAATCAAAGCGTTCAATTTCCAAGCAGTCAGTTTCAGAGAAGTTAGATTTTGATGTTTGAATGGACCCTGTGTCAGAAGGTCCTGTCTCAGAGGTAGAGACCAAGGTGGACAGGATGACATGTCCACTAGATCTGCATACCAAGTCCTGCGTGGCCATGCAGGCGCTATTAGAATCACAGATGCTCTCTCTTGTTTGATTTTCGCAATCAATCGAGGAAGCAGCGGGAAGGGTGGAAAACACATAAGCCATCCCGAAGTTCCAAGGTGCTGTCAAAGCATCTATCAGAAACCGCTCCCGGATCCCTGGATCTGGACCCGTAGTGAGGAAGTTTGGCGTTCTGGCGAGACGCCATGAGATCTATCTCTGGTTTGCCCCAACGTCGAAGTATTTGGGCAAAAATCTCCGGATGAAGTTCCCACTCTCCCGGATGAAAAGTCTGGCGACTCAAGAAATCCGCCTCCCAGTTCTCCACTCCCGGGATGTGGATTGCTGACAGGTGGCAAGAGTGAGACTCTGCCCAGCGAATTATCTTTGATACTTCCATCATTGCTAGGGAGCTTCTTGTCCCTCCCTGATGGTTGATGTAAGCTACAGTCGTGATATTGTCCGACTGAAACCTGATGAACCCCTGAGTTGTTAATTGGGGCCAAGCTAGAAGGGCATTGAGAACTGCCCTCAATTCCAGAATGTTTATTGGAAGGAGACTCTCCTCCTGATTCCATAATCCCTGAGTCTTCAGAGAATTCCAGACAGCGCCCCAACCTAGCAGGCTGGCGTCTGTTGTTACGATTGTCCAGTCTGGCCTGCTGAATGGCATCCCCCCTGGACAGGTGTGGCCGATAAAGCCACCATAGAAGAGAATTTCTGGTCTCTTGATTCAGATTCAGGGTAGGGGACAAATCTGAGTAATCCCCATTCCACTGACTTAGCATGCACAATTGCAGCGGTCTGAGGTGTAGGCGTGCAAAAGGTACTATGTCCATTGCCGCTACCATTAAGCCGATCACCTCCATGCATTGAGCTACTGACGGGTGTTGAATGGAATGAAGGACACGGCATGCATCCTGAAGCCTTGTTAACCTGTCTTCTGTCAGGTAAATCTTCATTTCTACAGAATCTATAAGAGTCCCCAAGAATGGAACTCTTGTGAGAGGAAAAAGAGAACTTTTCTTTTCGTTCACTTTCCATCCATGCGACCTTAGAAATGCCAGAACTAACTCTGTATGAGACTTGGCAGTTTGAAAGCTTGAAGCTTGTATTAGAATGTCGTCTAGGTACGGAGCTACCGAAATCCCTCGCGGTCTTAGTACCGCCAGAAGGGCACCCAGAACCTTTGTGAAGATTCTTGGGGCCGTAGCCAATCCGAATGGAAGAGCTACAAACTGGTAGTGCCTGTCTAGGAAGGCAAACCGTTAGATACCGTTGATGATCTTTGTGAATCGGTATGTGAAGGTAAGCATCTTTTAAATCCACTGTGGTCATGTACTGACCCTTTTGGATCATAGGTAAGATTGTCCGAATAGTTTCCATTTTGAACGATGGAACTCTTAGGAATTGTTTAGAATCTTTAAATCTAAGATTGGCCTGAAAGTTCCCTCTTTTTTGGGAACCACAAACAGGTTTGAGTAGAACCCTTGTCCTTGTTCCGACCGCGGAACTGGATGGATCACTCCCATTAATAACAGATCTTGTACACAGCGTAGAAACGCTTCTTTCTTTATCTGGTTTGTTGACAACCTTGACAGATGAAATCTCCCTTTTGGGGGAGATAATTTGAAGTCTAGAAGGTATCCCTGAGATATGATCTCCAGCGCCCAGGGATCCTGAACATCTCTTGCCCAGGCCCTGAGCGAAGAGAGAAAGTCTGCCCCCCACTAGATCCGGTCCCGGATCGGGGGCTCTCGGTTCATGCTGTCTTTGGGGCAGCAGCAGGTTTCCTGGCCTGTTTGCCCTTATTCCAGGACTGGTTAGGTTTCCAGCCTTGCCTGTAACGAGCAACAGCTCCTTCCTGTTTTGGTGCAGTGGAGGTTGACGCTGCTCCAGGTTTGAAATTCCGAAAGGGACGAAAATTAGACTGTCTAGCCTTAGCTTTGGCTTTGTCTTGAGGTAGGGCGTGGCCCTTACCTCCTGTAATGTCAGCGATAATTTCTTTCAACCCGGGCCCAAATAAAGACTGCCCCTTGAAAGGTATATTAAGTAATTTAGACTTAGAAGTAACATCAGCTGACCAGGATTTTAGCCACAGTGCTCTACGTGCCTGTATGGCGAATCCAGAGTTCTTAGCCGTAAGTTTGGTTAAATGTACTACGGCCTCCGAATGAATGAATTGGCTAGTTTAAGGACTCTAAGCCTGTCCGTAATGTCGTCTAGCGTAGATGAACTAAGGTTCTCTTCCAGAGACTCAATCCAAAATGCTGCCGCAGCCGTAATCGGCGCGATACATGCAAGGGGTTGCTATATAAACCCTTGTTGAACAAACATTTTCTTAAGGTAACCCTCTAATTTTTTATCCATTGGATCTGAAAAAGCACAGCTATCCTCCACCGGGATAGTGGTACGCTTAGCTAAAGTAGAAACTGCTCCCTCCACCTTAGGGACCGTTTGCCATAAGTCCCGAGTAGTGGCGTCTATTGGAAACATCTTTCTAAATATTGGAGGGGGTGAGACGGCACACCGGGTCTATCCCACTCCTTAGTAACAATTTCAGTTAATCTCTTAGGTATAGGAAAAACGTCAGTACTCGCCGGTACCACGCAAAGTATTTATCCAACCTACACATTTTCTCTGGTATTGCAATGGTGTTACAATCATTGAGAGCTGCTAAGACCTCCCCTAGTAAATGCACGGAGGTTCTCCAATTTGAATTTAAAATTTGAAATATCTGAGTCCAATCTGTTTGGATCAGAACCGTCACCCACAGAATGAAGCTCTCCGTCCTCATGCTCTGCAAGCTGTGACGCAGTATCAGACATGGCCCTAGAATGTCAGCGCACTCTGTTCTCACCCCAGAGTGATCACGCTTGCCTCTTAGTTCTGGTAATTTTAGACAAAACTTCAGTCATAACAGTAGCCATATCATGTAATGTTATCTGTAATGGCCGCCCAGATGTATTAGGCGCCATAATATCACGCACCTCCCGGGCGGGAGATGCAGGTACTGCCGCGTGAGGCGAGTTAGTCGGCATAACTCTCCCCTCGCAGTTTGGTGAAATTTGTTCACATTGTACAGATTGACTTTTATTTAAAGTAGCATCAATACAGTTAGTACATAAATTTCTATTCGGGCTCCACCTTGGCATTGGAACAAATGACACAGATATCATTCTCTGGGTCAGACATGTTTAACACACTAGCAAAAACTTGCAACCTGGTTATAATCTTTTTTAACAAAAACGTACTGTGCCTCGAAGAGGTACTTAACGATTAAATGACAGTTGAGATAATGAACTGAAAAACAGTTATAGCATCAAGTTTAAAAAACACAACTTTTAGCAAAGGTTTGTTCCCATTAGTAAAATAACTAAATTTGACATAAAAAATTATATAGTAACGTTTTTATTCACAGTCAATAAAAATTCTCACAGCTCTGCTGAGAGAATGTACCTCCCTTCAAAAGAAGTTTGAAGACCCTGAGATCTAGTCAGTGAACCGGATCAAGCAGGAAATATAATAGTAGCTGACTGGAATTTTTGATGCGTAGCAAAAGAGCGCCAAAAAACGGCCCCTCCCTCTCACACACAGCAGTGAGGAGAAACGAAACTGTCACAATTTAAAGCAGACAACCTGCCAAGTGGAAAATAATGCCCAAAAATTTATTTACTCAGTACCTCAGCAATGTAAACGATTCTACATTCCAGCAAAAACGTTTAACAGGACAATATTTATTAAAAGGATTAGTGACCTTTAACAGAGTAGTTTCCGGGTGAAAAACCATTCCCCAGAATACTGAAGTGTATACATACATGACTTGTTAACGGTATATGCAGGATTTTTCTCATCAATTCCATCAGAAATTAAAAACTGCTACATACCTCAATGCAGATTCAATCTGCCCCGCTGTCCCCTGATCTGAAGCCTTTACCTCCCTCAGATGGCCGAGAACAGCAATATGATCTTAACTACTCCGGGTTAAAGTCATAGTAATAAACTCTGGTAGATTCTTCTTCAAACTCTGCCAGAGAAGTAATTAACACGCCTCCGGTGCTATTGTAAATAACAAACTTTTGATTGAAGTCATAAAAACTAAGTATAATCACCATAGTCCTCTCACAATCCTATCTAGTCGTTGGGTGCAAGAGAACGACTGGGACTGACGTAGAGGGGAGGAGCTATATCAGCTCTGCTGGGTGAATCCTCTTGCATTTCCTGTTGGGGAGGAGTTATATCCCAGAAGTAATGATGACCCGTGGACTGATCGCACATAACAGAAGAAAATGATTTATTCATATGCATTATCCCAAATATGAAACTGACTGTCTGAAATAAGGAATGTTGAACATCCTGAGTCAAGGCAAATAAATGTTTGAATACATATATTTAGAACTTTATAAAAAAGTGCCCAACCATAGCTTAGAGTCACAGAAAATAAGACTTACTTACCCCAGGACACTCATCTACATGTTGTAGAAAGCCAAACCAGTACTGAAACGAAAATCAGCAGAGGTAATGGTATATATATATATATATATATATATATATATATATATATAT
Source organism: Bombina bombina (assembly GCF_027579735.1). Lineage (NCBI taxonomy): Eukaryota > Metazoa > Chordata > Amphibia > Anura > Bombinatoridae > Bombina > Bombina bombina. The sequence continues at coordinate 365,474,565 of NC_069500.1, forward strand.
ATATATATATATAAGAGTATATCGTCGATCTGAAAAGGGAGGTAAGAGATGAATCTCTACGACCGATAACAGAGAACCTATGAAATAGACCCCGTAGAAGGAGATCATTGCATTCAAATAGGCAATACTCTCCTCACATCCCTCTGACATTCACTGCACGCTGAGAGGAAAACCGGGCTCCAACCTGCTGCGGAGCGCATATCAACGTAGAATCTAGCACAAACTTACTTCACCACCTCCATAGGAGGCAAAGTTTGTAAAACTGATTTGTGGGTGTGGTGAGGGGTGTATTTATAGGCATTTTAAGGTTTGGGAAACGTTGCCCCTCCTGGTAGGAATGTATATCCCATACGTCACTAGCTCATGGACTCTTGCTAATTACATGAAAGAAAAGGCTGCACATACCTTAATGCTGCTTGTAGCATGAAACCGGTCTCCACACTGAAGATGTCTCATGGTTACCCTTCAGAAGTCTTGTGGGAACCAGCGTGGATCTTAGTTACAAATGCTAAGATCATCAAACTTCAGGTCAGAAATCTTCCATATCCCCCTGAGGAAAATAGTACGCACTGGTACCATTTAAAATAAAAAACTTCTTGATTGAAGAAACTAAAACTAACACCTCACTTTACCATGTCTTCCTAGTATAACACAGGCAAAGAGAATGACTGGGGGTGGAGGGGCTATATATACAGCTCAGCTGTGGTGCTCTTTGCCACTTCCTGTTAGCAGGAGGTTAATATCCCACAAGTAAGGATGAAATCCGTGGACTCGTCATATCTTTGTAAAAGAAATCAGCATCCTCCACAACTGGATAAAGGATAACAAAAAAAATGGAATATATATATATATATATATATATATATAAAAATTATATATATAAAAAACAATGTAAATAGCACCTGACACCCACAACGGCTGGGGCACTCACCACCTCCTATGAACCAGACACCAGCGGACTAGAATTCTCTACCGCCGCAGTGTCAGGAATGCGGAAATGGGAGACCAGAACGAAGACATGCCCTGTTACAAGGTGAACCGTACAGTCCAAAAAAAACAAGCCCAACCGTAAGGTTGCGTCACTTCGAAAGGCAGTTATGTTCCAAAAGCCACAAGCCCAGTTAACACTACACATAAGCAGATTGAATAACATAACAAACATGATTAAACCCCCCCCCCCCGTTCAATAATCCCCCTCAGGAGATATTAACCCTTGATTTCAAGATACTTAAACAGTCCCACTGAGACCCTGTATTTTTCATGTGAGTTCGCAGGAACAACTGCGTTAGTACATTCATGAAGAAGTAAAATGAAACGATCTTACAGGAATGTACGCCATTGAACAGGAACATGGCCCTTCAAGTGTGACGAATAGTAGCCTTGCCTCCGCCATGAACTTGAGAGAAGAAAGCAGGCAGCGACGCGAAGTTAGACAACGCCGATTGCTTCTGGAGTTGTTAAAATGAGTCGGGATGGTTTCACAGAAAAACTCTTCCTGCATCTCCAGACTAACTTTCATCCAAGTCCTCACTGAGAGACTGACAGGATTACTTAAAACTCCCGTCCCATGTCGAAGAGTACTACCCTCCATAAGAGACTAAAACAAACTTGACACTTCTCTGCCAACCTCCTGGGACGAAAGGCAAAGAATAACTGGGGGAGGAGTGACGAGTATTTAAGTCTTTGGCTGGGGTGTCTTTGCCGCCTCTTGGTGGCCAGGTTCTTATTTCCCATGAATGCAGCTGTGGACTCTTTCCATTTATAAAGAAAATAGCAATTTAACTTTAGAGATGTAGGTGTCAGTGTGAGTTGTAATATATCTCAGTTGAGGCAGCTTTAAATACTGTATGTGACTACTGATGAATACCGTAGTTAGCAGGAACGTCTCAGCATGCATTTCACCAAGGGCCTTGTAAAATAAAAAATAAACCTAAGACTTCTTGTCAGACATGTCTTAACTAAAAATTGTCTTTGGTGTTGTCTGAATCACCCAATGAGTAAAGCAAATTCAGCTGTAAGCATTAATATCTGGCAAGTTTCATGTTAAAACAGAGGCTTAAATCATTTTTGGCATGAAAAAGAACAACATTCCCGACTGTATATTTTATTGTATGTCAAGTGTTTTATTAAAAAATAAAAAAGCTAATCATATTTTGATGCAGAAAAGTTAAGTTTTTCTTGAGATGGATCTTCAAACTCCTTTAGAAAAGGATTCAAACAATATTGTCCTTGTTAATACAATAACTTTTATTTGTTCTCCACAAGATGTTCAGACCTTGCAGAGTAGATTTAAACAGGTTTATACAGTCTCAAAACGTTCAATAGTGCAACCTGTGCAAGCAAGAAAAGAAACTTTGTCCTTTTCACATCCTTATAAACATCTACTATTGGAGGCAAAAAAAGCCTTACCCATATTATATAGATAAGTAACTATTCACATTTGTACATTACAATTTTAAACAGCTCAAGATAAACTCTACAATGTCTTACAACATATTGAATGGTATTCAAGTTACAGAGAAGGCAAAACAACACAAACAGCAGGGAGTCTTGAGTGATCTACATAACACAGCATACAACTCAAGATCTGTCTCTTACCAGTGAAATAAGGTCTATTAAATTACAATAAGCAATTCTCAGGGAAGATGGGATGCATTTGTTTTGTTCCTGTAAAGAAGAAGAAGAAAAAAAAAAAAAACAGGGGGGGGGGGGGAACAAGCCCTTTTCTGCAGTACATTAGAAAAATTGCATCTATACATGTGAAACTTTGGGATTTTTCCGCTCCAGTTTTGAGAGTCAGTGTGTTCAAAATTTCCACATGGCAGAGAAGAGAACACACATTTAACGTAAATAGCAGATAAAGTATTAAGGGTGATGAAGGTCTATGTTCTTGTCTTGCAATAAGTTTTTTAAAGCCTTTCTATTCATGCTCCCAGAAACATGCACTGCTTTAAATTAAAAAAAGTGAGTGGAACACAAATATACCTTTATCTTTTTAAATACAGTGCATTAACAAACGCATGCATCCTTAAGATTACACAGGTGAAGGAAAATAACCTATATACACACACACACACATGTTTATGCATCATACCTTCCAAGTACATGCATTTAGGGAAAACTCCCCCCCAAAAAAACAATGGTCGACTACCAAGTTAAACCCTGAGCACTGTATTGAAAATTAAGAAAATGAAGACACGGTGAAGGATCTAAACACTCTGCTGCATGAATAAAAAATATATCTACCCAGCACAGAGTGTAATATTTATTTAAAAAAATAAAAATAAATAATTAGGAGAGGGAAAAGATGGGAAGCACAAAAAAGTAAAAAAACGATGTGCCACTTTAAGGAACTTGTGGATTCCCACCAGAACATCTGCAAGTGCTCAAAGTCCTGACTTGTAACAGAACTGAGCAAGCAGGTATGCACAAGTTGTCTGAGCTCTTTGGAATCTGTCCCTGATTTGTATGCAGTTATGCTCCAGCAGCCTCTCCCACATCTCCACGGGCCTTTTCACTCTACAGGGCACTAAAGTTGCTGATACTCTGAGGGTGAAGTTGCTGCCACATCTGCTGCTGTTGTACTGCAATCTGCTGAGACTGGTCTGACGTGGACAGCAGATTCACAAGTGAAAACACACAATTTGCAGGAATGATTAAACCTGTTAACACGAAGAAAATGCTGTAAGTGCAAAATAATAATTTCTCAATAATCTGATAATTATACTAGTGACATTGCATTAAATATGTAAATAGACAATGTAGAAGAAAGGATATTTCAATGAAAGATAAATCTATTCTGCATCCAACCAACCGCAATTATAGGAAATTGCTACTATGTCAAAAGGGAAAGGACACCATAAGGAATGTACAGCAACCTCTGGGTTTGGGAAAATGTCACTAATGGCAGATACAAGTTTCTAAATCAGAAAACTTATTGTAGCAGACACTTCTGATGCATAGAAAGCTAAAAATATTTAAATGTATTCACTTATTACATCACTTGATGATCAGACCAAAGGTAATTGAGGAAGTCAATAAAACACACAAAGTATTAATTGTTGTAAAAAAAAAAAAAAAAGTCAACAACTTGTACAGTGTGAAACTTAAAAGCGTAAGTACTATTGTACATGGAGAGACACTTACCAACAATCCTTTGTCCATCTTCAGTTCTTAGTCTAACTATTTGCATCTTTACATTTGTGCCACTTACAGATGCCAGAACACCTTCTACCTTAGTCCATACACTTAGGACAGATCCACATAAAACGTAGTATGTCCGGCAGCGCAACCCAATTTCACAGATTAAACCTAGGCTTGCCTTCTTACAATTACCTCTCCTACAAAAACAACAAAAACAGAAATTAGAAAAATGTTCGGTCATATTAAATTTTATTTTTATTAAAGTTAAGTCCACCTACATCTGTCCTTTTACAACTTACTTGAATTTTTTCCACATAAAACAAAATCTATGCTTACCTGATAAATGTATTTATTTCCAGGCATGGAGAGTCAACAAATCATTCTAATTACTAGTGCGATATTCACTCCTGGCCAGAGCTGTTAAGTATCACTTCCCTTATCCATAACCCATCAGTCATTCGGCCGAAGGAAAAATGGAAAAAGAGAAAACAAGGTATAGAGGTGCTTGAGATTTTAACAAAAAAAACTGCCGGGTCATGGACTCTCCATGCCTGGAAATAAATTTATTAGGCAAGCATACATTTTGTTTTCTTTCCTAAGGCATGGAGAGTCCACAAATCATTCTAATTACTAGTGGGAACCAATACCCAAGCTAGAGGACACAGAATGAAGGAATGGAGGGAGAACAAGACAGGCGGACCTAAACTGAAGGCATCACTGCTTGAAGAACTTTTCTCCCAAAAGAAGCCTCAGCTGAGGCAAAAGTATCAAATTTGTAGAATTTGGAAAAAAAATATGTATAGAGGACCATGTGGCTGCCTTGCAAATTTGCTCCACCGAAGCTTCATTTTTGAAAGCTCAGGAAGATGAAACAACTCTAGTGGAATGAGCCGTAATTCTCTCAGGAGGCTGCTGTCCAGCTGTCTCATAAGCTAACGGAATAACACTTCTCAACCAGAGAGAAAGAGTAGTAAAAGTTGCCTTCTGACCCCTAAGCTTTCCAGAGAAAACAAACATGGCAGAAGTCTGCCGAAAACTTAGTTGCTTGAAGGTAAAATTTCAGAGCTCGCACATCATCCAAGTTATGCAAAAGACTTTCCTTTTGTGAAAAAGGATTAGGACAAAAAGGAGGAACAACAATTTCCTGATTAATATTGCAATCCGACACTACCTTAGGGAGAAACTCCAGCTTAGTAAGTAGGACCGCCTGATCAGCATGAAAAATAAGGTAAGGGGAATCGCAATGCAAAGTCGAAAGTTCGGAAACTCTGCGTGCGGAAGAAATAGCAATAAGAAAGAAGACCTTTCATGATAGTAACTTAATATCAACAGAATGCATCGTCTCAAACTGAGCCTGCTGCAAAAACATAATTTATGTAAGAACTTACCTGATAAATTCATTTCTTTCATATTAGCAAGAGTCCATGAGCTAGTGACGTATGGGATATACATTCCTACCAGGAGGGGCAAAGTTTCCCAAACCTTAAAATGCCTATAAATACACCCCTCACCACACCCACAATTCAGTTTAACGAATAGCCAAGAAGTGGGGTGATAAGAAAAAAGTGCGAAAGCATATAAAATAAGGAATTTGAATAATTGTGCTTTATACAAAAAAATCATAACCACCACAAAAAAGGGCGGGCCTCATGGACTCTTGCTAATATGAAAGAAATGAATTTATCAGGTAAGTTCTTACATAAATTATGTTTTCTTTCATGTAATTAGCAAGAGTCCATGAGCTAGTGACGTATGGGATAATGACTACCCAAGATGTGGATCTTTCCACGCAAGAGTCACTAGAGAGGGAGGGATAAAATAAAGACAGCCAATTCCTGCTGAAAATAATCCACACCCAAAATAAAGTTTAATGAAAAACATAAGCAGAAGATTCAAACTGAAACCGCTGCCTGAAGTACTTTTCTACCAAAAACTGCTTCAGAAGAAGAAAATACAACAAAATGGTAGAATTTGGTAAAAGTATGCAAAGAGGACCAAGTTGCCGCTTTGCAAATCTGATCAACCGAAGCTTCATTCCTAAACGCCCAGGAAGTAGAAACTGACCTAGTAGAATGAGCTGTAATCCTATGAGGCGGAGTCTTACCCGACTCAACATAGGCAAGATGAATTAAAGATTTCAACCAAGATGCCAAAGAAATGGCAGAAGTTTTCTGGCCTTTCTAAAACCGGAAAAGATAACAAATAAACTAGAAGTCTTTCGGAAAGACTTAGTAGCTTCAACATAATATTTCAAAGCTCTAATAACATCCAAAGAATGCAACGATTTCTCCTTAGAATTCTTAGGATTAGGACATAATGAAGGAACCACAATGTCTCTACTAATGTTGTTGGAATTCACAACTTAGGTAAAAATTCAAAAGAAGTTCGCAACACCGCCTTATCCTGATGAAAAATCAGAAAAGGAGACTCACAAGAAAGAGCAGATAATTCAGAAACTCTTCTGGCAGAAGAGATGGCCAAAAGGAACAAAACTTTCCAAGAAAGTAATTTAATATCCAATGAATGCAAAGGTTCAAATGGAGGAGCTTGAAGAGCCCCCAGAACCACATTCAAACTCCAAGGAGGAGAAATTGACTTAATGACAGGCTTTATACGAACCAAAGCTTGTACAAAACAATGAATATCAGGAAGAATAGCAATCTTTTTGTGAAAAAGAACAGAAAGAGCAGAGATTTGACCTTTCAAGGAACTTGCGGACAAACCCTTATCTAAACCATCCTGAAGAAACTGAATATTCTCGGTATTCTAAAAGAATGCCAAGAAAAATGATGAGAAGACACCAAGAAATATAAGTCTTCCAGACTCTATAATATATCTCTCTGGATACAGATTTACGAGCCTGTAACATAGTATTAATCACAGAGTCAGAGAAACCTCTTTGACCAAGAATCAAGCGTTCAATCTCCATACCTTTAAATTTAAGGATTTCAGATCCTGATGGAAAAAAGGACCTTGAGACAAAAGGTCTGGTCTTAACGGAAGAGTCCACGGTTGGCAAGAGGCCATCCGGACAAGATCCGCATACCAAAACCTGTGAGGCCATGCCGGAGCTACCAGCAGAACAAACGAGCATTCCTTCAGAATCTTGGAGATTACTTTTGGAAAAAGAACTAGAGGCGGAAAGATATAGGCAGGATGATACTTCCAAGGAAGTGATAATGCATCCACTGCCTCCGCCTGAGGATCCCGGGATCTGGACAGATACCTGGAAAGTTTCTTGTTTAGATGAGAAGCCATCAGATCTATTTCTGGAAGTTCCCACATTTGAACAATCTGAAGAAATACCTCTGGGTGAAGAGACTATTCGCCCGGATGCAACGTTTGGCGACTGAGATAATCCGCTTTCCAATTGTCCATACCTGGGATATGAACCGCAGAGATTAGACAGGAGCTGGATTCCGCCCAAACCAAAATTCGAGATACTTCTTTCATAGCCAGAGGACTGTGAGTCCCTCCTTGATGATTGATGTATGCCACAGTTGTGACTTTGTCTATCTGAAAACAAATGAACAACTCTCTCTTCAGAAGAGGCCAAGACTGAAGAGCTCTGAAAATTGCACGGAGTTCCAAAATATTGATCGGAAATCTCACCTCCTGAGATTCCCAAACCCCTTGTGCCGTCAGATACCCCCACATAGCTCCCCAACCTGTAAGACTTGCATCTGTTGAGATTATAGTCCAGGTCGGAAGAACAAAGAAGCCCCCTGAACTAAACGATGGTGATCTGTCCACCATGTCAGAGAGTGTCGTAAAATCGGTTTAAAGATATTAATTGAGATATCTTTGAGTAATCCCTGCACCATTGGTTCAGCATACAGAGCTGAAGAGGTCGCATGTGAAAACGAGCAAAGGAGATCGCATCTGATGCGGCAGTCCTAAGACCCAACATTTCCATGCATAAGGCTACCAAAGGGAATGATTGTGACTGAAGGTTTTGACAAGCTGATATCAATGTTAAACTTCTCTTGTCTGACAAGGACAGAGTCATAGACACTGAATTTATCTAGAAACCTAAAAAGGTTACCCTTGTCTGAGGAATCAATGAACTGAATGGTAAATTGATCCTCCAACCATGAACTTGAAGAAACAACACAAGTCGATTCGTATGAGATTCTTCGAAAATGAGAAGACTGAGCAAGTACCAAGATATTGTCCAAATAAGGAAATACCAAAACCCTATTCTCTGATTACAGAAAGAAGGGCACCGAGAACCTTTGAAAAAAATTCTTGGAACTGAGGCTAGGCCAAACGGTAGAGCCACAAAACTGGTAATGCTTGTCTAAAAAGAGAATCTCAGACACTAAAAAGTGATCTGGATGAATCGGAATATGCAGATACACATCCTGTAAATCTATTGTAGACATATAATGCCCTTGCTAAACAAAAGGCAGGATAGTCCTACAGTAACCATCTTGAATGTTGGTATCCTAACATAACGATTCAATAATGATAGATCCGGAACTGGTCTGAAGGAATTGACCTTCTTTGGTACAATGAAGAGATAAAATAAAACCCCAGCCCCTGTTCCAGAACTGGAACTGGCATAAATACTCCAGCCAACTCTAGATCTGAAACACATTTCAGAAATGCTGAGCCTTTGCTGTGTTAACTGGGAGACGGGAAAGAAAAGAATCTCTTAGCAGAAGGCCTTAACTTGAAGCCAATTCTGTACCTTTCTGAAACAATGTTTCTGAAACCAGAGATTAAGAACGGAATTGATCCAAATTTCTTTGAAGAAAACGTAATCTGCCCCATACCAGCTGAGCTGGAATAAGGGCCGCACCTTCATAGGTACTTAGGAGCTGGCTATAGGTTTCTATAAGGCTTGGATATATTCCAAACTGGAAATAGTTTCCAAACTGATACCGCTCCTGAGGATGAAGGATCAGGCTTTTGTTCCTTGTTGTGAGGAAAGGAACGAAAATGATTATTTACCCTGGAAAGAAAGGGAAAGCAAAGTTGACTTAGAAGACATGTCAGCATTCCAAGTTTAATCCATAAAGCTTTTCTAGCTAAAATAGCTAGAGACATATACCTGACATCAACTCTAATGATATCAAAAGATGGTATCACCAATAAAATTATTAGCATGTTATAGAATAATAATAATGCTATAAAATTATGATCTGTTACTTGTTGCGCTAAAGCTTCTAACCAAAAAGTTGAAGCTGCAGCAACATCCGCTAAAAATATAGCAGGTCTAAGAAGATTACCTGAACATAAGTAAGCTTTTCTTAGAAAGGATTGAATTTTCCTATCTAAAGGATCCTTAAATGAAGTACTATCTGCCGTAGGAATAGTAGTATATTAGCAGGAGTAGAGACAGCCCTATAACCTTAGGGATTTTTGTCCCAAAAAACTCTAATCTGTCAGATGGCACAGGATATAATTTGCTTAAACGTCTAGAAGGAGTAAATAAATTACCCAAATTATTCCATTCCCTGGAAATTACTTCAGAAATAGCATCAGGGAGATAAAACACTTCTGGAATAACTACAGGAGATTTAAAAACCTTATTTAAACGTTTACATTTAGTATCAAGAGGACCAGAATCCTCTATTTCTAATGCAAATAACACTTCTTTAAGTAAAGAACGAATAAATTCCATCTTGAACAAATACAAAGATTTATCAGCATCAACCTCTGAGACAGAAACCTCTGAACCAGAAGAACCATTATCAGTATCAGAATGATGATGTTCATTTAAAAATTCATCTGAAAAAAGAGAAGTTTTAAAAGACTTTTATGCATACTAAAAGGAGAAATAACAGACATAGCCTTCTTAATGGATTTAAAAAATAAAATCTCTTATGTTATCAGGAATACTCTGAGAATTAGATGTTGACGGAACAGCAACAGGTAATGTAACAGTACTAAAGGAAATTTTATCTGCATTAATAAGTTTGACATGACATGCAATACAAATAGCTGGAGAAACAGATACCAAAAGTTTATAGCAGATACACTTAGCTTGGTAGCTCCAGCACTGTGCAGTGATTTTCCTGAAGTATCTTCTGACTCAGTTGCAACGTGGAACATCTTGCAATATGTAAAAGAAAAAAACAACATATAAAGCAAAATTGATCAAATTCCTTAAATGACAGTTTCAGGAATGGGAAAAAATGCCAGTGAACAAGCTTCTAGCAACCAGAAGCAATAAATAATGAGACTTAAATAATGTGGAGACAAAAATGACGCCCATATTTTTTAGCGCCAAAAAAGACGCCCACATTATTTGGCGCCTAAATGCTTTTGGCGCCAAAAATGACGCCACATCCGGAACGCCGACATTTTTGACGCAAAAAAACGTCAAAAAATGACGCAACTTCCGGCGACACGTATGACGCCGGAACAGAAAAAAAATTTGCGCCAGAAAAGTCTGCGCCAAGAATGACGCAATAAAATGAAGCATTTTCTGCCCCCGCGAGCCTAACAGCCCACAGGGAAAAAGTCAAATTTTTTAAGGTAAGAAAAAATGATTGAAACAAATGCATTTATCCCAAATATGAAACTGACTGTCTGAAAAATAAGGAATGTTGAACATTCTGAGTCAAGGCAAATAAATGTTTGAATACATATATTTAGAACTTTATAAATATAGTGCCCAACCATAGCTTAGAGTGTCACAGAAAATAAGATTTACTTACCCCAGGACACTCATCTACATGTTTGTAGAAAGCCAAACCAGTACTGAAACGAGAATCAGCAGAGGTAATGGTATATATAAGAGTATATCGTCGATCTGAAAAGGGAGGTAAGAGATGAATCTCTACGACCGATAACAGAGAACCTATGAAATAGACCCCGTAGAAGGAGATCACTGCATTCAAATAGGCAATACTCTCCTCACATCCCTCTGACATTCACTGCACGCTGAGAGGAAAACCGGGCTCCAACTTGCTGCGGAGCGCATATCAACGTAGAATCTAGCACAAACTTACTTCACCACCTCCATCGGAGGCAAAGTTTGTAAAACTGAATTGTGGGTGTGGTGAGGGGTGTATTTATAGGCATTTTAAGGTTTGGGAAACTTTGCCCCTCCTGGTAGGAATGTATATCCCATACGTCACTAGCTCATGGACTCTTGCTAATTACATGAAAGAAACAATCTTTAACAAGATTAAGGCTCCAAGGAGGAGCAACAGGTTTAAACACAGGCCTGATTCTGACCAAGGCCTGAACAAAACACTGAACACGTCTAACAGATGTGCCAGACATTTATGCAAAAGGACAGTGCAGAAACCTGACCCCCTTCAGAGTACTGACTGAAACCTTTCTCCGGGCCCTCCTAAAGAAAAGCCAAAATTCGAGGAACTCTTACTTTGTTCCAAGAGAAATCCTTTGAATCACACCAATGAAGGTATTTGTGCCATATCTTATGGCAAATTTTGCAAGTAACTAGTTTATGAGCCTAAAGCATAGTATCTATGACTTCCCAGAGAAGCCACGTCTAGCCAAAACTAAACGTTCAATCTCCAAGCAGCTTCAGAGAATCCAGATTTGGATGAAGGAAGGACCCTAAAGTAGAAGGTCCTTCCTCACAGGTAACCTCCAAGGCGGAAGAGATGACATTGTCACCAGATCCTGCGAGGTCATGCAGGAGCCATTAGAATCAGATGCTCTCTTTCTGCTTGATGCAAGCTATTACTTGTAGAATTAGTGCAAACTGAGGAAACAGGTATGCTAGATTGAAGTTCCAAGAAACCACCAGAGCATCTATCAGAACGGCTTGAGGGTCTCTTGATTTTGAACCGCACTTTGGAAGCTTGTCATTGAGGAGACGCCATCAGATCCAACTCCGGAACCCCCCACCTGAGTTATTGTGAAAATATCTGGGTGGAGAGCCCACTCTCCCGGATGAAAAGTCTGCCTGCTCAGAAAATCCGCTTCCCAATTGTCCACCCCCGGTATGTGGATGGCAGAGAGATGGCAATTGTGAGACTGCAGAATGCGAGTCACCTCCTTCATAGCCAAGGAACTCAAGAGTTCCTCCCTGGTGGTTGATAAATCGGACCAAAGCTATTTGCGGCCAGGCTATCAAAGCATTGAAGATTGCTCGCAACTCCAAAAGTTTATTGAAAGAGCGGACTCCTCCGGAGTCCACAAGGCCCTGTGATTTTAAAGAGCCCCAAACTGCTCTCCAGCCAACAGGCCTTCAACCAGGAAGGCCTCAGGAAGCATGTACCCGGAGAGAGGGGGGGGGGGGGGGGCGGGGAAGAGAGAGCAACAGAGAGAGAGAGAAAAATCTTCATGGACAGGGAATCTATAATTGTTCCTAAGAAACACATCCTTGTATCTGGTACAAGGGAACTTCTCTTTGCCAGATTCACTTTCCACCCGTGGGAACGTACAATAGACAACATCTCTGTAGATTATGCTAGATGAAAAGATGGCGCTTGAACTAAGATGTCATCCAGATAAGGTGCCACCGCAATTCCATGGGACCTGACCACTGCCAGAAGAGCCCCCAGAACCTTTGTAAAAATTATGGGAGCTGTAGCAAGGCCAAAAGGAAGGGCAACAAACTTGAATTTTTTTTTATCAATATCTGAGGTTTGCCTTTCTGGACAATGATCCCTGTGAATGGGAACATGAAGATACGCGTCCTTCAGGTCTATGGTCGTTATGAACTGACCCTCTGGAACCAAAGGAAGAATGGAATGAATGGTCTCCATTTAGGACGGAACCCTGAGAAATTGGTTGACACTTCAGGTCCAGTATGTAGTTCCTTTTTTGGAACTACAAATAGATTTGAATAGAATCCTAAACTCTGTTCCTCTAGAGAAACTGGAACAATCACCCCCAGGAAAGATAGGTCCTTTACGCAGTTTAAAAGGGACAGTACGCTGTAAATTTGTTTTTATATTAATGTATTTTTTTTTCCCAATATTGTTTATTAACCAACAAAGGCAGTATTATACAATGCTACAAGCAGAAGTCATAACAGTTACAAGAATGATAAAACAAAAAGAATTACTGTCTTCTGATATTTCAGACAATTTTAACAAATCAAGACTTATTGAATAACTTCAAACACAAAATCCTCCTCAAGGAAGGTTTACTATCATTATAGTCTAAATCAAAGAAGAAATAATTATCTTGATTCGCCTTATGTTGGCATTTTCTTTCCCTTTTCTTCCCTTTCCCCCCTCCAATATCCCCACCTCGGAATTAAAATATAATTTATACAATAAAAAAAAAAAAAATTATATAAAGAAGGAATGACCATCTCTCTCCCTGCTCCATCTACCATATGCCTAAAAGGACTAATTCAGAATTCTGAAATGGAAAAATCATATATTCCATTTCAGTTTCAGGCAGTGTTTTAATATACACAGACCATTTATTGAAAAAATTCCTTATGTCATGTTCATTGTCTATGTTTGTATCCTTTTGTTCTAGTAGGCACTGTTTTTTCAGACAGCTCTGAATTTCCGAGACACTGGGTACAGAACGCATTTTCCATTTCTTGCATATTAAGTATCTGGTAGCTAAAATAGACATAGCTACCAGCTTATCATTAGGGTGGTGTCTGTTTAAGTTGTCAATGCATAATATAATCTGATATAAAGACAAGGTCACTGGGGGAATTTTCAACACCCTATTCAACCAATATTCTACCTTGCGCCATAAGTTTCTAATTTTTGGACAAGACCAGAACATATGTTCAAGGTCAGCTGCTGGAAATGAGCACTTAGGACATTTGTCAAAATCTAAGTTATATACCCTACGGCCCTTATCCGGAGTGAAGTATGCTCTGTGAAGCAATTTAATATGCGCTTCCCGCCAAGTAGCTGAGAGAGTTATCCTTGCCACTTTCCTTATAGAGTGTTGAAGAATTTTTGAATCCACCATGTTCGGATCTGAAAGTGAGATCCATGTTGACACTAGCCTTGCCAAAGTTAAGGTTCCCCTGTGAATACCAAGTAGACGATAACACAATGAAATAGACATCTGGTCAGTTCCCATAAGTTTAAACCAATTTTCCAAGTTACCCAGCTTCCAGCACCATCTTACTTCTCTAGTTATTTCAAAAAGAAAGTGCCTTATCTGCAGATAGGCGAAGAAATCCTTATTAGGTAAATTAAATTCCACTCTCAACTCTTCAAATGTTTTAATAGATTTTCTATCCCCATCTATCAGTAGGGATAATTTGTTTAGGCCATTCTTGTGCCATCTACGGAAAACCTCAGAATATAGCCCAGGTTGGAATTTTGGGTTGCCTATGAGGGGGAGATAGTTCGAGACCTTAGTGTTAATTGAAAGAAGCTTTGATATCTTCCACCAAGCCTTAATAGGGTTAGAAATTGTTTTAAATCTCTTAATCTCTGGTGGTAGCTCTTTAGGGGGAGAGTGTAAAAGTGCTAAAGGAAGGTATGGGTCAAACATATTAATTTCAAGATCATTATTTAAAATGTAGTCCTTAGACAAAACCCAACCAGATGCTATTCGTGCCAGGAAACTGAGATTGTACGCTCTAATGTCTGGAAGCGCCAAGCCTCCGAACTCTGCTCTTTTCCCTTGCCAGAGGAATTGTCTAATTAAGCTATTGATCAGCCGGACATCTTTTTCAAAAAGAATTACTGGAACGTTCTGAAGTATGCATAAAAGTTTTGGGAGGAGGACCATTTTAAAGAGTGCTACTCTCCCCGAAAGTGATAATGGAAGACTTTGCCATAGTCTGAGTTTTTCCCGAATTTGCTTTATAATTGGGGGTATGTTAAATTCATATAAATCACTAGAATTCACCGGGATATTTATCCCTAAATATTTAAATGAGTCTGTTACTATTTTAAATGGGTTATCTGTACAAGAATCAATGTTCCTCCTAATCCATAAAATTTCTGATTTAGATGCATTAATTTTGTATCCTGAGAAGGTACCAAATTGGTCAATTATCTGCATGAGTTTAGGGATATTAATTTTAGTATTTGACAAATACAACAGAACGTCATCTGCATATAAACCGATTTTCAACTCATGATTCATAATCTTTATACCTTCCAAGCTTTGTCTTATGATTGCTAGGGGCTCGATGGCGACATCAAACAGAAGTGGGGAGAGAGGACAACCCTGACGTGTTCCTCTCTCCAAAATTATTGGAGAGGATACAGTTCCATTGACTATCAGACTTGTAGCCGAGTGGTTGTATAGGTTCTCTATAAATTCAGGGAATTTACCCTTGATTCCAAACTTCAGCAAAGATGTATTTAGGTGTTTAAAGGTGACAGAGTCAAACGCTTTTTCGGCGTCAATGGAAAGAATAGCCATATCCGATGCTTCGAGTGATTCCTCTCTCCCCCCTCTGGGCAAGGAAGTTTTTCCAAAGTATTCTAGCGCGACTAATACCTCCCTGATTTTAGCCGAGGAGTTTCGTTTATTTAGAAATCCAGCTTGATCTGTATGTATTACTTTTGGGAGAATTAACTGTAATCTGGTGGCTAAAAGAGAAGTTAGAATCTTATAATCTGAATTGAGTAAGGCTATCGGCCTATAGGATTCTTTTAGCGTCGGGTCCTTCCCTCCCTTAAGTATTAGAGTCGTATAGGAAGAGGAGAATGAAGATGTGACTGGATTACCGTTAATATAGATGTCATTATATAAATTTGTTAAATAAGGAGAGATTTCTGCGGATAATATCTTATAAAATTCATTAGGTAGTCCATCTGGACCTGCCGCTTTATTACTAGGAAGCCTAGTGATCACATTAGCTACTTCCTGGACCGAGATAGGGGAGTTAAGGTTACTGATACAATCGTCTGTAATTGAGGGGCTGGTGATCTTATTCCAGAACTCTGCAGATTTTCTACTATCGCTTCCTTTACAGGAATATATATCTTGATAGTATTCCACTAATGCAGATACGATTTTGTCGGGATTCCGAATTCGCTCGCCCTTGTGATGGAGTTCTTCAATGTCAGATTGCTTTTTCTCGTTCTTAACCATTTTAGCCAACATCTTTCCAGATTTATTCCCATATCTGTAAAGTTTGGCTTGGATTTTTAAATCTTTTTGCGCTTGTTGAGCCAAAATAAATGTATCCCTAGCTTCTTTTGCTTGCACATATTTAGCCCAGTTTAGGGGGCTTTTGTGCAGCAGATATTTATTGTACGAGTTAGATAATGTTTTATATATTTCCTTTTCTCTTAGCTTCAATTTCTTAGATAGAGCTATATTATAAGCCAAAATTTCGCCTCTGAGGACCGCCTTAGCGGTCTCCCAGAACAGGTCGGGGCGATCTATGTAGTAAGAATTAAACCGCAGAAATTCTTCAAACTTGGACCTAAGACAAGTTTTGAACTTCATGTCAGTTGCTAGATACCATGGAAAATAAAACCGCAAAGATTTAGGTTTCAGTTGTTTAAACTGAATATCCAGAGTAATCGGGGCGTGGTCTGATATTGAGATAGGATTGATTCCCGCCTGCACCATTAAGGATCCCAATCGCTCATCTACTAAAAATAGATCAATTCGGGAGAGGGTCTTGTGCGCTTTTGAGAGACAGGTAAATTCCTGTGTATCCGGATTCTGACTTCTCCAAATATCACGTAGTGCTAAATTTTGTTTTATTTTCTTGAACATGTTATATTCTAGATTATCCTTTTTCTGTTTTTTCTGTTTCATAGTTTCTCGAAGTCTATCTAACGGGCACTGCGGCACCATATTAAAATCCCCTCCCATAATTAAGTGCCCTTGACTGTACAAAAGAAGTTTAGATTGGATTTTATACCAAAATTCTGGATCAAAAATGTTGGGACCATAAATGTTACATAGCGTGTACATTTCCTGGGCAATTTTTACTTTTAGCAGAACATATCTTCCCTCCGGATCGGGCTCGCAGTGCACCACCTCAAGCTGAATCCTTTTCCCAATTAGAATAGCCACACCCCTTTTTTACCGATGCTAGGTGAATAAAATACGTCTCTGACCCAAGAAACTTTAAGTTTACAAGATTCTTCTGGGTTAAGATGCGTTTCTTGGATAAACCCTATGTCCGTTTGGAGTTTTCTTAATTGGGTCAGAATAGCTTTTCGCTTGATAGGGGTAGAAATCCCTCCCACATTCCACGAGATTATTCTAAGTTTTTCTATTCTTCTATGGCTTTAAAACTAATATGGAGCAGGGGGAGAAGAGAAACGAGAAAGAAAGAAAGAGAAAAAAATATTAATGTATTTTAAATGACTTGTTATACCACCAGTATAAAATATTTGACAAATTGCATTTTCAGGTTTATTTGTGTATATGAAGTAGCTGGTTTTGTGCTTTGAAACCACAGACTATTACGATGGGTTGTACTTAAAGGTAATATCAGATCTCATTATGTTTTAACTTTTAGTAGACACTTGCTTCCTTATATTTGTCTGGAACACCAAAGCTTAAAAGGGACAGTAAACACCACAATTGTTGTTGTTTAAAAAAGGTAGATAATCCCTTTATTACCCTTTCCCCAGTTTTGCATAACCAACACAGTTATAATAATATACTTTTTACCTCTGTGATTACCTTGTATCTAAGCCTTTGCAAACTACCCCCTTATTTCAGTTCTTTTGACAGATTTGCATTTTTAGCCAATCAGTGCTGACTCCTAGGAGCTTCATGTGCCTGAGCTCAATGTTATCTATGTGAAACAAATGAACTAACGTCCTGTAGTGGTGAAAAACTGTCTAAATGATTTCAGATTAGAGGCGGCCTTCAATGTCTAAGAAATTAACATACGAACCTCCTAGGTTTAGCTTTCAACTAAGAATACCAAAAGAACAAAGCAAAATTGGTAATAAAAGTAAATTGGAAAGTTGTTTAAAATGGCATGCCCTATTTAAATCATGAGGTTTTTTTTTTACTTGACGGTCCCTTTAATACATAGAGAAAACAATGGAAAATTATCATTGTATTACTTAACTATCCTGCATCCCACTGAGACTAATTTCTTCTGCTGGCTGTGTTTACTTAGGCTTGTCAATAGCACATACTCCATTATCAAAACTTTCAGTATAGGTGGCTATACCACAGGCTAAATCAGCCATTTTAAATGGTGAAATAGGAGTAAAGGAGCTACTTGTATACAATTTAATACACTCTAGCAGGTAAAATGGATCATTGGGAATAATTTAAAGGGGAGAAAATTTGGGGGTGAACAGTCCCTTTAAGAAGGCCTCTCTCTTTATCCGGTCCACAGATAACCTTGACAGGTGGAATCTACCCCTGGGAGGACAGGATTTGAATCCTACTCTGTAACCGTGGGACACTGTCTTCGGCCCAAGAATCTGGGACATCGCATATTCAAGCCTGCCAAAAAAAAAAAAAAAAAAAAAAAAAAGAGTCTGCCCCCACTTTATCCAATACAGGATCGGGGACGGTCCGTTTATGCCGATTTATATTCAGCGGAAGGTTGCTTGGCTTGCTTTCCTTTATTCCATGGCTGATTAGACCTTCAAGAAGACTTGGACTGATCCGGCTTGGAAGAGGAGGAGGAAGACTTTTGTCCCTTAAAGTTACGAAAGGAAATTAGAATTCTGTCGATCCTTAGGTCTATTCTTTTTATCCTGAGTTAGGAAAGCGCCCTTTCCACCTGTAATTTTTTTAGCCAAACCCGGACAAAACAAGGTTTTACCCTTATAAGGCAAAGATAAAAGCTTAGATTTGGAGGTTACATCTGCAGACCAAGATTTTAACCACAGAGCTCTGCAAGCTAAAAAAGTGAAACCGGAAATCTTAGCTCCCAGCCTAAGAACTTGCATGTTAGCATCACAAATAAAGGCAATAGCTAACTTTAGAGTCTTGATCCTGTCTTGGATCTCCTCTATAGTCTCCTCTAAGATGAGATTAGTCATCGCACCAATAAGATGCTGCAACCGCAACTGTAGCAATACTAGAAACAGGCTACCACTGCAATCCCTGATGAATATACATTTTCTTCAAAAAAGACACAAACTTCTTATCCATGGGATCCTTGAAAGAAAAACTATCTTCAATAGGAATAGTAGTTCTCTTGGCAAGAGTAGATATAGCTCCCTCTACCTTGGGCATTGTGCGCCACGAGTCACAAATAGAGTCAGCGACAGGGAACATCTTTTAAAAAACAGGGGACAGGGAAAAATAAATCCCAGGTTTATCCCATTCCTGAGATATCTGCCATACAGTCTGGAACCGGAAACACATCCACAGACGAGGGTTCATTATATACCCTATTAAGATTACTAGACCTCTTTGGATTCTCCAGGACAGACGAGTCAGATTCTTTCAAAGTAGCAAGAACCTCCTTTAAAAGTATTGAGGTGTTCTGACTTAAATCTGAAATTAATCTCCTCTGAATCTGCAGAATTAGCACCACAGTATCAAAATCTGACAATTCTCCTTCAGAAGACACAGAGGTACCATCCTTATCTGATAACTGGGACAAACTAACGCAGCCTTAGCAAAGTCAGAACCCTTATTAACATCCATATATACCATATATGCCAAACCCATAGCTGAGAGTGTCTTAAGTAATGAAAACATACTTACCAAGAGACACCCATCCACATATAGCAGATAGCCAAACAAGTACTGAAACTTATCAGTAGAGGTAATGGAATAAGAGAGTATATCGTTGATCTGAAAAGGGAGGTAGCAGATGAATCTCTACGACCGATAACAGAGAACCTATGAAATAGATCCTCCGTGAGGAAAACCATTGCATTCAATAGGTGATACTCCCTTCACATCCCTCTGACATTCACTGTACTCTGAGAGGAATCGGGCTTCAAAATTCTGAGAAGCGTATATCAACGTAGAAATCTTAGCACAAACTTACTTCACCACCTCCATAGGAGACAAAGTTTGTAAAACTGAATTGTGGGTGTGGTGAGGGGTGTATTTATAGGCATTTTGAGGATTGGAAAACTTTGCCTCTCCTGGTAGGATTGTATATCCCATACGTCACTAGCTCATGGACTCTTGCCAATAACATGAAAGAAATTTCGATTTCTTCTTGCGCTTACTAGCCACCTTCGTAAAAGCTGCTGAAACCGCAGAAGTTATCTGCGCAGCAAAATCCCCAGGTAAAAAAAAACAAAAACATAACCCCAGAAGGTTGAGAGGAACCGGAGGGCACTGCATGTGAAGCTTGGGAAGTTTGATGGGAAAGCTGAGGCATTGCTAGGACAACATTATCCTGAGACAGAAGGCTGAGAGAGAAATCTCATCTTTAAACAATAAAGTTCTATTTAAGCAGGAGGAGCAAAACTGCACAGGAGAAACATTAGTCTCCAAGCAAAATGAACATTCCTCAAAAGATCCACTTTCTTCATTAGTATCCATAACTAAGAACAAATTGGCCCCCCACAAGAAATTAGCAAAATAAACATATTGCCCTGAAAAATATACACTCTGTATAACTCTTTGAATAAAATAAAAAACCTGCACTGTAATACCTCAGCTCTGCGAAAGACTTACCACCTCCTGAACCAGAAGAGTGCACCCACTAGCTATCCTGGATCTCCCACGATTGTAGCTGAAACCGTGTAGTCAGGAGTCGAAAATGTGCACTGAAAGCACACTACGATAGCCGCACAGAAGATAGTCTTGAGAGAGACTAAAGAACGTCCACCCACTCCGCTATGATCTCCGAAAAGCGAAAGTGTGGAGGAACGGTCACGTGACCGCAACTAAAAGAGACTGCTCCACCACAAATGGCGAAAAAAAATTTCCAGCAATCGCCATCGTCCACAAACACTCCCTCCACGTCACAACCAGCTCCGACTACCACTCACCAGGCTTGGAACACCTACACTTCAAGATCCAGGTCAGTCCCAACACCACCCTCCGCGGCACCCTTATCTGCAGACCTCCCGGACCTCGTCCTGCCTTCTGCGACGACTCCATCACTGACCTCATCTCACGCCCTCGCCTCAACAGACTACATCCTGCTTGATGACCTCAACTTCCACCTAGACAACCCCAACCTCTTGGAAAAATCGGACTGAAGCAACTCGTCAACTCCAACCCACTTAGCCGGACACACCCTCGACCCTATCTTCTCTGCAGGCAACCACATCACCGAACTCCATTGGACCGACCACCATTGCATACACTTTTCCTTAAACAAACCCACCACACACCTCCGGCAGCACCACCCGCCCCGCAGAATCACCACCCAAGACCAACTGTACTCAACCCTGAACAAGTCCCCCACCCCCCCAGATACCTCCACAGACGGCAACTCCAACGCTCACAACCTTCACCACTGGCTCACAGACTGCGCCAACACCCTTGCCCCCTCAAGAAACCGTCCAACCGCCAACAAAGCGAGTTGGTTCACCCCGGCCCTCCAGGACTCCTAACGCCACTGCAGGCGATTGGAAAGGACCTGGAGATCCATCAAGACCCCTGCAAATAGAATGGCCTACAAATAAGCCATCACACTACCCACCACCACCTCATCAAAACCACTAAAAAGACAGCCATCAAAGACAAAATCAACGCCAACGTCCACAACAGCAAGGAGCTATTCAGTGTCATCAAGGAATTCTCCAATCCCAACAGCGATACCAATGACATCCCGCACTCCCAGGACCTCTGCAATAACCTTGCGACGTACCTCCACAGCAAGATCGTCGACATCTATGACAGCTTTGCGCCCCAGAACTCACCCACCACCGCCACCTCACCCAAATACACCACTGCATAAACCCCACGGATTATCTGGAGCCCCCTCACCACAGAGGACACCATCAGAATCATGAGATCAATCCACTCCTAAGCACCCTCGGAACCCATGCCTGCATCATATATTCAACAAAGCGGGTTACACCATCGCCCCCGGGCTCTTCAGCACCATCAACTGCTCCATCAACAGCAACCACAGCACCGAAACCGCCCTCCTCCCCGCCAGACGACATCTACGCCCTACTCGACCAAGGAGAGACCGCCGCCCTCATCCTCCTAGACTTCTGAGCAGCATTCAACACCGTCTCCCACCTCACCCGTCTACACGACGCCGACATACGTGACAAAGCCCTGAAATGGATCACCTACCTCACCGGCAGAACCCAGAAATTTAGACTCCCACCCTTCACCTCCAAGCCCACAGAGATCAGCTGCGGTGTACCCCAAGGCTCTTCACTGAGCCCCACTCTATTAAACATCTACATGGCCCCTCTCGCCGCCATCGCCCGATGACAACCTCAACATAGTCTCCTACGCCGACGACAGCCAGCTAATCATCTCACTCACCAGTGAACCCACCACCGTCAAGAGAAACTTCCACGAAGGGCTCACAGCAGTCACCCCCTGGATGAGCTACAACTGCCTAAAGCTAAACGCAGACAAGACAGAAGTCCTCCTCGGTCCCACCACATCCGCCTGGAATAACTCCTGGTGTGGCCACAGCCCTCGGACACCCTCCAACCCCCACCGACCATGCACGAAATCTAGGCATCATCCTGGACTCATCGCCCTCCATGGACCGACAAATCAACGCCGTATCCACTGCATGCTTCCACACACTCCACCTGCTGTGAAAGATCTTCAAATGGATCCCAACCGAGACCAGGAAGACTGTCACCCACGCCCTTGTCAGCCGCCGACTGGACTATGGCAACGCACTCTACCCCGGCTCCACCATCAAGCTCCAAAAGAGACTCCAGCACATCCAGAATGCCTCGGCCAGACTCATCCTCAACATCCCTCGCCAATGCCACATCACCAAACACCTGTGGGACCTGCACTGGCTCCCCATCAACAAAAGAATAACCCTCGAGCTTCTCACCCATGCATTCAAGGCCCTCCACAACATCGGTCCCGAATACATGAACCACCGCGTTACCTTCTACACCCCCGCCAGACAGCTTTGATCGGCCGACCAAGCCCTCGCAGTTATCCCCAGCATCAGGAAAACCACAGCGGGAGGCAGATCCTTCTCTCACCTGGCAGCCAAGACTTGGAACACCCTCCCGCTGCACCTCAGACAAGCTACTGCCTTAACTAAGTTCAGAAAGGACCTCAAGACCTGGCTCTTCGACTGAACTGCAACCCTCAGTGCCTTGAAACCCTTATGGGTGAATAGCCGCGCTTCACAAGAACCCGATAGAGAGAACACGGTACAAACTAATGACTATCCCCCAATAAAGTGTATACAAACCTAGACCTCTGGGATTCCAACCACTGAGCTATAGATAGAAATATCTCACATCTCTCAAGCCCAAGATTAAATGCTGTCAGCCTCTTTAAATGCAGTGCCCCCATATACATCCCTATCTCTGATGAAAAATAAAGAAGTCCCAATAATTAAAAACCACAAGGGAATTAACCCTTAGAGTGCTGGTACCTTCAAAACCTAGAAAAGAAGCACTTACCTGTGGCTCCTGCTGTCCAGCAGGGAACTTCTAAGGTGTAGCAGATACCTTCTCTTCTGCCGTGGAACTGTAGAAAAAGAAAGAACAGAGTAACCAACCCTGGCTTTCTATAATAGGGGTAGCAATAATGTTAGAAGTAAAGCAAAGACAACATTGCCGCCTTCCAACTGCTAAAAGCCACCATTACTCTTAAAGATATTGACATGGACACAGCACAGCCCCTAATCCTTGCTTGCAGGGAAAAGTACTTATTAAAAAGGATTAAATATCTTCAGACAACATCTTGGCACATCTTCCCTTGACAGAGGCAAAGAGAATGACTGGGGGTTATGGGTAAGGGAAGTCACACTTAACAGCTCTGCTGGGGTGCTCTTTGCCTCCTCCTGATGGCCAGGAGTGCATATCTCACTAGTAATTAGAATGATTTGTGGACTCTCCAAGCCTTAGGAAAGAATTAGTACATAGTAAACCATTTAAAAAGGGACATTAAACAACATTTTTCCTTTCATGATTCAGATTGAGAATACAATTTTAAACAACCTTTCAAGTTACTTATATTATCCAATTTGCTTAATTGTCTTGGTATTCTTTGTTGAAGCAGAAGCAATGCACTACTGGGAGTTAGCAGAATGAGATGGGTGAGCCATTAACATGGAGGTATATATGTGCAGTCACCAATCGGCAGCTCCTGAGCCTACCTAAGTCTCCTTTCAAAGTATACCAAGAACAAAAATTAAACAAAAGGAAAATGTAATGTGGTTTAAAATTACGTTTTATCTGAATCATGGGGGGGGGGGGGGGGGGGAAGAAATTTGGATTTGATGTCCCTTTAAGCCAAAAATAAGTGTGACCTTGTTTCATAGTTTTCTACAGGAAGATTATGTATATACATTTCCATGATGGGCAGACCTTTAAGGACCTTTTTTTTTTTAGGGGGGGGGGGGGGGAAGATAGTAGATAAGAAAGCTATACACACCAATAAGCATGAGTACATATTTCAGCAGACGAGGTGTATTGTTCCTTCCAGTGAGGCAAAGCATCCTCAGAAGTTACCTGCAGAAAGGAAACCCAAAATTCAACATTTTAAGTGAGCAAAAGTGCAATGATTGAGAATGTAATCTCTTCTAGTTTCCACTAAAGTGAACACACCTTCTTGTATTTCTTTTTCAAGTCTGCTAAAGTCTCCAGTTTCAGCTGTTTTCCTGTGTTTGGTCTGTATACCAGGAAGAGCTTCTTTTTTGGATTAATTTCTTTAACCAATATTGCTGTTTTTTTGTTATTTCTTATCTGAAGAGAGAGGAGAAATAGCTACATCAACAGAGAAAAAAACATAATTTATGCTTAACAGATAAATTCCTTTCCTTCCAGAAAGTGTTGGGAAATCCAACACCTGGCCACCAGGAGGCGGCAAAGACACCCCAGCCAAAGGCTTAAATATCCCTCCCACTACTTCCTTTATAACCCCAGTCATTCTGCCGAGAGAACAAGGAAAAGTAGGAGAAACATTAGGGTATAAATGGTGCCAGAAGAATAAAAAGGGGACCGCCCATAGACGAGAAAAAACGTGCAGGGGCCGTGGACTCTCCCTATCCGGAAGGGAAGGAATTTATCTGGTAATCAAATTATGTTTTCCTTCCTAAGATAGGGAGAAGTCCACGGCTTCATTCATTACTTTTGGAAAAACTATACCCAAGCTCCAGAGGACACAATGAATAACCGGAGAGAACAAAAAGTAAGAGGCAGACCCTTATTCTGAGGGCACCACAGCCTGCAAAACTTTTCCTCCGAAAGCTGCTTCAGTCGAAGCAAAAACATCAAACTTGTTGTATGTAAGGAGGACCAGGTAGCCGATCCATAGAGGCCTTGTTCTTAAAGTGAAGGTCAAGTTACCGGTATCTCTAACTTGAATTCAAAACTATGTCGAAAATGATGAGCTTCAGTCATCTTATGAAATCCCAGTGAAATGAAATTATCGCTTTTTAAAATACATATTTTCTTCATATCCAAAACAACCCTTTTTTTTCTTTTCAAGATCACGTTCTTCAAGCAATCAATTGAGATTCTGGCCGTTAGGCAGCCGTCTATCTACGTCACCATCCTCCTACTTAAACTGCGCATCTCTATAATTCTGTCTTGGACTCCCGTTTTGTGCATGCGTAACATCTTGAAGTCGAAAAAAAAACAGTAGAACAACAATAATATGTTGCAAACAGAATAGTATGTTGCAAACGGCAAGTAACGCATTGGTGAATGCGATCAGAAAATGTCGCATACGCATTAGTAATATTAATCGGTGATTGGGGCATGCGCAATACTGTCGGGAAGGCGCTTGGGAGATGCATATAGAGAATCATAGAATAGAAAATCATGAAGTAGAGGTGGGTAGGAGTTTACAAGCAAACGGTAGGCAGAAAAAGAAAATTTATGCTACCCTGATAAATTTGTTTCTTTTTAGACACGATGAATCCACGGAACATCATCCTTACTTGTGGGAATTCACCTCCTGGTCAGCAGGAGGCGGCAAAGAACACCACAGCAGAGCTGTTAAATAACTCCTCCCTTCCCTCCCACTCCAGGTCATTCGACCGAAGTTAGGAAGAGAAAGGAAAAGCCAAGGTGCAGGTGTCTGAAGTCTCTAAAAATTAACAACCTGTCTTAAAATAACAGGGCGGGCCGTGGACTCATCGTGTCTAAAAAGAAACAAACTTATCAGGTAAGCATACATTTTCTTTTTAAAGACACGATGAGTCCACGGATCATCATCCTTACTTGTGGGAAAAAATACCAAAGCTAGAGTACACGGATGATAAGGGAGGGACAAGACAGGGAACCTAAACGGAAGGTACCACTGCTTGAAGAACCATTCTCCCAAAAGCAGCCTCAGCCGAGGCAAAAGTATCAAATTTTTTAAATTTAGAAAAAGTGTGAAGAGAAGACCAAGTTGCAGCCTTGCAAATCTGTTCAACAGAAACTTAATTTTTGAATGCCCATGAGTAAGCAACAGCCCTAGTGGAATGAGCCGTAACTCTTTCAGGAGGCTGCTGTCCAGCAGTCTCATATGCAAAGCAGATGATACTCTTCAACCAAAAAGAAAGAGGTAGTCGTAGCTTTCTGACCCTTACGTTTTCCAGAGAAAATTACAAACAAAGAAGAAGAAGACTGACTAAAGTCTTTAGTTGCTTGTAAGTAAAACTTTAAAGCATGGACTACGTCCAAATTGTGCAGAAGACGTTCCTTCTAAAAAGGATTAGGACACAAGGAAGGAACAACAATCTCCTGATTAATGTTCTTGTCTGAAACAACCTTAGGAAGGAACCCTAGTTTAGTACGTAAAACTACCTTATCCAAATAGAAAATAAGGTAAGGCGAATTGTATTGCAACGCTGAAAGCTTAGACACTCTTGGAGCTGAAGAAATAGCAACAAGAAATAAAACTTTCCAAGATAACAACTTAATATCTAAGGAATGCATAGGCTCAAACGGAACCCCTTGAAGAACTTTAAGAACAAAATTCAGACTCCATGGTGGAGTAACTGGTTTGAACACAGGCCTGATCCTAAACAAGGCCTGAAAAAAAGATTGAACATCTGGGACATCTGCCAGACGTTTGTGTAACAAAATAGATAAGGCAGAGATCTGACCCTTTAGGGAACTTGTCGATAAACCCTTCTCCAAACCTTCTTAGAGAAAAGACAATATTCTGGGAATCCTAACTCTACTCCATGAGTAGCCCTTGGATTCACATCAATAAAGATATTTACGCCATATCTTATGGTAAATCTTTCTAGTTACAGGCTTACGCGCCTGAATCAAAGTCTCAATGACCGAATCAGAAAACCCCCGCTTGGATGGATTAAGCGTTCAATCTCCAAGCAGTCAGCTTCAGAGAAATTAGACTTGGGTGAAGGAAGGGTCCTTGAATGAGAAGATCCTTCCTCAATGGAAGTTTCCAAGGTGGCAGGGATGACATGTCCACCAGATCGGCATACCAATCCTGAGAGGCCACGCAGGAGCAATGAGGATCACTGATGCCTTCTCCTGTTTGATTCGAGCAATGACCCGAGGAAGAAGAGCAAACGGGGGGAAAAAGATATGCTAGGCTGAAGGACCAAGGAACTGCCAGAGCATCTATCAGTTCCGCCTGGGGATCTCTGGATCTTGACCCGTATCTCGGGAGCTTGGTATTCTGACGAGAGGCAATGAGATCTAACTCCAGCCGACCCAATTTGAGAATCAGGCTGGAGAATACTTCCGGATGGAGTTCCCACCCTCCCGGATGAAAAGTCTGCCTGCTCAGAAAGTCCGCCTCCCAGTTGTCCACCCCTGGTATGTGGATCGCTGACAGATGGCAAGAATGGGCTTCCGACCACCGGATTATCTTTGCTACCTCGGACATCGCTAAAGAACTCCTCATTCCTCCCTGATGGTTGATGTAAGCCACTGTCATGTTGTCTGAGTGAAATCTGATGAACTGGGCCGAAGCCAACTGAGGCCAGGCCAGAAGAGAATTGAAGATCACTCAGAACAGACTCTGCTTGAGTCCATACTCCCTGAGCCTTAAGGGAGCTCCAGACCGCTCCCCATCCTAAAAGGCTGGCGTCTGTTGTCACAATCACCCAGGAAGGTCTACGAAAGCATGTCCCCTGGGATAGATAATCCAGAGACAACCACCATTGAAGAGAGTCCCTCGTCTCCTGTTCCAGGGTTATTAGGAGACAAATCTGCATAATCTTCATTCCACTGCCTGAGCATGTTTAACTGCAGAGGTCTGAGGTGAAACCGAGCAAACGGTATGATGTCCATTGCTTCCATGCACTGACGGCCGAGAATTGGACTGAAGGGCTCGACAGGTTTCTAGAATCTTTGATTTTCTGACTACTGGCAGAAAAATCCTCAGATTTAGAATTGATTAGAGTTGCCAAGAAAGTTACCCTTGTCTTTGGAATTAAGGAACTCTTTTTTCCAGATTTACCTTCCACCCATGAGTTCTTAGGAAGGATAGCACAATGTCGGTATGGGACCTTGCTTGTTGACAGGATGGCGCCTGGATTAGAATATCGTCCAGATAAGGCACCACCGCAATGCCTCGCGGTCTTAGAACCGCCAGCAGAGACCCCAGAACCTTTGTGAAAATTCTGGGTGCCGTGGCCAGACGAAAGGAAGAGCCACGAACTGAAAGTGTTTGTCTAGAAAGGCAAACCTTAGGAACTTGTGATAATCTCTGGATAGGAACATGAAGATATGCATCCTTTAAATCCACTGTCGTCCAAATTTGACCCACCTGGATCAATGGAAGAATGGTATGAATAGTTTCCATCTTGAATGATGGAACTCTGAGAAACTTGTTTAGACCCTTGAGGTCTAGGATAGGTCTTAAAGTTCCCTCCTTTTGGGGAATTACAAACAGATTTGTATAAAAACCCTGCCCATGTTCCTGTACAGGAGCAATTACTCCCAGGGAGTAGAGGTCTCTTACACAATGTAAGAACGCCTCTCTTATCTGGTCTGCAGATAATCTTGAAAGAAGAAATCTTCCTCTGGGAGGAACATTTTTGAAAGTCTGCCCCCTACCAGATCCGGTCCCGGATCGGGGGCAAGCCCTTCATGCTGTCTTGGATTCAGTAGCAGGCTTCTTGGATTGCTTACCCTTGTTCCAAGACTGGTTGGGACTCCAAGTAGGCTTAGATTGCGAATAGTTTCCTTCCCGTTTAGAGGAGGAAGAGAAGGAACTTCCCTTGAAATTTCGAAAAGGCACGAAAATTACTCTGTCCTTTTTGTTTACTTCTCTTATCTTGAGGAAGGAGATGACCTTTACCTCCCGTGATATCCGAGATAATTTCCTTCAGGCCAGGTCCAAACAAGGTCTATCCCTTGTAAGGAATTACTAGAAGCTTAGACTTGGATGATACGTCCGCAGACCAAGGTTTTAACCATAAGGCTCTGTGGGCTAGGATAGAGAACCTTGAACTCTTAGCTGCCAATTGAGTAATTTGCAGAGACACACCCGTAATAAAAGCATTGGCCAACTTCAGAGCTTTAATCCTATCTTGGACCTCCTCCAAAGAAGTCTCAGTCTTAAGAGACTCGGACAGAGCATGAAACCAATAAGCTGCTGCACTGGTGACGGTAGCAATGCACGCAGCCGGCTGCAATAGCAGACCTTGGTGAACATAAATCTTTTTAAGTAGACCCTCCAACTTCTTGTCCATGGGGTCTTTAAAAGCACAACTATCCTCAATAGGAATAGTAGTATGTTTGGCCAAGGTGGAAATAGCCCCTTCCACCTTAGGAACCGATTGCCAAGCTTCCCTGACAGCGTCAGCTATAGGGAACATCTTTTTGAAAATAGGAGAGGGAGAAAAGGGAATACCTGGTTTCTCCCATTCTTTAGAAACAATCTCCGAAGCTCGCTTAGGAACTGGAAAAACATCTGAGTAAGAAGGAACTTTGAAATATCTGTCCAATTTACTCGATTTCGCAGGAGCGACCACTACTGTGGAATCACAGTCTAAGGTAACCAAAACCTCCATGAGTAACAGGCAGAGGTGTTCTAGTTACAACCTCTGAATCAGACAAAGGCAATGAACTCTCTGAATCTGAAATTTCGCCTTCTGATGGAACCTCTATACCCTCCATCTCAGTTCCCTGGAAGGGCATATCCGAGATTGCCACCATGGCATCAGAAACCTCACGGATAACCTGGTTGTCTTTCCTCTTATGTTTGCCTTGAAGCATAGGAAAAGCAGACAAACGGCATCAGAAATTGTGGAAGACATGAGCGCAGCTAGGTCTTTTAAAGTAACTCCAGCAGGTGCTAGAGCAGAAGTACAGGGCACTGCTTTTGCGGGTGTTAAAGTTTGGGACGCTTGGGGAGAAAGCTGCAGCATACTCTGAATCTCGTCATTAGACTCCTGAGAAGCATCGGCTCTTGAAAAATTTTGTTCATGAAAAATCTTCTCTCTTACTTAAAGCCCTCTCAATACATGAGGGACAGAAAGGGATTGGTGGTTCCACATTGGCATCCAAACACATGGAGCAAGTAACATTTTGTACAGCTATGTCCATGGTGAAGCACAGTAGAACAACAATGAAATAAAAGTACAGGTGGCCCTCGTTTTACAACGGTTCAATTTACACCGTTTCAGAATAACAACCTTTTTTTCCAGTCATGTGACTGCTATTGAAAAGCATTGAGAAGCAGTGCATTTATTAAAATAGCCAGTAGGTGGAGCTATCCACTTGTGTTGCAGCAAAGCCAAGCAAGCTGAAATTAATCAGTTTAACCAGACCTGAGCTATCAGGCAGATTTCAAAGGAACAAGATCTTCCGGTCTATAAATCAGTCCAGATTGGAATGCATAGAAAGAACTGTTTGCAGAAAAATGCAAGTGAAGTCTGCGTTGTGTGATTATTTTATTATGTTTATAATGCTGTTTAGCAAATGTTTTTGTTCATTTAACTTAGTTTAATGATATATTCTGTATTGTGTGATTATTTTATTAGGTTTATAATGCTGTTTAGCATTTAAAGTCTTCGTTTCAAAGCTTTAAAAATAATGTATTAGGTGTTACTTATGACAATTTTGAGAGGGGCCTGGAACCTATCTCCCTCACTTCCCATTGACTTACATTATAAACTGGGTTTCAATTTACAACAGTTTCGATTTACAACCATTCCTTCTGGAACCTAACCCCGGCGTAAACTGAGGGCTACCTGTATATCTTTATATATATAAAAAAAGGAAATTTATGCTTACCTGATAAATCTGTTTCTTTTACGATACGAGTCCACGGATTTCATCCTTACTTATGGGATATCGCCTCCTGGTCAGCAGGAGGAGGCAAAGAGCACCACAGCAGAGCTGTATAAATAGCTCCTCCCTTCCCTCCCACTCCAGTCATTCGACCGAAGTTAGGAAGAGAAAGGAAAAGCCAAGGTGCAGAGGTGACTGAAGTTTAACAAAATAAGACCCGTCCTACAAAAACGGCAGGCCGTGGACTTGTCGTATCGTAAAAACATAATTTATGCTTACCTGATACATTTATTTCTCTTGTAGTGTGTTCAGTCCACGGGTCATCCATTACTTATGGGATATATTCTCCTTCCCAACAGGAAGTTGCAAGAGGATCACCCAAGCAGAGCTGCTATATAGCTCCTCCCCTCACATGTCATATCCAGTCATTCGACCGAAACAAGACGAGAAAGGAGAAACTATAAGGTGCAGTGGTGACTGGAGTTATAATTTTAAAATTTAGAACCTGCCTTAAAAAAAGACAGGGCAGGCCATGGACTGAACACACTACAAGAGAAATAAATTTATCAGGTAAGCATAAATTATGTTTTCTCTTGTTAAGTGTGTTCAGTCCACGGGTCATCCATTACTTATGGGATACCAATACCAAAGCTAAGTACACGGATGATGGGAGGGACAAGGCAGGAACATTAAACAGAAGGAACCACTGCCTGTAGAACCTTTCTCCCAAAACCAGCCTCCGAAGAAGCGAAAGTGTCAAATCTGTAAAATTTGGAAAAAGTATGAAGTGAAGACCAAGTTGCAGCCTTGCAAATCTGTTCAACAGAGGCCTCATTCTTAAAGGCCCAGGTGGAAGCCACAGCTCTGGTGGAATGAGCTGTAATTCTTTCAGGAGGCTGCTGTCCAGCAGTCTCATAGGCTAAACGTATTATGCTACGAAGCCAAAAAGAGAGAGAGAGGTAGCCGAAGCCTTTTGACCTCTCCTCTGTCCAGAGTAAACGACAAACAGAGAAGAAGTTTGTCTAAAATCTTTAGTTGCCTGTAAGTAGAACTTCAGAGCACGGACCACGTCTAGATTATGCAAAAGACGTTCCTTCTTTGAAGAAGGATTAGGACATAATGATGGAACAACAATCTCTTGATTGATATTCCTGTTAGAAACAACCTTAGGTAAGAACCCAGTTTTAGTACGCAGAACTACCTTGTCTGAATGAAAGATCAGATAAGGAGAATCACAATGTAAGGCAGATAACTCAGAGACTCTTCGAGCCGAGGAAATAGCCATCAAAAAAAATAACTTTCCAAGATAAAAGCTTAATATAAATGGAATGAAGGGGTTCAAACGGAACACCCTGAAGAACTTTAAGAACCAAGTTTAAGCTCCACGGAGGAGCAACAGCTTTAAACACAGGCTTAATTCTAGCCAAAGCCTGACAAAAGGCCTGGACGTCTGGATTCTCTGCCAGACGTTTGTGTAAAAGAATAGACAGAGCTGAAATCTGTCCATTTAGCGAACTAGCGGATAAACCCTTTTCTAAACCCTCTTGTAGAAAAGCTAATATCCTAGGAATCCTAACCTTACTCCATGAGTAACTCTTGGATTCGCACCAATATAAATATTTACGCCATATCTTATGGTAAATTTTTCTTGTCACAGGTTTCCGAGCCTGTATTAATGTATCAATAACCGAATCCGAAAACCCACGCTTTGATAGAATCAAGCGTTCAATTTCCAGGCAGTCAGCCTCAGAGAAATTAGGTTTGGATGGTTGAAAGGACCCTGAATTAGAAGGTCCTGCCTCAGAGGAAAAGACCATGGTGGACAGGACGACATGTCCACTAGGTCTGCATACCAGGTCCTGCGTGGCCACGCAGGCGCTATCAGAATTACCAATGCCCTCTCCTGTTTGATCCTGGTAATCAGTCAAGGTAGCAACGGAAATGGTGGAAACACATAAGCTATGTTGAAAACCCAAGGGGCTGCTAATGCATCTACCAGCACCGCTCCCGGGTCCCTGGACCTGGATCCGTAACAAGGAAGCTTCGCGTTCTGGCGAGATGCCATGAGATCCAGATCCGGTTTGCCCCAACGACGAATCAGTTGAGTAAATACCTCCGGGTGAAGTTCCCACTCTCCTGGATGAAAGGTCTGGCGACTTAGGAAATCCGCCTCCCAGTTCTCTACGCCTGGGATGTGAATCGCTGACAGGTGGCAAGAGTGAGACTCTGCCCAGCGAATTATCTTCGAGACTTCCAACATCGCTAGGGAACTCCTGGTTCCCCCTTGATGATTGATGTAAGCCACAGTCGTGATATTGTCCGACTGAAATCTGATGAACCTCAGCTTTGCTAACTGAGGCCAAGCCAGAAGAGCATTGAATATTGCTCTTAATTCTAGAATGTTTATTGGGAGGAGTTTCTCCTCCTGAGTCCACGATCCCTGAGCCTTCAGGGAATTCCAGACTGCTCCCCAGCCTAGAAGGCTGGCATCCGTTGTTACAATCATCCAATCTGGCCTGTGAAAGGTCATTCCTTTGGACAGATCAACCGGTGACAACCACCAGAGAAGCGAATCTCTGGTCTCCTGGTCCAGATTTAGCAAAGGGGACAGATCTGAGTAATCCCCGTTCCATTGACTGAGCATGCATAGTTGCAGCGGTCTGAGATGCAGGTGTGCAAATGGCACTATGTCCATTGCCGCTACCATTAAGCTGATTACCTCCATGCACTGAGCTACCGATGGGCTTGGAATGGAATGAAGGACACGGCAAGAATTGAGAATCTTTGATAACCTGGACTCAGTCAGGTAAATCTTCATCTCTACAGAATCTATAAGAGTCCCTAGAAAAGGAACCCGTGTGAGTGGTAACAGAGAACTCTTTTCCACGTTCACTTTCCACCCATGCGACCTCAGAAATGCTAGAACTATCTCTGTATGAGACTTTGCATTCTGAAAACTTAACGCTTGTATCAGAATGTCGACTAGGTACGGAGCCACCGCTATGCCTCGTGGTCTTAGTACCGCCAGAAGTGAGCCCAGAACCTTCGTAAAAATTCTCGGGGCCGTGGCTAACCCGAAGGGAAGAGCCACAAACTGGTAATGCCTGTCTAGAAAGGCAAACCTCAGGTACCGATAATGATCTTTGTGAATCGGTATATGAAGGTAAGCATCCTTTAAGTCCACCGTGGTCATATATTGACCCTCTTGGATCATGGGTAGGATGGTTCGAATGGTTTCCATCTTGACCGATGGTACCCTTAGGAATTTGGTCTGAAGGTTCCCTCTTTTTTGGGAACCACAAATAGATTTGAGTAAAATCCTTGTCCCTGTTCCGATCGCGGAACTGAGTGGATCACTCCCATGATTAAGAGGTCTTGTACACATTGTATAAATGCCTGTCTCTTTACTAGGTTTGTCGATAACCTCGAAAGATGGAACCTCCCTTGTGGAGGAGAGGATTTGAAATCCAGAAGGTATCCCTGAGATATAATCTTTAAAGTCCAGGGATCCTGCACATCTCTTGCCCAAGCCTGGGCAAAGAGAGAAAGTCTGCCCCCCACTAAATCCGTCTCTGGATAGGGGGCCCTGACTTCATGCTGTCTTAGGGGCGGGAGTAGGCTTTCTGGCCTGCTTGCCCTTGTTCCATGACTGGTTGCCTTTCCAACCTTGTCTGTAACGAGCAGTAGTTCCTTCCTGTTTTGGAGCGGAGGAAGTCGATGCTGCTCCTGCCTTGAATTTACGAAAGGCACGAAAATTAGACTGTTTGGCCTTTGGCTTTGCCCTGTCCTGAGGAAGGGCGTGGCCCTTACCTCCCGTAATGTCAGCAATAATTTCCTTCAAGCCGGGCCCGAATAAGGTCTGCCCTTTGAAAGGAATGTTAAGTAGTTTAGACTTGGAAGTTACATCCGCTGACCAGGATTTAAGCCAGAGCGCTCTGCGCGCCTGTATGGCGAATCCGGAATTTTTAGCCGTAAGTTTGGTTAGATGTACTACGGCATCTGAAACAAACGCATTAGCTTGCTTAAGGGTTCTAACTTTGCTCAAGGCCTCATCCAACGGCTCTGTGCGAATCGCCTCTTCCAGAGACTCAAACCAGAATGCCGCAGCAGCCGTGACAGGCGCAATGCATGCAAGAGGCTGAAATATAAAACCCTGTTGAACAAACATTTTCTTAAGATAACCCTCTAATTTTTTATCCATTGGATCTGAGAAAGCACAGCTATCCTCCACCGGGATAGTGGTACGCTTGGCTAACGTAGAAACTGCTCCCTCCACCTTAGGGACCGTCTGCCATAAGTCTCGTGTGGTAGCGTCTATAGGGAACATTTTTCTAAATATCGGGGGAGGGGAAAAAGGCACACCGGGTCTATCCCACTCCTTACTGATAATCTCTGTAAGTCTTTTTGGTATAGGAAAAACGTCAGTACACACCGGTACCGCATAGTATCTATCCAACCTACACAATTTCTCTGGAATTGCCACCGTGTCGCAATCATTCAGAGCCGCTAAAACCTCCCCTAGTAACACACGGAGGTTCTCAAGCTTAAATTTAAAATTTGAAATTTCTGAATCCGGTCTCCCCGAATCAGAACCGTCACCGACAGAATGAAGCTCACCGTCCTCATGTTCTGCAAGTTGTGACGCAGTATCAGACATGTCTCTTGTGTCATCAGCGCGCTCTGTCCTTAACCCAGAGCTATCGCGTTTGCCCCTTAGTTCGGGCATATTATATAATACTTCTTTCATAACATTAGCCATGTCATGTAAAGTGATTTGTAAGGGCCTAGATGTACTAGGATGCTCAATCCTACGCATCTCCCGAGCGTGAGACGCAGGTACTGACACGTGAGGAGAGTTAGGCGGCATAACTTCCCCCTCGTTGTCTGGTGATAGTTTCTTTATCGGTACAGATTGACTTTTATTCAAAGCAATATCAATACAATTGGTACACATCGTTCTATTGGGCTCCACATTGGCTTTTGAACATGATGAACAAACAGTTTCCTCTGAATCAGACATGTTTAAACAGACTTGGCAATGAAACTAGCAAGCTTGGAAATCACTTTCAATAAGTTTTACAAGCAATATAAAAAACGCTACAGCGCTTCAAAAATACAGATATAATTAAACAATTCTTAACAAGAAGTGTACTATTAGCAGAGGATTGCACCCATTAGCAAAAGGATGATTAACCCCTCGATACCCAAAACGGATAAAACAGATATCAATTAAGATTTAACGCTTTTAATCACAGTCAGCACACTGTCACAGATCTGCTGTGACTGATTACCTCCCTCACAAATGAAATTTGCAGACCCCTGAGCTCTCTAGAGACATCCTGGATCAAGGAGGAAGAAGCAGAAAGACTGCAATAATTTTAACTGCGCAACAAGGCGCTCAAACAAGGGCCCTCCCACTCCAATCACAACTGTGGGAGCCCCGATATAACGGTTTCCATGCAGAAAAATATGTTAGCCATGTGGAAAAAATCATGCCCAAAGCGATTTATCACCAAAGTACCTCACAAAAAACGAATAACATGCCAGTAGACGTTTTATTAAAAAATAACATTTTCCAATGTCATGCAAAGCTATCACTAAGCCTGCTACCAGTCGCTACCACTGCAGAGAAGGCTTAAATATTATTACAGTGTTAACAGTATTTTCTCAGTCAAATTCTAGTCCCTAGAATATAACTCGACTGCGCATACATCTATCAGCCTGATACCAGTTGCTACTACTGCATTTAAGGCTGTACTTACATCATATGGTAACAGCAGTATTTTCTTAGTCAATTCCATTCCCAGAAAATAAAGTACCGCACATACCTCATTTGCGGAGGACCCCGCATGCTATTCCCAGTCTGAAGTTACCCCACTCCTCAGAATGTCGAGAACAGCCAGTGGATCTTAGTTACGCCTGCTAAGATCATAGATAAAAAACGCAGGCAGTTTCTTCTTCCAAATACTGCCTGAGATAGAAAAACAGCACACTCCGGTGCCATTTAAAATAACAAACTTTTGATTGAAGAATAGTTAATAGTTAAGTAAAAACTCCAACTCCTCTCGCAACCTCCTTCTTTGTTGAGGGTTGCAAGAGAATGACTGGGTATGACATGTGAGGGGAGGAGCTATATAGCAGCTCTGCTTGGGTGATCCTTTTGCAACTTCCTGTTGGGAAGGAGAATATATCCCATAAGTAATGGATGACCCGTGGACTGAACACACTTAACAAGAGAAAGAAACCAATTTATCAGGTAAGCATAAATTTCCTTTTCTTTTACAAGATACGACGAGTCCACGGATTTCATCCTTACTTATGAGATACAATATCAAAGCTATAGGACACAGATGAAAGGGAGGGACAAGACAGGAACCTAAACAGAAGGAACCACTGCTTGAAGAACTTTTCTCCCAAAAACAGCCTCGGACGAAGTAAAAGTATCAAATTTGTAAAAAAAAATGTGAAGAGAGTACCAAGTTGCAGCTTTGCAAATCCGTTCAACAGAATCAACATTTTTGAATGCCCATGAGGAAGCCACAGCCCTAGTGGAATGAGCCGTTAATCGATCAGGAGGCTGCTGTCCAGCAGTCTCATATGCAAAAACGGATGATACTCTTCAGCCAAAGAGAAGTAGCCGTAACTTTCTGACCCCTACACTTCCCAGAAAAACACAACAAACGGGGAAGAAGATTGACAAAAATCCTAGTGGCCTGTAAATAAAACTCCAAGGCACGGACCACGTTTAAACAGTCGCTCCTTTTCAGAAGAAGGATTAGGACACAAGGAAGGAACAACAATTTCCTGATTAAAATTTTAATTTGAAAACCTTAGGAAGAAAACCAGGTTTGGTACGCACCACTACCTTATCCGATGAAAAATAAGATAAGGAGAATCACAATATAATGCTGAAAGCTCAGAAACTCTGCGAGCAGAAGAAATAGCAATCAAAACTAAAACTTTCCAAGATACTAACTTAATATCTATGGAACGCATAGGTTCAAACGGAACCCCTTGAAGGACTCCAAGAACTAAATTCAAACTCCAAGGAGGAGCAAATAGTCGAAACACAGGCCTGATACTAGTCAAAGCCTGACAAAAAGACTGAACATCTGCCAGACGCTTGTGCAACAAAATAGACTAAGCAGAAAACCGTCCCTTTAAGGAACTTGCTGACAACCCCTTCTCCAATTCATCTTGAAGACACAAAATCCTGGGAATCCTAACCCTACTCCATGAGTAGCCCTCTGATTCACACCAAGAAAGATATTTATGCCATATCTGATGTAAATTTTCCTAGTAACAGGCATACGTGCCCGAATCAAGGAAACTATGACC
Source organism: Bombina bombina (assembly GCF_027579735.1). Classification (NCBI taxonomy): domain Eukaryota; kingdom Metazoa; phylum Chordata; class Amphibia; order Anura; family Bombinatoridae; genus Bombina; species Bombina bombina. The sequence goes on from NC_069500.1 coordinate 365,513,153, forward strand.
GAGAGCAGAAAAACCATTGCTTAGATAAAAATAAGCATTCAATCTCCACGCAAACAGCTGCAGAGAACCTAGAAGTGGATCAAGGAACGGACCCTGAACGAGAGGGTCCTCCCTCAACGGCAGTCTCCAAGTTGGTGGAGATGCCATCACTATTAGTACCGCATACCAAAGTCTTTGAGGCCATGCCGGTGCCATGAGTATCACCGACGCCCTCTCCTGTTTGAGTCGGGCAAACACCCGAGGACAAAGTGCAAATGGAAGAGACAGGTATGCTAGATTGAAGTTCCAAGGAACCGCCAGAACGTCAATGAACGCCGCCTGGGGTCCCTGGATCTCTAAAGAGTGGCATTCCCTCGAGATGCCATCAGATCCAACTCCACTTGAGGATCAGCTTGGAAAAACACCTCCGGATGGAGTACCCACTCCCCCGGACAGAATGTCTGTCTGATCAAGAATCCGCCTCCCATTGTCTACACCCGGGATGTGGATCGCTGACAGGCAACAAAAAAGTATCTCTGCCCTTTGAACAATTTTGGATACTTCTGTCATTGCTAGGGGACATCTTGTACCCCCCTGATGATCGATGTAAGCCACAGATATTATATAGTCCAACTGGAACCTGATAAACATGGCCGCGGCTAACCAAGGTCAGGTCAGAAGCGTATAAAGATCGCTATCAGTTCTAGAAAGTGTATAGGGAGAACCGACTCTGAGAGTCCAAAAGACCCTGAGCCTTCAGGTAGATCCAGACAAGTCTCCACCCCAGAAGGCTAGCAACCGTTGTCACAAAATCCCAAGCCAGCCTGCGAAAGCAGGTTCCCCGGGATAGAGGATCCAGAACAACCCCACTAAAAAGAATCCCTTGATTCCTGATCCAGAATTATCAGACGAGACAGGTCTGTACAATCCTCGTTCCAATGCCTGACCATGCTTACCCGTAGAGGTCTGAGATGGAACCAAGCAAAAGGTATGACATCCATTGTCACCACCATCAGCCCAATACCTCCATACATTGAGCCACCGAAGGCCGGAGAGCGGACTGAAGGGCACTACAGGTATGTATGTGTACCGGACCACTATCAGAAAAACTGTTAAACGACAGGGAATCTATTATGGTCCCTAGAAGGGTTACCCTTGAACTTGGATACAAGGAACATTGTTCCATATTTATCTTCCACCACGGGAAGGAGAACACCAGATTGTCCAAAATCATCCTCAGAATCTGACGAGGAGAAATAATGGCGCTTGAATTAGAATGTCGACTACATACGGCGCCACGCCAAAGTCCTGCGGTCTAAGAACCGTCAGAAAAGATTCCTTGGGGCAGTGGCAGGGCCGAGAGGTAACGCCACACCCTGAAAACGTTTGCAAAAAAAGCAAACCTTAGAATAGGAAATGGTCCCAATGAAATGGAACATGTAGGCATGCATCCTTTAGGTCCACTGTGGTCATGAACTGACCCTCTTGAATCAGTGGTAGCATGGAACATACAGGGTCCATCTTTAGAGACGGAACTCCTACAAATTCATGAAAAATCTCTGAGGTCTAAAATTGGTCTGAAGGTTCCCCTTCTTTGTGGGAACCACAAACAGACTTGGGCTGTAGATAATCTGGGAGGCACAAACCTGCAGATAAAGGAAAACTTGTGCCAATTTATACCCCTGAGACACTTTTTCTAAAACCCAGGGATCCTGAACTTCCTGCACCCAAAACCTTAACAAAAAGGGATAGTCTGCCCCCTACCAGATCCAGCCTAGGATCGGGGGCATGCCTTTGCGCTGACTTAGTCCCAATTTCAGGCTTCTTGGTTGCCTGGTCTTCCCAGAAGGGTGGAGCCACCATGCAGGCCTAGGTTGTTTTCACTTGACTTATCCTGCAGGAAAAAAAGTGAAAGGGTATTGACCCCGGGGTACTTTCTTCATATGCAGTGGTAATGCCCACTATACTACAGAAGTAGCCCGTATCAGCAATTTACTATTCCTTGTAAGGAATAGTAAAGTCTTAGAAGACCTGAATTCTTCGTTGCCAGCTTAGAGACCTGCAAAGAAGCGTCTGTTAAAAAAAAAAAAAAAAAAAGGCATTAGCGCTTTATAGCTATTATCTGGTCTAGTATCCCTTTACTGAAACCACGCAGATAAATTGCCAAGTCAGTATGCCACCGCACCCGTGACGGTAAATTAAGCCCCCATAAGGTTCTCAAAGCGCTGTCAACATTATTAAAATGGCCAGTCAGCACCTGGATGCAATCAACAACCTTTGAGCTGCAAGCCTGTAACCCTTGGGTTGCTACAGAGATAAGCCCTAGTGTCTTAGCACCGGACTGGCTATATTCATCTATGTGTTTGTATACCATCCTATAGTCACAAAGGATGACATAAAAAAAATTTGATTAATAAAATGTATCCACAAAAAAAAATTGTACTGTCTTTTTAAAACGCAAAAGAGCATCTTATTTCTGTCATGCAGAACCAGACTAATAACATAATATTGCTGTAACCAGACATTGCTAAGAACATCAAAACAATGTCTATGCAAAGAACCGCAGAGTACTGCCTGTGGGTAAGCAATAATTGCAGACACTATAGGTAGAAAATGTGGAAAGGATTGACCGGTGACACCAGACTCCTAACCGTCACATTAGAAGGAGAATATAAAAGAAAGATCTACACAAGCAAATATGTTTGTATCCCTTTAAATTTTAAAAGGATAACATATTTCCTCTATAGTAACCTGCAGAAATAACAAGAGTTTAATATTGAAATCCTCTTATTTCTGTGATCAAACGTATTCAAGCATTATGTTAACCTTGCTGGAAACACATATTGCTCAGGACAGTAAAACAACCCTGACTTGTGCTGCGAGGAACCGCAGAGCACCGCATGTAGGAAGATAATCTTTATTTCATGTGCACATTTGTTCCCTGTCAAATACCAAGCTGTATTATACCATAAACAGCAGCATGTATCAAATAAAGGGACCCCACAAAAAAGGGTACCGTCTCTTTAACTGCAAAAGGAACAATGTGTTATGATGAAACTGCGTTTCCTTCCAAATCATAATAAATGAAGGAAAACACTACAGACTATTTAATAAGAGAGACTCCCCATATATGTTTAATCACTACAATTAGAAAACAATGGAGCAGGGCTGTTAAGCTGTGTAATTACAAACCGGAGGACACAGAAAACAGCGTGTACACTTTACACTACGAGTGCAAAGAGAGCATTCAAACATATGCCAACAACCCTGCATCAGCTAAAGTAAGACTGACCGTAAGGGTATGCAATACACCCCAGCTAACAGCCCATCAGTGTACAATGCGTTCCTGAAACGGCATAGGAAGGGCGCGTAAAACATTGAGTCATAGCTTAGCTCCGCCCATCGTGGGCGTATCAGACTGAACACTCGGGCGGTAAATTATACAAGATGGAGCCTCCTGCATAGAACACTAAGACCCGCCCTTCGTGGGCGTGTTAGACTGTAACTCCCGGGCGGCCAACCCCAAGATGGAGCCTTGTATAACTATTAACCCCAAGTGAAAATACACCAACCGCAAAATAGCCTAAAAATTGCACTGCCTCTACAATACTATGTCCCCCTTAAACACACACCTCCCGATCGGCCAGTGTAAAGTACCGATATCTGGAGAGGGGAGACATAACAGAAGCTATCACCCGGGTTGCCTATTAAATGATATCACTACCGGGAGAAAAACAGAATTTATGCTTACCTGATAAATTACTTTCTCCAACGGTGTGTCCGGTCCACGGCGTCATCCTTACTTGTGGGATATTCTCTTCCCCAACAGGAAATGGCAAAGAGCCCAGCAAAGCTGGTCACATGATCCCTCCTAGGCTCCGCCTACCCCAGTCATTCGACCGACGTACAGGAGGAAATATGCATAGGAGAAACCATATGATACCGTGGTGACTGTAGTTAGAAAAAATAATTCATCAGACCTGATTAAAAAAACCAGGGCGGGCCGTGGACCGGACACACCGTTGGAGAAAGTAATTTATCAGGTAAGCATAAATTCTGTTTTCTCCAACATAGGTGTGTCCGGTCCACGGCGTCATCCTTACTTGTGGGAACCAATACCAAAGCTTTAGGACACGGATGAAGGGAGGGAGCAAATCAGGTCACCTAAATGAAAGGCACCACGGCTTGCAAAACCTTTCTCCCAAAAATAGCCTCCGAAGAAGCAAAAGTATCAAATTTGTAAAATTTGGCAAAAGTGTGCAGTGAAGACCAAGTCGCTGCCTTACATATCTGGTCAACAGAAGCCTCGTTCTTGAAGGCCCATGTGGAAGCCACAGCCCTAGTGGAATGAGCTGTGATTCTTTCAGGAGGCTGCCGTCCGGCAGTCTCATAAGCCAATCGGATAATGCTTTTAAGCCAAAAAGAAAGAGAGGTAGAAGTTGCTTTTTGACCTCTCCTTTTACCAGAATAAACAACAAACAAAGAAGATGTTTGTCTGAAATCTTTAGTGGCCTCTAAATAGAATTTTAGAGCACGGACTACGTCCAAATTGTGTAACAAACGTTCCTTCTTTGAAACTGGATTCGGACACAAAGAAGGTACAACTATCTCCTGGTTAATATTTTTGTTGGAAACAACTTTCGGAAGAAAACCAGGCTTAGTACGCAAAACCACCTTATCTGCATGGAACACCAGATAGGGCGGAGAACACTGCAGAGCAGATAACTCAGAAACTCTTCTAGCAGAAGAAATTGCAACCAAAAACAAAACTTTCCAAGATAATAACTTAATATCTACGGAATGTAAGGGTTCAAACGGAACCACTTGAAGAACTGAAAGAACTAGATTAAGACTCCAGGGAGGAGTCAAAGGTCTGTAAACAGGCTTGATTCTAACCAGAGCCTGAACAAACGCTTGAACGTCTGGCACAGCTGCCAGCCTTTTGTGAAGTAAAACAGATAAAGCAGAGATCTGTCCCTTCAGAGAACTTGCAGATAATCCTCTCTCCAAACCTTCTTGTAGAAAGGATAGAATCTTAGGAATTTTTATCTTGTTCCATGGGAATCCTTTAGATTCACACCAACAGATATATTTTTTCCATATTTTATGGTAAATTTTTCTAGTTACAGGCTTTCTAGCCTGAATCAGAGTATCTATTACAGAATCTGAAAACCCACGCTTTGATAAAATCAAGCGTTCAATCTCCAAGCAGTCAGTTGGAGGGAAACCAGATTCGGATGTTCGAATGGACCTTGAACAAGAAGGTCCTGTCTCAAAGGTAGCTTCCATGGTGGAGCCGATGACATATTCACCAGGTCTGCATACCAAGTCCTGCGTGGCCACGCAGGAGCTATCAAGATCACCGAAGCCCTCTCCTGATTGATCCTGGCTACCAGCCTGGGAATGAGAGGAAACGGTGGGAATACATAAGCTAGGTTGAAGGTCCAAGGTGCTACTAGTGCATCTACTAGAGCCGCCTTGGGATCCCTGGATCTGGACCCGTAACAAGGAACCTTGAAGTTCTGACGAGAGGCCATCAGATCCATGTCTGGAATGCCCCATAATCGAGTTATTTGGGCAAAGATTTCCGGATGGAGTTCCCACTCCCCCGGATGGAATGTCTGACGACTCAGAAAATCCGCTTCCCAATTTTCCACTCCTGGGATGTGGATTGCAGACAAGTGGCAGGAGTGATCCGCCGCCCATTGAATTATCTTGGTCACTTCCTCCATCACCAGGGAACTCCTTGTTCCCCCCTGATGGTTGATATATGCAACGGTCGTCATGTTGTCTGATTGAAACCTTATGAATTTGGCCTTTGCTAGATGAGGCCAAGCTTTGAGAGCATTGAATATCGCTCTCAGTTCCAGAATGTTTATCGGGAGAAGAGATTCTTCCCGAGACCATAGACCCTGAGCTTTCAGGGGTTCCCAGACCGCGCCCCAGCCCACCAGACTGGCGTCGGTCGTGACAATGACCCACTCTGGTCTGCGGAAGCTCATTCCCTGTGACAGGTTGTCCAGGATCAGCCACCAACGGAGTGAATCTCTGGTCCTTTGATCTACTTGAATCGTCGGAGACAAGTCTGTATAATCCCCATTCCACTGTCTGAGCATGCACAGTTGTAATGGTCTTAGATGAATTCGTGCAAAAGGAACTATGTCCATTGCTGCAACCATCAATCCTATTACTTCCATGCACTGCGCTATGGAAGGACGAAGAACAGAATGAAGTACTTGACAAGAGCTTAGAAGTTTTGATTTTCTGACCTCTGTCAGAAAAATCCTCATTTCTAAGGAATCTATTATTGTTCCCAAGAAGGGAACTCTTGTTGACGGGGACAGAGAACTTTTTTCTATGTTCACTTTCCATCCGTGAGATCTGAGAAAGGCTAGGACGATGTCCATATGAGCCTTTGCTTTTGACAGACGACGCTTGAATCAGGATGTCGTCCAAGTACGGTACTACTGCAATGCCCCTTGGTCTTAGAACCGCTAGAAGGGACCCTAGTACCTTTGTGAAAATTCTCGGAGCAGTGGCTAATCCGAATGGAAGTGCCACAAACTGGTAATGCTTGTCCAGAAAAGCGAACCTTAGGAACTGATGATGTTCCTTGTGGATAGGAATATGGAGGTACGCATCCTTTAAATCCACCGTGGTCATAAATTGACCTTCCTGGATGGTAGGAAGGATCGTTCGAATGGTTTCCATTTTGAACGATGGAACCCTGAGAAATTTTTTTAGGATCTTGAGATCTAAAATTGGTCTGAATGTTCCCTCTTTTTTGGGAACTATGAACAGGTTGGAGTAAAACCCCATCCCTTGTTCTCCTATTGGAACTGGATGAATTACTCCCATCTTTAACAGGTCTTCTACACAATGTAAGAATGCCTGTCTTTATTTGGTTTGAAGATAATTGAGACCTGTGGAACCTTCCCCTTGGGGGTAGTTCCTTGAATTCCAGGAGATAACCCTGAGAAACTATTTCTAGTGCCCAAGGATCCTGAACATCTCTTGCCCAAGCCTGAGCAAAGAGAGAAAGTCTGCCCCCCACCAGATCCGGTCCCGGATCGGGGGCCATCCCTTCATGCTGTTTTGGTAGCAGTGGCAGGCTTCTTGGCCTGCTTACCCTTGTTCCAGCCTTGCATCGGTCTCCAGGCTGGTTTGGGTTGAGAAGTATTACCCTCTTGCTTAGAGGATGTAGAATTAGAGGCTGGTCCGTTTCTGCGAAAGGGACGAAAATTAGGCTTATTTTCCCCCGGTGATGTCTGAAATAATCTCTTTCAAATCAGGACCAAACAGTGTTTTACCCTTGAAAGGGATGTTAAGCAATTTTGTCTTGGAAGACACATCCGCTGACCAAGACTTACACTGAATTACACTGTCAGAATCTGAGATTTCAACCTCAGATGCTACAGAAGTATCTTCCTCCTCCGGCTTCTGAGAGGAGGCATTCGAAATAGCCACAACTGCGTCAGTAACCTCGCTTACTGAATGATTATTCTTACGCTTTCCCTGCAACGTGGGAAAAGCAGACAATGCATCAGAGACTGCAGAAGACATGAGGATAGTGATGTCTTGCAACTTAACTCCAGGAGAAGTTTGAGAGGAAGCACAGGGCACTGCATGTTTGGGCGGTAAAATTTGGGACGCTTGAGGAGAAAGCTGCGGCATATATTGAACATTGTCATTAGACTCCTGAACAGCATCCGCCTTAGAAAATGTTGGATCAGAAAAAGTCTATCCCTATAATTCAACGTTCTCTCAATACATGAACAGAAAGGGATTGGTGGTTCCACATTAGCATCAAAACATGAACAATTGACATTTTGCAGGGCCTCTTTGTCCATTCTGACTCACAGTGGATCAAATTATCAAATAAAAAGTCTAAATTTTTTTAATAAAAATTTTAAACAGAAAAAACGTTTGTCACTATAAATTTTAAACCGTAACTTTACTTTTTATTATTATTATTTTTCAATGCAAAGAGGACTAAAAATATTGCAAAACACCTCTACACCTCAGCTTAACTTTGCTGAGGTGCCTACCTGCCCTGCTGACACCGGCTCTTTAACAATCCCCTTAGAAGATCCGGAACTCGGAAGTAGTTATATTGAACCGCTCTCCGGTCCTAGAAACGCATGTCTTGACTGAGACTGTACTCTTACCCCCCCGGTCACAGGAAGGGAAAAGTGGCACGCAACATAAATTGCCGTCCCCCATAGCTCCGTCCATCGTGGGCGTCTCAAAAAAGGAATCTCCCGGTCGGCATCTTTGTTCTAAAATTAAACTGCCGGGAGCAGTGAAAACCACTGAGAAACCTAAGCCTAATTTCTTCTCAGCCCCAGTGCCTGCATAACAAACTGTCTACATAAGTCCCCTCTATAAGAGAATGTATGTGTCCCATTCTTTGTAAATAAAGTGCCCAAACTATTTCTATGAGTCTTTATATCCCCAGAAAATAAAGTTAGCACTTACCTCATAAACCTGCCAGACAGCAAGGCAGCTCACCAGGTTTGAGAGGTCCTCTCCCTCACATGGACCTGTGGAAAAAGAGAAAGACTGAGTACAGGTAGCCCTCAGTTTACGCCTGGGTTAGGTTCCAGAAGGAATGGTTGTAAATCGAAACAGTTGTGAATTGAAACCCAGTTTATAATGTAAGTCAATGGTAAGTGAGGGAGATAGGTGTTACTTTTAGAGAGGGGCCTGGAACCTAATACATTATTTTTAAAGCTTTGAAATTAAGACTCTAAATGCTAGACAGCATTATAAACCTAATAAAATAATCACACAACACAGAATATATAATTAAACTAAGTTAAATGAACACAAACATTTGCTAAACAGCATTATAAACCTAATAAAATAATCACACAACACAGACTTCACTTGCATTTTTCTGCAAACAGTTCTTTCTATGGATTCCAATCTGGACTGAGTTATAGACAGGAAGATCTTGTTTCTTTAAAATCTGCTCAATAGCTCAGGTCTGGTTAAACTGATTAATTTCAGCTTGCTTGGCTTTGCTGCAACACAAGCGGACAGCTCCACCTATTGGCTATTTTAATAAATGCACTGCTTCTCAATGCTTTGATAGCAGTCACATGACTGGAAAAAAAAAGGTTGTTATTCTGAAACGGTGTAAATTGAACCGTTGTAAAACGAGGGCCACCTGTAATCTTACTCAGGCATTCAGAGTTAGGGCAGCATAAACTACATGGGAGGCGCAGTGAGAATTATGTCCCACAAGTTCCCATTGCTCTAAAGCCACCACTGCTCTACTGAAGAGACTGATATGGACTACTGCTACATCCCAGAACAACGCAGCACAATCTTACTACTTAAAAAATAACAAAATCTTGCTTGAAGAATCTTTTACCAACACCTAACTTTACCACTTCCTTGCTCTAACGTAGGCAAAGAGAATGACTGGGGTTGGAGGGAAGGGAGGTGATATTTAACAGCTTTGCTGTGGTGCTCTTTGGTGCCTCCTGCTGACCAGGAGTAAAATTCCCAATAGTAATTAGATGATCCATGGACTCGTGTCATTAGAAAGAAATATTGATCGGGAGGGAGGACGCCTCCTGGGTCCACAACCCCTGTGCCATCCTGGCACCCTAAACAGCTCCCCATCCGGATAGGCTTGCTTCCGTAGTCACAATCTCCCATGGTAATCTTAAGAAGCATGTCCCTCGGGACAGATGATTTGGACAGAGCCACCAAGAAAGCGATTCTCTCGAAAGTTTGTCTAATACAATCTGTTGAGACAGATCTGAATGATCGCCGTTCCACTGCCTCAGCATGCACAGTTGTAAAGGTCTGAGACAGAACCTGGCAAAAGGAATGATGTTCATGCAGGACACCATGAGATCAATCACCTCCATACACTGAGCCACAGATGGCCTTAAAGGGACATTATACACTCATTTTTTCTTTGCATAAATGTTTTGTAGATGATCTATTTATATAGCCCATAAAGTTTTATTTTTAAATGTATAGTTTTGCTTATTTTTAAATAACATTGCTCTGATTTTCAGACTCCTAACCAAGCCCCAAAGGTTTATGTGAAAACCGTCAGCTACCTTCTCCAGCTTGTTCCTGTTTGTGTAAAGGGTCTTTTCATATGCAAAAGAAGGGGGAGTGTCTTATTTACCACTTGCAGTGGGCTTTCCAGCTACCTTTTCAATAGAGCTAAACAGAGCTTCTAAGTAAGTTTTTAAACAGTTTGATAGTGGATTTTTATATCAGTATCTGTGCATCTAATTCTTTATAGTAGTGTCTATTAAATGCAGTTATATGAAAATGAGTGTATACTGTCCCTTTAAGGAGGTCAGGAGGGCAAAACATACCTAAGTTAGCTGGCAAACGTCTCTGATCTGTTAGACTCCATATCCATGAAGATATTTCTATTATAGTACCCAGGAATTCCACCCTGGTACTTGGGATAAGAACTCTTCCAAGTTTATCTTCCATCCATGTGATCGAAGATGACTGAGAAGGGACTCCGAGAATTCTTACGCAAGACGAAAGGATGGTGCTTGCACCAGAATATCGTCCAAGAATGGGCTACTGCAATATCCTGAGTTCTGGCAACAGCTAGAAGAGCCCCCAGAACCTTTGTAAAGATTCTGGGAGCAGTAGCTAGGCCAAACAGAAGGGCAATGAACTGGAAGTGCTGGTCCAGGAATGCAAACCTCAGGAACTGAAAGTGTTCCCTGTGGATTGGAACATGAAGGTAAGCGTCCTTCAGATCTATAGTGGTCAAACTGGCCTTCCTGAATTAAAGGAAGGATGGATCTTATCGTCTCAATCTTGAAGGAAGGGTCACTGAGAAATTTGTTTAAGCACTTTAGGTCCAGAATTGGGTGGAAAGTTCCCTCCTTCTTTGGGACCACAAAAATGTTTTACTAAAACCCCAAACCTCTTTTTTCGCTAGGCACCGAGACAACTCCTCCTAAGGAGGATAGATCCCGAATGCACGCTAGAAAGGCATCCCTTGGCGGATGAGATTTGAAGCCTATCTTCTATCCCTGAGATACCACCTACAGAAACCCACAAAACCTGTACGTCCTTGAACCAGGCGTCTGAAAAAAAGACAGTCTGCCCCCTACACAATCCAATTTTGGATCGGGGGCCACCCCTTCATGCCGATTTGTTTTACGGCGGGCTTCTTATTCTGCTTGGATTTATTCCAGGACTGAGCCGGCTTCCAAGTAGTCTTGGGATGCTCAGGCTTGGAGAGGGATTGTTGTTGTTGGGATTTGTCAGAACGCAAGGAACAAAAATTAGAAGATTGTTGTCCCTTAGACTTCTTATCCTATGGTAGGAAGTCACACTTGCCTCCGGTAACTGTAGAAATAATGGAGTCCAGGCCTGGACCAAATAAAATCTTTCCATTTAAGGGAAGAAAGGAGTCTGGACTTACAAGTCATATCTGCAGACCAAGACTTCAACCAGAGCGCCCGGTAGGCTCGGACAGCAAAGCCAGAGGCCTTTGCATTTAGGCGAATAATTTGCATGTTTGCAACAGATAAAAGAATTAGCAATTCTCAGAGCTTTAATTCTGTCTTGAATATCCTCGAGGGGAGACTCCACCTCAATGAGCTCTGACAAAGTCGCACCAGTAGGTAGTCGCTCCCGCAACCGCAGCAGCTGAAGCCACCGGTTCAAACAAAAATCCTGTATGTTGAAACATCTCTCAGAAAAGTTTCCATTTTCTTATCCATCAGCTCTCTGAACGAAAAACTATCCTCAAGAGGTATAGTAGTACGTTTAGAAAGCGTAGAGATAGCCCCATCCACCTTAGGAATGGAGCCCCACAAATCCAGTTGAGAGTCCGGGACCGGGAACAACTTTTCAAAAGTAGGACGAGGGGTAAAAGGAAGAACCAATTCTTTCCCATTCGTTCTAAATAATGTTCGCCATCTTAACCGGTACAGGAAAATTCAAAAGGAACTTTCCTGTCTTCGTAAACTGTCTAATTTAGGTATAGGTTCTTCAGGCAGCGCCTCTGGAACCTCTAGACAGAACCTCCTTTAATAAGAAAAACAAGTGCTCAATTTTTAATCTAAAAAGGATGGTTCCTCCGCAGCAGGAGGCTTAGACGCTAAGGACTCCAAGAAAGTTCATCCCCGAAGCTACAGAGGTTAACTCATCATCTGATAACTGGGACATAATAGCTAAATCCGTTAAAATTATTTATAGGACTCCGGGTCAGGAGAGCTCTGTTTAACCTCTCTCTTACGTTTGTTAGTGCGAGGTAATGCACTGAGGGCTGCAGACACTGCCGTTTGTAACTGCACGGCAAAGTCCGCAGGAAGAAGGCCCCCTCCGGATGAGGATTAGATGTGCTACGGGGAACTGCATGTGGAGTGGATAATGTAGCAAGGGTAGTAATCTCACGGGACGCAGAGTCCTGAGAGGTATACGGCTCAGAGGGACTATGAGCCTCAGCAGGCTTTTCTCCCTTCTTAGTCTTTATAACTGTGTTAAAGGGACTGTCAACACCAGAATTTTTGTTGTTAAAAAAAAAGATAATCCCTTTATTACCCATTCCCCAGTTTTGCATAACTAACAATGTTATAGAAATACACGTTTTATCTCTGTGATTACCTTGCATCGATGCCTCTGCAAACTGCCCCCTTATTTCAGTTCTTTTGACAGACTTGCATTTTAGCCAATCAGTGCTATCTCCAGGGTAACTTCACGTGCATGAGCTCAATGTTATCTATATGAAAAACATGAACTAATGCCCTCTAGTGGTCAAAATGCATTTAGAATAGACGCAGTCTTCAAGGTCTAAGAAATTAGCATATGAACCTCCTAGGTTTAGCTTTCAACTAAGAATACCAAAAGAACAAAGCAAAATGTGTGATAAAAGTAAATTGGAAAGTCGTTTAAAATTACATTCCCTATTTAAATCATGAGTTATTTTTGGACTTGACTGTCCCTTTAAGGCATGTGGAACATAATTGAGTGGGCGGGAAAACCACGGCCTCCTCACAATATAAACAGGTATGATTTAGTACAGGAGTACCTTCTAATATGTCAGAGTCCTCCATAGCTCAGGTTATACCCACAGGAGGACACAAATAAAAACGTTTTTTATTATAGAAAACTGCACCTTTATACTCCCAATGGCTGGGGAACTCACCACCTCCCAGAAATTTAACAGTGGAAACGCTCTCCTCAGGATCAAGTCTCAGCCGGAATGGAGGAAATGAACATAGTCCACACCCAGTCACATGGAGTGCAAGGCAGTACTTAATAGGAGCTGTGCAACACTTTAAAAAAAGAAAGTGAAACCTGTTTGTTCAAGCCCAAAACACACAGTCTATCAGCCCAGGAAAAAAAAAAAAAAAAAAAAAAAAAAATCACACAAAGCAGCATGTAAATAATTAATACACTGATTAATTAACCCCAACTGTTCAATAAACCCCATTCAAAGGATATTAACCCTTGATGCTATCAAGGTATAAAGGAGCCACACTGTGACCCTGATACTTCTCTGCCACCTCCTAACGTGACGAAAGGCAAAGAATGAATGATGGGGTAATGAAGTGGGAGGGATATTTAAGCCTTTAGCTGGGGTGTCTTTGCCTCCTCCTGGTGGCCAAGTGTTGTATTTCCTAACAGTAAGGAATGAAGTTGTGGACTCTCCCTATTCTAGGAAGGAAATGAAGTTCATAAAAAGACTGAAGCGTGTAATTTCAAGGAATATTAAGTACAGAAGAGGGACACAAATTGTAAAAATTGTAAGACAATTCCAGGCAAGCATCTTGATAGACGTTTTACAAATGTAGGAAAACAATTTTTTTTGCAAAGTTAAACAAAATGTTCCGTAGTGTTTAGTTGTACAAATTAAGCAAATGTTAACATTTATGTTTTAAATGTTCAAACAATTTCTTACCTGCAGTGACAAATAAAAGCCATCCTCTGGCACTGTCTGCTCAGCCCAAATTTTTGTGGCATCATCCCAAGACATTCCTCTTTCCACACTTATCTATTAAAATAAATGAAAAATTACACAAACAGAAACATTTTGTAGATTTGTCTTCACTACACAGATTTTTCGCAAGCTTCAAGAACGGAATTAAATCACTTTAAGCTCAAAAGGCCTATACATTATTTTGCAATACATATCTATATGAAATATAGAACTCATCCTCATTCAGTACAATATTTTTGCCAAAAACGTAATTAAACTGTAATGAGATGATACATACCGTGTACAATTCAACATGGCCTGAGGTAGAGTACCCTGGTGTTAAAAACTTCTTAACTTCAGTTTTCTTAACCTTCTCATCTCCAGAACCAAGATCTTCACAAAGAATACAAATGAATCATATGGAAAGAATTTTTTTTATAATAAATACATCACAAAACACTTGATTCTTTCTTACCTAAGATGCCCATGTCATATCTTCCATTCTTCTTGGCATTTTGTATAACTGCAGTGAGTGTGTCAGCGAAATACTGGAAAAGTGCATTTTGCTGATGTACTTCCATTCCCAAGATTCGGTTAAGAAATTTTCCTATATTATTGTAATCTGTTTGGAATGAAAAAAGAAATCAAAACATGTACAAATATCTAAAGACATGATAGTCTGCAACCTAAATTCAATGCATCTCACAGAGATTTCCTGAATGTGTCTGGTTTACTGTTGGACCAGATTGTAGCCCCCAATTATTGTGCAGCAAAGAACAAAAATTCTACATTCTTTAAATGGCAAGCATATTTTGTCAATTTAATATATACTTGTCCAATTTATGACAGAGCAATAAAGAGCTGTTGAAATATACTAGCACTTTATAAAGTGATTTTCACCAAAACTTAACACTGTTTCAAATCAAACTAGTTACCTTTATCAAGAGTTAGAATTCCAGATCTGTCTTCCACATTTATAAGACCAACACCAATTAACCCTTGTCGAACATCTAGATTACAAAAAAACATAATTTATGTAAGAACTTACCTGATAAATTCATTTCTTTCATATTAACAAGAGTCCATGAGCTAGTGACGTATGGGAATATACATTCCTACCAGGAGGGGCAAAGTTTCCCAAACCTTAAAATGCCTATAAATACACCCCTCACCACACCCACAAATCAGTTTAACGAATAGCCAAGAAGTGGGGTGATAAGAAAAAAAGTGCGAAGCATATAAAATAAGGAATTGGAATAATTGTGCTTTATACAAAAAAATCATAACCACCACAAAAAAGGGTGGGCCTCATGGACTCTTGTTAATATGAAAGAAATGAATTTATCAGGTAAGTTCTTACATAAATTATGTTTTCTTTCATGTAATTAACAAGAGTCCATGAGCTAGTGACGTATGGGATAATGACTACCCAAGATGTGGATCTTTCCACACAAGAGTCACTAGAGAGGGAGGGATAAAATAAAGACAGCCAATTCCTGCTGAAAAAAATCCACACCCAAAATAAAGTTTAACAAAAAACATAAGCAGAAGATTCAAACTGAAACCGCTGCCTGAAGAACTTTTCTACCAAAAACTGCTTCAGAAGAAGAAAATACATCAAAATGGTAGAATTTAGTAAAAGTATGCAAAGAGGACCAAGTTGCTGCTTTGCAGATCTGGTCAACCGAAGCTTCATTCCTAAACGCCCAGGAAGTAGAAACTGACCTAGTAGAATGAGCTGTAATTCTTTGAGGCGGAATTTTACCCGACTCAACATAGGCAAGATGAATTAAAGATTTCAACCAAGATGCCAAAGAAATGGCAGAAGCTTTCTGGCCTTTCCTAGAACCGGAAAAGAAAACAAATAGACTAGAAGTCTTACGGAAAGATTTCGTAGCTTCAACATAATATTTCAAAGCTCTAACAACATCCAAAGAATGCAATGATTTCTCCTTAGAATTCTTAGGATTAGGACATAATGAAGGAACCACAATTTCTCTACTAATGTTGTTGGAATTTACAACTTTAGGTAAAAATTCAAAAGAAGTTCGCAACACCGCCCTATCCTGATGAAAAATCAGAAAAGGAGACTCACATGAAAGAGCAGATAATTCAGAAACTCTTCTAGCAGAAGAGATGGCCAAAAGGAACAAAACTTTCCAAGAAAGTAATTTAATGTCCAATGAATGCATAGGTTCAAACGGAGGAGCTTGAAGAGCTCCCAAAACCAAATTCAAACTCCATGGAGGAGAAATTGACTTAATGACAGGTTTTATACGAACCAAAGCTTGTACAAAACAATGAATATCAGGAAGAATAGCAATCTTTCTGTGAAAAAGAACAGAAAGAGCGGAGATTTGTCCTTTCAAAGAACTCGCGGACAAACCCTTATCTAAACCATCCTGAAGAAACTGTAAAATTCTCGGTATTCTAAAAGAATGCCAAGAAAAATGATGAGAAAGACACCAAGAAATATAAGTCTTCCAGACTCTATAATATATCTCTCGAGATACAGATTTACGAGCCTGTAACATAGTATTAATCACGGAGTCAGAGAAACCTCTATGACCAAGAATCAAGCGTTCAATCTCCATACCTTTAAATTTAAGGATTTCAGATCCGGATGGAAAAAAGGACCTTGAGACAGAAGGTCTGGTCTTAACGGAAGAGTCCATGGTTGGCAAGATGCCATCCGGACAAGATCCGCATACCAAAACCTGTGAGGCCATGCCGGAGCTATTAGCAGAACAAATGAGCATTCCCTCAGAATCTTGGAGATTACTCTTGGAAGAAGAACTAGAGGCGGAAAGATATAGGCAGGATGATACTTCCAAGGAAGTGATAATGCATCCACTGCCTCCGCCTGAGGATCCCGGGATCTGGACAGATACCTGGGAAGTTTCTTGTTTAGATGAGAGGCCATCAGATCTATCTCTGGGAGCCCCCACATTTGAACAATCTGAAGAAATACCTCTGGGTGAAGAGACCATTCGCCCGGATGCAACGTTTGGCGACTGAGATAATCCGCTTCCCAATTGTCTACACCTGGGATATGAACCGCAGAGATTAGACAGGAGCTGGATTCCGCCCAAACCAAAATTCGAGATACTTCTTTCATAGCCAGAGGACTGTGAGTCCCTCCTTGATGATTGATGTATGCCACAGTTGTGACATTGTCTGTCTGAAAACAAATGAACGATTCTCTCTTCAGAAGAGGCCAAAACTGAAGAGCTCTGAAAACTGCACGGAGTTCCAAGATATTGATCGGTAATCTCACCTCCTGAGATTCCCAAACTCCTTGTGCCGTCAGAGATCCCCACACAGCTCCCCAACCTGTGAGACTTGCATCTGTTGAAATTACAGTCCAGGTCGGAAGAACAAAAGAAGCCCCCTGAATTAAACGATGGTGATCTGTCCACCACGTTAGAGAGTGCCGAACAATCGGTTTTAAAGATATTAATTGATATATCTTCGTGTAATCCCTGCACCATTGGTTCAGCATACAGAGCTGAAGAGGTCGCATGTGAAAACGAGCAAAGGGGATCGCGTCCGATGCAGCAGTCATAAGACCTAGAATTTCCATGCATAAGGCTACCGAAGGGAATGATTGAGACTGAAGGTTTCGACAGGCTATAATCAATTTTAGACGTCTCTTGTCTGTTAAAGACAAAGTCATGGACACTGAATCTATCTGGAAACCCAGAAAGGTTACCCTTGTTTGAGGAATCAAAGAACTTTTTGGTAAATTGATCCTCCAACCATGATCTTGAAGAAACAACACAAGTCGATTCGTATGAGACTCTGCTAAATGTAAAGACGGAGCAAGTACCAAGATATCGTCCAAATAAGGAAATACCACAATACCCTGTTCTCTGATTACAGACAGAAGGGCACCGAGAATCTTTGTGAAAATTCTTGGAGCTGTAGCAAGGCCAAACGGTAGAGCCACAAATTGGTAATGCTTGTCTAGAAAAGAGAATCTCAGGAACTGATAATGATCTGGATGAATCGGAATATGCAGATATGCATCCTGTAAATCTATTGTGGACATATAATTCCCTTGCTGAACAAAAGGCAATATAGTCCTTACAGTTACCATCTTGAACGTTGGTATCCTTACATAACGATTCAATAATTTTAGATCCAGAACTGGTCTGAAGGAATTCTCCTTCTTTGGTACAATGAAGAGATTTGAATAAAACCCCATCCCCTGTTCCGGAACTGGAACTGGCATAATTACTCCAGCCAACTCTAGATCTGAAACACAATTCAGAAATGCTTGAGCTTTCACTGGATTTACTGGGACATGGGAAAGAAAAAATCTCTTTGCAGGAGGTCTCATCTTGAAACCAATTCTGTACCCTTCTGAAACAATGTTCTGAATCCAAAGATTGTGAACAGAACTGATCCAAATTTCTTTGAAAAAACGTAACCTGCCCCCTACCAGCTGAGCTGGAATGAGGGCCGTACCTTCATGTGAACTTAGAAGCAGGCTTTGCCTTTCTAGCAGGCTTGGATTTATTCCAGACTGGAGATGGTTTCCAAACTGAAACTGCTCCTGAGGATGAAGGATCAGGCTTTTGTTCTTTGTTGAAACGAAAGGAACGAAAACGATTGTTAGCCCTGTTTTTACCTTTAGACTTTTTATCCTGTGGTAAAAAAGTTCCTTTCCCACCAGTAACAGTTGAAATAATAGAATCCAACTGAGAACCAAATAATTTGTTTCCCTGGAAAGAAATGGAAAGTAGAGTTGATTTAGAAGCCATATCAGCATTCCAAGTCTTAAGCCATAAAGCTCTTCTGGCTAAGATAGCCAGAGACATAAATCTAACATCAACTCTAATAATATCAAAAATGGCATCACAGATGAAATTATTAGCATGCTGGAGAAGAATAATAATATCATGAGAATCACGATTTGTTACTTGTTGCGCTAGAGTTTCCAACCAAAAAGTTGAAGCTGCAGCAACATCAGCCAATGATATAGCAGGTCTAAGAAGATTACCTGAACATAGATAAGCTTTTCTTAGAAAAGATTCAATTTTTCTATCTAAAGGATCCTTAAACGAGGTACCATCTGATGTAGGAATGGTAGTACGTTTAGCAAGGGTAGAAATAGCCCCATCAACTTTAGGGATTTTGTCCCAAAATTCTAATCTGTCAGGCGGAACAGGATATAATTGCTTAAAACGTTTAGAAGGAGTAAATGAATTACCCAATCTATCCCATTCCTTAGCAATTACTGCAGAAATAGCATTAGGAACAGGAAAGACTTCTGGAATAACCGCAGGAGCTTTAAAAACCTTATCCAAACGTATAGAATTAGTATCAAGAGGACTAGAATCCTCTATTTCTAAAGCAATTAGTACTTCTTTAAGTAAAGAGCGAATAAATTCCATCTTAAATAAATATGAAGATTTATCAGCATCAATCTCTGAGACAGAATCCTCTGAACCAGAAGAGTCCAAAGAATCAGAATGATGGTGTTCATTTAAAAATTCATCTGTAGAGAGAGAAGATTTAAAAGACTTTTTACGTTTACTAGAAGGAGAAATAACAGACAAAGCCTTCTTTATGGATTCAGAAACAAAATCTCTTATGTTATCAGGAACATTCTGCACCTTAGATGTTGAGGGAACTGCAACAGGCAATGGTACATCACTAAAGGAAATATTATCTGCATTAACAAGTTTGTCATGACATTTAATACAAACAACAGCTGGAGGAATAGCTACCAAAAGTTTACAGCAGATACACTTAGCTTTGGTAGATCCAGCAGGCAGAGGTTTTCCTGTAGTATCTTCTGGCTCAGATGCAACGTGAGACATCTTGCAATATGTAAGAGAAAAAACAACATATAAAGCAAAATAGATCAAATTCCTTATAAGACAGTTTCAGGAATGGGAAAAAAATGCCAAACATCAAGCTTCTAGCAACCAGAAGCAAATGAAAAATGAGACTGAAATAATGTGGAGACAAAAACGACGCCCATATTTTTTGGCGCCAAATAAGACGCCCACATTATTTGGCGCCTAAATGCTTTTGGCGCAAAAAATGACGCCACATCCGGAACGCCGACATTTTTGGCGCAAAATAACGTCAAAAAAATGACGCAACTTCCGGCGACACGTATGACGCCGGAAACTAAATGAATTTTTGCGCCAAAAAAGTCCGCGCCAAGAATGACGCAATAAAATGAAGCATTTTCAGCCCCCGCGAGCCTAACAGCCCACAGGGAAAAAGTCAAATTTTTGAGGTAAGAAAAATATGATAATTAAAGCATAATCCCAAATATGAAACTGACTGTCTGGAAATAAGGAAAGTTGAACATTCTGAGTCAAGGCAAATAAATGTTTGAATACATATATTTAGAACTTTATAAATAAAGTGCCCAACCATAGCTTAGAGTGTCACAGAAAATAAGACTTACTTACCCCAGGACACTCATCTACATGTTTGTAGAAAGCCAAACCAGTACTGAAACGAGAATCAGTAGAGGAAATGGTAAATATAAGAGTATATCGTCGATCTGAAAAGGGAGGTAAGAGATGAATCTCTACGACCGATAACAGAGAACCTTATGAAATAGACCCCGTAGAAGGAGATCACTGCATTCAATAGGCAATACTCTCCTCACATCCCTCTGACATTCACTGCACGCTGAGAGGAAAACCGGGCTCCAACTTGCTGCGGAGCGCATATCAACGTAGAATCTAGCACAAACTTACTTCACCACCTCCCTTGGAGGCAAAGTTTGTAAAACTGATTTGTGGGTGTGGTGAGGGGTGTATTTATAGGCATTTTAAGGTTTGGGAAACTTTGCCCCTCCTGGTAGGAATGTATATTCCCATACGTCACTAGCTCATGGACTCTTGTTAATTACAT